>NC_136421.1:135562500-135975000 GCF_052625555.1 Lactuca saligna | reverse complement strand
TCTAATCAATTTCATGAATTATTAGAAACTACCTTATCAGATTCATATTTTACCTGATCCTCAGTTTCTAGCCCTAAACTCATAATGGTGAGAAATAGATTATTTTCAATTTAATAATTTTCTATTGAATGGGACATTATTTTACATCGATAAACAACAAGTAACGGAAGAAAGAAATTATTTAGCACTTCCTTCCAATACTCATTGAAAGTGCGTTGCTGTGTCAGAAGAAGGATAGCTATACTGATTCAGTATACTCTAAAGACGCCCTCGGTACAATATTGACGATCTCACAAAGATTTTTTCCAGTGAATTTCCATTTACTGATCCAATCTTTTACAGAATCGATCCCCTTTTGACTGTACAAGAATATGTGGAGCTCAGCATGTCTGGAAGCACAGGAGAACGTTCTTTTGCTGATATTATTACCAGTATTCGCTACTGGGTCATTCATAGCATTACTATACCTTCCCTATTCATTGCGGGTTGGTTATTCGTCAGCACTGGTTTAGCTTACGATGTGTTTGGAAGCCCTCGGCCAAACGAGTATTTCACAGAAAACCGACAAGGAATTCCATTAATCACCGGCCGTTTTGATTCTTTGGAACAACTCGATGAATTTAGTAGATCTTTTTAGGAGGCTTCAATGACCATAGATCGAACCTATCCAATTTTTACAGTGCGATGGTTGACTGTTCACGGCCTAGCTGTACCTACCGTTTCTTTTTTGGGGTCAATATCAGCAATGCAGTTCATACAACGATAAACCTAATCCGAATTATAGAGCTACGACACAATCAAACCCAAACGAACAAAATGTTGAATTGAATCGTACCAGCCTCTACTGGGGGTTATTACTCATTTTTGTACTTGCTGTTTTATTTTCCAATTATTTCTTCAATTAAGAAAAGGAGAGAGAACTAAAATAATAGACTAATCGTTCTAGGTATTCTTTCTCTTACCCCATTCGGAAGGATCTCATCTCATAATTATCCATGACTGTTTATGTCTCTAGCATGACCACTTGATGAAATGTGGAGGGAAGTGGGGTAAATGGCCGATACTACTGGAAGAATTCCTCTTTGGATAATAGGTACTGTAGCTGGTATTCTTGTGATCGGTTTAGTAGGTGTTTTCTTTTATGGTTCATATTCCGGATTGGGTTCATCCCTGTAGTAATCGGATGAATTGAGTTGTAGACAGGAAAGCGTACGAACTCAACGGATTCCCTTCTTTGTTTGTCTGATTTGAGGGAGAAGGTCCCGTTGAGTTCTTAATAATTAGAATATTTTTTTTTATAAGTTCATTGAAGAAGTTCTATTTACTCAACAGATTTTCCCCTCCTCTTTTATTTGTCCACCACTTTTTATTTATAGTATACGTAATTATTATAAGATAAGAATAAATAAAATACGTAATAACTATAAAAAAACGTTCTGATACGTCTGTAAAAAATAGAAACTAACACTAGGAACGTTTGACGAACAGTATCAAGAATCATTATTATTTCGACACAAGAAAAGGATTTTTCACACCCCTTTCTTGTGTCGAAGACTAGGAAGACGAATAACCCCTCCCAGAAATATTTGTTCCCTTCAATTATCCGTTCTATTTTGCGTTTACTTTTGTATAGGATCTAGCCGAAGTCCATTGTATTAGACTCAAATGCATTTTATGACATTTTAATCTGCCAATAGCAACATAATAACATCACCCCAAATTTTTATAAAAAAACAAAAACAAAGAAAGAAGGGGTCAATTCAAATAGTCTTCTTCACAATCTACATACTGTGGCTAGGAATGTGGTACAAGGAATTCCCGGCATCTCGTAGAAAAAGAGTATAAACAAACAAAAGGCTTTTTAGAATTTTATTTTTTATCATAGATAATCATAATTACTAAAAAAAATTTGGTTCTTTTTACAAACTTGAGGTCGATAAATCCGCGAGTCTAGAAATTCATTTCGGACAATTGAACCTTCTCGAACTGTTTCTTTTTAAGAACCAAAAATATTTGTGCCAAAATAACAGATGCTAAGAAGAACAAAAGGCCTTGTACATGTAATGGATCTTGAAGTACTATTTCTGCATCTCCCTGACCAAATCCGCCCACATTAGGATTACTTGTCAACGGCTGCTCAAATTTGATAGATTCGCCTTCTGAAACAAGAAGTTCTGGCCCCGGAGGGATAATATCAACCACTTGACGTCCATCCGATGCATCCGCTATGGTTATTTCGTATCCCCCCTTTTCTTTTCGTAGGATTTTGCTTACTATACCGGATGCTGTAGCATTATAAACTGTATTGTTACTCTTGCTCCCGTCAGGATAAATCTGGCCCCTTCCCCTGTTTCCGCCTACGTATATAGGATATTTTAAGAAGTGAATGTCTTTCTTAGTAGCGGGGTCCAGGGAAAGAATAGGAAACGTGATTTCACTATATTTCTGACCAGGAACACGGCCTATGACAAGAATATTTTTTTGATTTGGGCGGTAGCTCTGAAAAGACAGATTGCCCATCTTTTCTTTTATCTCGGGGAAATACGATCGGGAGGGGCTAATTCAAAACCCTCTGGTAAAATAAGAACAGCCCCCACATTTAAAGCCCCTTTTTTACCATTAGCAAGAACTTGTTTCAGTTGCATATCATAAGGAATTCGAACAACTGCTTCAAAAACTGTATCGGGAAGTACCGTTTGCGGAACCTCAATATCCACTGGTTTATTAGCTAAATGGCAATTGGCGCATACAATACGTCCAGTCGCTTCTCGTGGATTTTCATAGCCCTTCTGTGCAAAAATGGGATATGCATTTGAAATGGATGCACGAGTTATGATATATATCATGAGCGATACGGAAATAGATCGAGTAATCTGTTCCTTAATCCAAGAAAAATTATTTCTAGTTTGCATGGTCCAACCATTGATCCCGAAAATTTATACAACAAATTGGGGTAGGTCACTAATGGAGTTTCCTATCCACGATTCTGTTATTTACTGGAATAATTTGACTGGATTAATATATAGGATGAATCTCCGGGATGGGTAGAAAGATAAAGAGTGAGTACGATTTTCAATGCTTTGCTTATGTACAACTGCAAAGTAAGAAGCATTCTAATTGGATTAGGTAGATAATTTTTCAGTCATTCATTGAATGATAAATCACTACAAGTGACGGAGATACGCGATTTAAATAACGGAAAATCCAATATTTGAAAATTGTATCTAGAATGACTGGAAAAGTGGAAACAAGGCCGGATATAATTTGCTCATTATGAACAAATCCAAAATCCTTGTAGACAAAGCCAATCATCAGTTCCCAACCATGGGGCGAATGAAATCCGATACATAAATCAGTTATTGCTATTTTTTTTATTTATTTTTAATACCTAGTCTAGTACAATTTCGTATTTCGAGGCGAAACGCCTATAAAAAAGAAAAAATCGTGGTTGGGAAGGTTATAGTAGCCAAAGCCGTTGGAATTTTTTGTTTATACATTGGAAAAATCCGTTTTGTTATTAATATACTAGGAAAGGGGCAAAAGAATAACTGAAAGAAAGGAAATCTATTAGTTATTCGTGAAAGTTTCATTTATTCAATGACCAGAATTAGACGGGGATATATCGCTCGGAGACGTAGAACAAAAATTCGTTTATTTGCATCAAGCTTTCGGGGGGCTCATTCAAGACTTACTCGAACTATTACTCAACAAAAAATAAGAGCTTTGGTTTCGGCTCATCGGGATAGGGATAAGCAAAAAATCAATTTTCGTCGTTTGTGGATCACTCGAATAAATGCAGCAATTCGTGAAAGGGGGGTATGCTATAGTTATAGTAGATTAATAAACGGTCTGTACAAGAGACAGTTGCTTCTTAATCGTAAAATACTTGCACAAATAGCTATATCAAATAGGAATTGTCTTTATATGATTTCCAATGAGATCATAAAAGAAGTAGGTTGGAGGGAATCCACCGGTTAAACGGAGTTGCCCGGAGAATGATCTCCGGGAAGGTCGAATAAAAATGAATAGAATATGATAAGATATGAGAAAGTAGTCAAAATAAATATGAATCAACAAGTTAAATAAAAAAATTTATTCTTCCCAGATTATTATTTGTTTTCTTACGACACGAGAATTCAATCCGGATTCTTGGATTTTTCCAACAAAATATCAATCCCCGTTTGAGTTCGGATGGGAATTCGAATTCAAGTGAATAAAGAGTAAACCTATCTTTTTCTGGCTCTAAGACTAGGAGTTCTAGTGGTCGACTCGGTTCTTTCAAATTGTTTCTCATTATTAAGAAAAGGTAACAAAGATAAAATACGAGCTTGTTTTATAGCAATAGTAATTAATCGTTGTTGTTTCAAGGTCAATCTATTCACTCGTCTAGATAATATTTTTCCCTGTTCACTAATAAATCGACTAATTAAACTCATGATTTTATAATCAATTCGATCCCCCGATTGGATCGGGGGCAAACGCCTACGAAAAGATCGCTTGGATTTAAGAAAAGTTCGCTTGGATTTATCCATGGTTTGGTTAGTTTATTTCTTATCCCTAAAATCCTATTTCAGCCGTATCTCTAATTAGAATAAAAAAAATAGGATTTGGTTTGTTTATAATTATCTTTAACTATGTTAAATATGTTATATATATAATGTCATTTTTTCCTTTTCCTTGTAAGATAGATAAGGGCGCAGGTGCTCGGTTCGATCTATTTCTTTACCTCCCCGTGAATCGTATGTTTGTAACAATATGGACAGAATTTTCGCAACTCCAATCGATTAGGCGTATTGTGCCGATTCTTTTGAGTAATATATCTGGAAATGCCCGTTGATGCCTTATTAACATTAACACCGTTTCGAACACAAGCGGTACATTCCAAAAGAACCAGTATTCGCACATCTTTACCCTTGGCCATGAACCTCCTTTGGATTTTTCATTTACTCGACTCTTCCTCTTTCAATCCGAAACGAAAAAGAAGAAAGGAAAAAACAAAATAGAATTTGTAACTTACTATCCTCTTATGCAAGATTTCACTACAATCAATATAGCAAATAAGATAGAAAGATTTCTAAACTAGATTTCAAATCACAGTACAGTATTTCATATAAGTATCTTATATAATACTGTTTCCCTAGAACCACAGTTTGTATTCTACTTCCATAGAAATTGAATACATAGAAATTTCATATTAATTTAATTCCAACCTGAACCCGAGTCTCGCAGCTGTTGAATGCACTTTTATTCTTTCTCTTTCCTCCCTTATTCTAAAATTTTTTAAAGGGAAAAAAGAGAAAAGAAGGGGGGCTGGTATTTAATTGTATCTATAATCTTCTTTATTCCTTCCCACGTCAATAACTAGAATGAAAAAAAGGGGAACGTCAACGCATCCGGGAAAAAACGATTAATCTCTATCAATAAACCTGCCGAAGAACCGAACCATAGAGTACTTAATACCGGTGCTACGGAAAGATATGTTTTTAGATCTCGCATTGAAAAACCTCCTTCATTTTATTGTAATACATAAACATATTGAAATGTACAATCATCCAGTAAATAAGATTGACTTTTTGTTAAATACAGAAAGTCCTTTCTTCCCCAATATTCCCCCAACTCATTTATTTTTCCTAGGGGTTCCATTCCATTTTTCATATAGATAGAAGTATTTTACTATTATTATATGTTAAATGAGAACAAAAAGACGAAATGGACATAAAAATTCTAGATTTTAATAGAGGAGATAACGATGTGGAAAACAAGACAAGAATTCTCTACAATGACACTATAGACCAATGGAAGGGATGTAGCGCAGCTTGGTAGCGCGTTTGTTTTGGGTACAAAATGTCACGGGTTCAAATCCTGTCATCCCTACCTATTACTGCTCCTTTGAGCAGTAATGAGGGATTTTTTGAGATCAATTCACATTGGACATATCATATAGAATCTTTCATTGTTATGATACTATGATAGTGTATGCATACAAGATGTATTGGGCCAATCCTTTTATTTACAGTCTTATCTTTTATGATAAGAAAGCGCTCTTAGTTCAGTAGAACGTGGGTCTCCAAAACCCGATGTCGTAGGTTCAAATCCTACAGAGCGTGATTCGGATCTTCTTCGATCGAATTCGGTTGAAGCACTAACTGGAACGGCAATCTGAATTTGACCTCCTGGATATTAAAGAAAGGAGGAGGTCAATCAAAAAAAGAGATGTTAATTAATCTAATCAAAGGTCCAACTGATCACCATGCCTGTATTGTAAATATGCAGTTACAAATAATCCAGCCAAAGTAATAGGAATTAGACCTAACACGATTCCAAATAGGAAAACTTCAATCATTTCAATTTGTTTGAAAGGAGAAAAAAGAGGTAATATCTATACCTAAATATTAATCTGAATTACCATGAATCTCAATGACCAAGAATTGGCAATGGACACGGTAAGTAACTATAAATACACAGAAGTTCGCGGAAAGATTTCCTTTTATGAATTGTGCAATGAATTTCAAATCAGTCGTATCTTGCTCAGACCAATAAATAGAGCTGAGGTTATAGTTAAAGCCGTCAGTAGAAAACCGAAATAACTAGTTATGGTAAGCATGAAGGAGCTAAATGAAATATGTTCTTTTTATACATATGTTTATAAAAAAGCACTTACCTGAGTTTCCTTTTTTGCAAAATAGGAGATAAAAAAAAATACCAATTGAAAGAATAAGTCCAATTGAAAGGTTTTGAATGATCTATCATTATAGACAGCACTAACAAGGAGAAAGTCACAACTGTATAAAAAAAATGGATTAATCATCTGTAACATCTACCCATACCGCCAATCAGCGAATTCATTCTTGGATAATTTTTCAACTCAACTTAGAAACGAATAATAAGAACTGGGTCATTTAATTTCGTTTTAAAATGAAAGTCTTTTCGAATCATTATGGAATGAAATTATTAAATTATTCCTCTTTTTATCATTTCTTTTTTTTTTATTGTATCGAATCAATTTTATATTTTAGAGCGAACAGTAATCTTATAAAACTTTTACTTTGATTTTAACTAATTAGATTCCGTAATAGGTTCACTTATATAATATCTTGAATGAATGAGAACAAAAAGTTATCACATGATCACTCTAAAAAAAAATAGGTGTTTTGGTTCAACTATATTCTAAGACTAGTCATTTCTATTCTATTTTGCTTTAGAAGTTCTATTTTATATCTTTCCAAAAATCTGCATTTTTGTAGTTAGGTCAAGAAAGAACCTTCCGATTTTGATCTAATACAACACTGCATGCACTATTAGTGATTCCAATTATTTCATTCTTTGTTCTTTTTCGTTTATCGAATAAAATTTGCTATTCTTACTTGTTACTGGACGATTAACCAATTCCTTAAAAGAAAAAAAAAAGATTCCAACAAAAACCGCTTCTACAACTATGAATAACAAAGATTTATAGATCTCACATCTACTTACAATTGTGGGAATATTCTAATCAATTTCATGAATTATTAGAAACTACCTTATCAGATTCATATTTTACCTGATCCTCAGTTTCTAGCCCTAAACTCATAATGGTGAGAAATAGATTATTTTCAATTTAATAATTTTCTATTGAATGGGACATTATTTTACATCGATAAACAACAAGTAACGGAAGAAAGAAATTATTTAGCACCTCCTTCCAATACTCATTGAAAGTGCGTTGCTGTGTCAGAAGAAGGATAGCTATACTGATTCAGTATACTCTAAAGACGCCCTCGGTACAATATTGACGATCTCACAAAGATTTTTTTCAGTGAATTTCCATTTACTGATCCAATCTTTTACGGAATCGATCCCCTTCTGACTGTACAAGAATATGTGGAGCTCAGCATGTCTGGAAGCACAGGAGAACGTTCTTTTGCTGATATTATTACCAGTATTCGCTACTGGGTCATTCATAGCATTACTATACCTTCCCTATTCATTGCGGGTTGGTTATTCGTCAGCACTGGTTTAGCTTACGATGTGTTTGGAAGCCCTCGGCCAAACGAGTATTTCACAGAAAACCGACAAGGAATTCCATTAATCACCGGCCGTTTTGATTCTTTGGAACAACTCGATGAATTTAGTAGATCTTTTTAGGAGGCTTCAATGACCATAGATCGAACCTATCCAATTTTTACAGTGCGATGGTTGACTGTTCACGGCCTAGCTGTACCTACCGTTTCTTTTTTGGGGTCAATATCAGCAATGCAGTTCATACAACGATAAACCTAATCCGAATTATAGAGCTACGACACAATCAAACCCAAACGAACAAAATGTTGAATTGAATCGTACCAGCCTCTACTGGGGGTTATTACTCATTTTTGTACTTGCTGTTTTATTTTCCAATTATTTCTTCAATTAAGAAAAGGAGAGAGAACTAAAATAATAGACTAATCGTTCTAGGTATTCTTTCTCTTACCCCATTCGGAAGGATCTCATCTCATAATTATCCATGACTGTTTATGTCTCTAGCATGACCACTTGATGAAATGTGGAGGGAAGTGGGGTAAATGGCCGATACTACTGGAAGAATTCCTCTTTGGATAATAGGTACTGTAGCTGGTATTCTTGTGATCGGTTTAGTAGGTGTTTTCTTTTATGGTTCATATTCCGGATTGGGTTCATCCCTGTAGTAATCGGATGAATTGAGTTGTAGACATGAAAGCGTACGAACTCAACGGATTCCCTTCTTTGTTTGTCTTATTTGAGGGAGAAGGTCCCGTTGAGTTCTTAATAATTAGAATATTTTTTTTATAAGTTCATTGAAGAAGTTCTATTTACTCAACAGATTTTCCCCTCCTCTTTTATTTGTCCACCACTTTTTATTTATAGTATACGTAATTATTATAAGATAAGAATAAATAAAATACGTAATAACTATAAAAAAACGTTCTGATACGTCTGTAAAAAATAGAAACTAACACTAGGAATGTTTGACGAACAATATCAAGAATCATTATTATTTCGACACAAGAAAAGGATTTTTCACACCCCTTTCTTGTGTCGAAGACTAGGAAGACGAATAACCCCTCCCAGAAATATTTGTTCCCTTCAATTATCCGTTCTATTTTGCGTTTACTTTTGTATAGGATCTAGCCGAAGTCCATTGTATTAGACTCAAATGCATTTTATGACATTTTAATCTGCCAATAGCAACATAATAACATCACCCCAAATTTTTATAAAAAAACAAAAACAAAGAAAGAAGGGGTCAAGTCAAATAGTCTTCTTCACAATCTACATACTGTGGCTAGGAATGTGGTACAAGGAATTCCCGGCATCTCGTAGAAAAAGAGTATAAACAAACAAAAGGCTTTTTAGAATTTTATTTTTTATCATAGATAATCATAATCACTAAAAAAAATTTGGTTCTTTTTACAAACTTGAGGTCGATAAATCCGCGAGTCTAGAAATTCATTTCGGACAATTGAACCTTCTCGAACTGTTTCTTTTTAAGAACCAAAAATATTTGTGCCAAAATAACAGATGCTAAGAAGAACAAAAGGCCTTGTACACGTAATGGATCTTGAAGTACTATTTCTGCATCTCCCTGACCAAATCCGCCCACATTAGGATTACTTGTCAACGGCTGCTCAAATTTGATAGATTCGCCTTCTGAAACAAGAAGTTCTGGCCCCGGAGGGATAATATCAACCACTTGACGTCCATCCGATGCATCCGCTATGGTTATTTCGTATCCCCCCTTTTCTTTTCGTAGGATTTTGCTTACTATACCGGATGCTGTAGCATTATAAACTGTATTGTTACTCTTGCTCCCGTCAGGATAAATCTGGCCCCTTCCCCTGTTTCCGCCTACGTATATAGGATATTTTAAGAAGTGAATGTCTTTCTTAGTAGCGGGGTCCGGGGAAAGAATAGGAAACGTGATTTCACTATATTTCTGACCAGGAACAGGGCCTATGACAAGAATATTTTTTTTGATTTGGGCGGTAGCTCTGAAAAGACAGATTGCCCATCTTTTCTTTTATCTCGGGGAAATACGATCGGGAGGGGCTAATTCAAAACCCTCTGGTAAAATAAGAACAACCCCCACATTTAAAGCCCCTTTTTTACCATTAGCAAGAACTTGTTTCAGTTGCATATCATAAGGAATTCGAACAACTGCTTCAAATACAGTATCGGGAAGTACCGTTTGCGGAACCTCAATATCCACTGGTTTATTAGCTAAATGGCAATTGGCGCATACAATACGTCCAGTCGCTTCTCGTGGATTTTCATAGCCCTTCTGTGCAAAAATGGGATATGCATTTGAAATGGATGCACGAGTTATGATATATATCATGAGCGATACGGAAATAGATCGAGTAATCTGTTCCTTTATCCAAGAAAAATTATTTCTAGTTTGCATGGTCCAACCATTGATCCCGAAAATTTATACAATAAATTGGGGTAGGTCACTAATGGAGTTTCCTATCCACGATTCTGTTATTTACTGGAATAATTTGACTGGATTAATATATAGGATGAATCTCCGGGATGGGTAGAAAGATAAAGAGTGAGTACGATTTTCAATGCTTTGCTTATGTACAACTGCAAAGTAAGAAACATTCTAATTGGATTAGGTAGATAATTTTTCAGTCATTCATTGAATGATAAATCACTACAAGTGACGGAGATACGCGATTTAAATAACGGAAAATCCAATATTTGAAAATTGTATCTAGAATGACTGGAAAAGTGGAAACAAGGCCAAATATAATTTGCTCATTATGAACAAATCCAAAATCCTTGTAGACAAAGCCAATCATCAGTTCCCAACCATGGGGCGAATGAAATCCGATACATAAATCAGTTATTGCTATTTTTTTATTTATTTTTAATACCTAGTCTAGTACAATTTCGTATTTCGAGGCGAAACGCCTATAAAAAAGAAAAAATCGTGGTTGGGAAGGTTATAGTAGCCAAAGCCGTTGGAATTTTTAGTTTATACATTGGAAAAATCCGTTTTGTTATTAATATACTAGGAAAGGGGCAAAAGAATAACTGAAAGAAAGGAAATCTATTAGTTATTCGTGAAAGTTTCATTTATTCAATGACCAGAATTAGACGGGGATATATCGCTCGGAGATGTAGAACAAAAATTCGTTTATTTGCATCAAGCTTTCGGGGGGCTCATTCAAGACTTACTCGAACTATTACTCAACAAAAAATAAGAGCTTTGGTTTCGGCTCATCGGGATAGGGATAAGCAAAAAATCAATTTTCGTCGTTTGTGGATCACTCGAATAAATGCAGCAATTCGTGAAAGGGGGGTATGCTATAGTTATAGTAGATTAATAAACGGTCTGTACAAGAGACAGTTGCTTCTTAATCGTAAAATACTTGCACAAATAGCTATATCAAATAGGAATTGTCTTTATATGATTTCCAATGAGATCATAAAAGAAGTAGGTTGGAGGGAATCCACCGGTTAAACGGAGTTGCCCGGAGAATGATCTCCCGGAAGGTCGAATAAAAATGAATAGAATATGATAAGATATGAGAAAGTAGTCAAAATAAATATGAATCAACAAGTTAAATAAAAAAATTTATTCTTCCCAGATGATTATTTGTTTTCTTACCTGAGTTGAGACCAATCTATCATATAGATGAGGATAAACTAGTGACC
The DNA here is from genome assembly GCF_052625555.1 of Lactuca saligna. Lineage (NCBI taxonomy): Eukaryota > Viridiplantae > Streptophyta > Magnoliopsida > Asterales > Asteraceae > Lactuca > Lactuca saligna. The sequence goes on along the minus strand of NC_136421.1, from coordinate 135,963,342 downwards.
TCGAATATTAATGAAATCTATAGAAGAATTATCTATCGGAATAATACTCTTACAGATCTATTAACAACAAGTATAGCTACGCCAGAAGAATTAATAATATCTCAGGAAAAATTGCTACAAGAAGCCGTGGATGCACTTCTTGATAATGGAATCTGCGGACAACCAATGAGGGATGATCATAATAGAGTTTACAAGTTGCTTTCAGATATAATTGAAGGCAAAGAAGGAAGAGTTCGTGAGACTCTGCTTGGTAAACGGGTCGATTATTCAGGGCGGTCCGTGATTGTCGTGGGCCCTTCACTTTCATTACATCGATGTGGATTGCCTCGCGAAATAGCAATAGAACTTTTCCAGGCATTTGTAATTCGTGACCTAATTAGAAAACATCTTGTTTCGAACATAGGAGTTGCTAAGAGTCAAATTCGGAAAAAAAAACCGATTGTATGGGAAATACTTTAGGAAATTCTGGATGACCATCCTGTATTGCTGAATAGAGCGCCTACTCTGCATAGATTAGGCATACAGGCATTCCTCCCCGTTTTAGTGGAAGGGCGCGCTATTTGTTTACATCCATTAGTTTGTAAGGGCTTCAATGCAGACTTTGACGGGGATCAAATGGCTGTTCATGTGCCTTTATCTTTGGAGGCTCAAGCAGAGGCGCGTTTACTTATGTTTTCTCATATGAATCTTTTGTCTCCAACTATTGGGGATCCGATTTCGGCACCAACTCAAGATATGCTTAGTGGACTCTATGTCTTAACGAGTGGAAATCGTCGGGGTATTTGTGTAAATAGGTATAATCCATGTAATCGTAGAAACTATCAAAATGAAGATAATAACTATAAGTATACAAAAAAAAGAACCCTTTTTTGTAATCCCTATGATGCAATTGGAGCTTATCGGCAAAAACGAATCAATTTAGGTAGTCCTTTGTGGCTGCGGTGGCGACTAGATCAACGCGTTATTACTGCAAGAGAAGTTCCCATCGAAATTCACTATGAATATGTGGGGACCTATTATGAGATTTATGGACACTATCTAATAGTACGAAGTATAAAAAAAAGAAATTCTTTATATATATATTCGAACCACTCTTGGTCATATTTCCCTTTATCGAGAAATAGAAGAAGCCATACAGGGGTTTTGGCAGGGCTGTTGTAATTCTATGCTACCAACGGGAATTCGAGTCTCTCCGGGTTAACTAGGACCATAAGTGCAGAATTTATACGTGAATCAAGATCTAGAAAAGGAAGTTTTCCAATCACTGACTCAAGCCCATTGTAAAATTCTACTCAGCGCAATATGGAGGTACTGATGGCAGAACGGCCCACTCAGGTCTTTCACAATAAAGTGATAGACGGAACTGCCATGAAACGACTTATTAGTCGATTTATTGATCACTATGGAATAGGATATACATCACATATCTTAGATCAAGTAAAGACTCTGGGTTTCCGACAAGCTACCGCCGCATCCATTTCATTAGGAATTGATGATCTTTTAACAATACCTTCTAAAAGATGGCTAGTTCAAGACGCTGAACAACAAAGTTTTATTTTGGAAAAACACCATCATTATGGGAATGTACACGCGGTAGAAAAATTACGTCAATCGATCGAAATATGGTATGCCACAAGTGAATATTTGCGACAAGAAATGAATCCTAATTTTCGGATGACCGATCCTTTTAATCCAGTCCATATAATGTCTTTTTCGGGAGCCAAAGGAAATGCATCTCAGGTACATCAATTAGTAGTTATGAGAGGATTAATGTCGGATCCTCAAGGGCAAATGATTGATTTACCCATTCAAAGCAATTTACGCGAAGGACTGTCTTTAACAGAATACATTATTTCTTGTTACGGAGCCCGTAAAGGGGTTGTGGATACCGCTATCCGAACATCAGATGCAGGATATCTCACGCGCAGACTTGTTGAAGTAGTTCAACACATTGTTGTACGTCGAACAGATTGTGGCACCGTTCGAGGTATTTCTGTAAGTCCTCAAAATGGAATGATGACGGACAGGATTTTTATCCAAACATTAATTGGCCGTGTATTAGCAGATGATATATATATATAGGTTCGCGATGTATTGCTACTAGAAATCAAGATATTGGGGTTGGACTTGTCAGTAGATTCATAACTTTTAGAGCACACCCAATCTCTATTCGAAACCCCTTTACTTGTAGGAGTACATCTTGGATTTGTCAATTATGTTATGGCTGGAGTCCAGCTCATGACGACCTGGTCGAATTGGGAGAAGCCGTAGGTATTATTGCAGGTCAATCTATTGGAGAACCGGGCACTCAATTAACATTAAGAACTTTTCATACCGGCGGAGTATTTACAGGGGGTACTGCAGAACATGTGAGAGCCCCTTCTAATGGAAAAATAAAATTCAACGAGGATTTGGTTCATCCGACACGTACACGTCATGGACATCCTGCTTTTCTATGTTCTAGAGACTTGTATGTAACTATTGAGAGTGAAGATATTATACACAATGTGTGTATTCCGCCCAAAAGTTTTCTTTTAGTTCAAAACGATCAATATGTAGAATCAGAACAAGTGATTGCTGAGATTCACGCGAGAACCTCCACTTTGAATTTGAAAGAGAAGGTTCGAAAACATATTTATTCTGACTCAGAAGGCGAAATGCACTGGAATACTGATGTGTACCATGCACCTGAATTTACATATGGTAATATTCATCTCTTACCAAAAACAAGTCATTTATGGATATTATTAGGGGAGCCCTGGAGATACAGTCTAGGTCCTTGTTCGATCCACAAGGATCAAGATCAAATGAACGCTTATTCTCTTTCTGTCAAGCCAAGATATATTGCTAACCCCTCAGTAACTAATAATCAAGTGAGACACAAATTTTTTAGTTCGTATTTTTCTGGTAAAAATCAAAAAGGAGATAGGATTCCTGATTATTCAGAACTGAATCGAATGACATGTACGGATCATTGTAATCTCAGATATCCGGCCATTCTCGACGGTAATTCTGATTTATTGGCAAAGAGGCGAAGAAATATATTCATCATCCCACTCGAATCGATTCAAGAAGGCGAGAACCAACTAATACCTTCTTATTCTTGCTTATTTCGATGATCCTCGATATATAAGAAAGAGCTCGGGACTTACTAAATATGAGACTCGAGAACTAAATTCAATCGTCAACGAAGAGAATTTGATTGAGTATCGAGGAGTCAAGGTATTTTGGCCAAAATACCAAAAGGAAGTAAATCCATTTTTTTTTATTCCCGTGGAAGTCCACATTTTGTCCGAATCTTCTTCCATAATGGTACGACACAATAGTATTATTGGGGCAGATACACAAATCACTTTTAATAGAAGAAGTCGGGTAGGCGGATTGGTCCGAGTGAAGAAAAAAGCAGAAAAAATGAAACTGATAATCTTTTCTGGAGATATCCATTTTCCTGGAAAGACAAATAAGGCATTCCGATTGATACCGCCAGGAGGGGGAAAACCAAATTCCAAAGAATACAAAAAATTGAAAAATTGGCTCTATATCCAACGAATGAAACTTTCCAGGTATGAAAAAAAGTATTTTGTTTTGGTTCAACCTGTAGTCCCATATAAAAAAACGGATGGTATAAATTTAGGAAGACTTTTCCCGCCGGATCTCTTGCAGGAAAGTGATAATCTACAACTTCGAGTTGTCAATTATATCCTTTATTACGACCCAATTCTTGAAATTTGGGATACAAGTATTCAGTTAGTTCGGACTTCTTTAGTGTTGAATTGGGACCAAGACAAAAAAATCGAAAAGGCCTGTGCTTCCTTTGTTGAAATAAGGACAAATGGTTTGCTTAGATATTTTCTAAGAATCGACTTAGCTAAGTCACCTATTTCTTATACCGGAAAAAGGAACGATCTGTCGGGTTCAGGATTGATCTCTGAGAATGGATCAGATCGCGCTAATGTCAATCCATTTTCTTCCATTTATTCCTATTCCAAGTCAAGGATTAAAGAATCCCTTAATCCAAATCAAGGAACTATCCATACGTTGTTGAATCGAAATAAGGAATCTCAATCTTTGATAATTTTGTCATCATCCAATTGTTTTCGAATAGGCCCATTCAACGATGTAAAATCTCCCAATGCGATAAAAGAATCAATCAAAAAGAACCCCCTAATTCCAATTAGGAATTCGTTGGGCCCGTTAGGAACAGGTTTTCCAATTTATAATTTTGATTTCTTTTCCCATTTAATAACCCATAATCAGATCTTGGTAACTAACTATTTGCAACTTGACAATTTCAAACAGATTTTTCAAATACTTAAATATTATTTACTGGATGAAAATGGTCAAATTTATAATCCCTATTCATGCAGTAACATCATTTTGAATCCATTTCATTTGAATTGGTATTTTCTCCATTACAATTATTGTGAAGAGACATCTCCAATCGTTAGTCTTGGGCAGTTTCTTTGTGAAAATGTATGTATAGCAAAAAAAGGACCGCATTTAAAATCGGGTCAAGTTCTAATTGTTCAAGTTGACTCTGTGGTAATACGATCAGCTAAGCCTTATTTGGCTACTCCAGGAGCAACTGTTCATGGACATTATGGGGAAATCCTTTACGAAGGCGATACATTAGTTACATTTATATATGAAAAATCAAGATGTGGTGATATAATGCAAGGTCTTCCAAAAGTGGAAGCGAAGAGAAGATAGTTGTTTTAGGCAAGGAAAAAAGCCAACCATAGCAGAACGCAATCAAAGCTTTCGTCCTTGGCCGCTCCTTCAACTGATTTCATTCATTCATAAACTCGCTTGAATGTGCCATCAAGAGCTCCAGCTGCTGCGAGGATAGGATCTTTAGGATGGGCACGAAAGCTGCATTAATTTGACTTCTTTGCTTCTGCTATTGAAGCCCAAGAAAACTTTATCAATTCTCATTCTTCTTTGGCGACAAGGAAGGCTACCCCTGGGTAAAAGTACTAATCCGTCTATCTACTTACTCTCTAACTAAGAGAATGTTATTTACTGAGAGAAGTAGTACGGATTGTTGCTGTCTTCTTTTTGGCGATGAGGACTGAACTTTCACTTTCTTACTTGAAGTCATAACTCTTTCTCTTTTTATCTTTTGAGAGCTGTATGTGTTATAACCTGCTTTCCTAAGAGGTACTTCGCTAGCTCGCTTTCAAATTGGTAAGATCATATTATAAACTATTAAAGGCAAAGACTTACAAGTTTTAATATACCACAGGGACCGTTCTTGCAATTTTGTCATTATCTTTTAACAACTTTTAGTATTTTTAGTATGTCGATGGTTTATTTATTTACTAGTAGTAAGATCTATGTATTGCATGGGTTAATTTAAAAAATAAATAAATATAAAAGTGTAAATATTTGGTAACTTTGAATTTATAAGAAAATAAGAAAAATAAAATTATTACAATGAAAATGTTTTTTATCTTTTAAATTTAAACAAATAATTTAAATAAATAACAAAGAAACTAATAAGCTTTAATTTTAAGAATTTTGAAATTAAAAGGTAGGTTAACTAATGAATTAATATCAATTTATTACATTTATTATATTAACATATTATGTTGAATTTGATAAAATAGAAAAATTTATAAAATGACATGCGGAAAAAAATAATTACAAATAAACATAAAATGAAATTTGACAAATTAAATAAGAGTACTACAAGTGATAAAAAAAACATTTATTTATTAGAGTAGATTTTTTTTTTTTTTTTATTTTTTTAATTTTTTTATAATTAATGTAATATCACTTCAATCTTCGTTGGAAAGTGTTGATAAATTCGATATCTTATCATGCCATGAACTTTTTAGAAAATAAGACTTCTCGTATACTTTTCAGATCCTATATCTAATATGGGCGGTCAAGATCAATAAAAACAAAATGAAGTACCACGACGACCAAATATGGTTTGAGATTTCAAGGATTGTGAAATTTTTTTTAGTTTTTTAAAAAAAATTTCCAAATAAAAAATAATTTTTTTAAAGCGCATTTGGCTCATTCAATTTTCTAAAAAAATGAAACTCGTAAGTTTTTCAAATTGTATGTAAGTTAAAAAAGCTAGTTTTACAGTTTTCCAAATTTTTAAGATGAAAAACGAAAACTTCACCTATTATAACCAAATGTATTTTCTAAAATTTTCATTAGAAACTCAAAAACGAAAACTTAACTCTATTTTCTGAAAACATTTTCTTAGAAAATAAAAAAAGTTTTCCACAACCAAACACATCCTAAGATTAATGAAATGTTTAATAAAAGAATAGTAAAGAACAATTTTATAACTTCCGTAAGTAAATACTAAATAGGTAATTGGTGATATAACAGTAGAGAAATTTGTGACAACTTAATTTCAAAAATTATGATAAGTTGGTAATAAAAACTATGTGGGTTGAGAAGATAATGAAACTCGTGAGAATTAGGGGATGAAATATCATAGCAAAAGTAAACCATCAAAAAATATAATATTAATAAGTTACATAAACAAACGAATACTAATAATAACGAATTAAATGAACATAACTGGATATAAAGTTATAAACTATAAAATGTACGTGGATTGAAGATTACAACATGGATTTTGTACCGATAGAGGCAGTTGATTGCAATGGTTTAAGACAAATTTTCTACCAATGACGACATGATTCAACTATCTATATTCAATATAAACTTTCAACTATCTATATTCAATATAAACTTTAACCGGACGAATCAAATAAATGGGTCCATGATAACCAGGAACAAGGTTTTCAAATTTTCGTGTTCAACCTAAAATTTTGAAAGACATACGGTATTTATAGACTTTCATGTTAACAATTAGCAACTGTATATCTAATATAAACGTCAAAAACCCGTCAGCGTATAACTTCCATAAGCATGTTACGGCTGTTATTTGATACTATGTATCTTTAAAAAGTAATTAATTAAATAAATATTTATTTAATAAAAGGTTTCTAACTCAGCAGTATCATATCTTGTACTTATTTCCTTAATGTTGAAGATTCAAGTATCGTATACGTATGTTTAAAAGTAATTTAGAATTATAAAAAATTTACCGTTTAAAAAAAACATCTATTTTTTGGATTTAAAACATATATTAATTATTCAGAAGAGCCTAAAGGCCCAATCATTAGCCAAACACCATTTGGCACAAGATTTTTTATTGAAAAATTATTCTAATTTGTTAACTAAATTGGATAAAACATTTTAAGACAACTTGACATTTGTTCCCGTTTGTATGTGGAACAAGCATCACATATAGAAAGACATTGCAACCCGTTTTTTGTTTATGTGTCCGGTCGGTCAAATACTCTAGCCAGTTCATAACTCCCACCCGAAACACAAACCTCGAGGCATCACTATCGCTACTCTGACGTTGCAAGGTAGAAGGACACACAATGTCGTTCGGGAGTCGGTGCAGGTAGTGTATTAACTGAGACACCTCCCAACTCCTATATAATGCTTGATGTGGTTATATATATATATATATATATATATATATATATATATATATATATATATATATATATATATATATATATATATATATATATATATATATATATATATATATAGACACACACACACATACACACACACATGTATAACCATATGATTATATATCCCTGCCATATAATTATTTATGATTAGGCATACCCAGTTGTTGTCGATATGTTGAAACATTAGAACAACAAATGAGACATATGTAGCCGATGTTGATTCTCAAAAGCTCTAACTTTTTTTTTTTTTAATTTCAAGTGAATCGTCCTATATATATATATATATATATATATATATATATATATATATATATATATATATATATATATATATATATATATCATTTCATTATATGATACATACTTATAAAAGAAACATTTTCATTGATTCTTATGCATTTGAAGTCCCCTAATTTGATTTCCTTGATTATTATGCATTTGAAACCTCCTAATTTAATTAATACCATTCAAAAGATTTTTTAATAATAATTATTAATTGGTTCTTTAATGTAAAAATAACATGAACAACATCAAACATAACAAGACTAAGTATAAATACGATGAATAATAGGAACATCTTTGTTATATTTTGCAAGGATTAAGGACCTTTAAAGAAGGAAAAAAGACTTTTATGTGTGTATTCTTTTTCATACAAATTTCAATATATATATATATATATATATATATATATATATATATATATATATATATATATATATATATATATGTTTTTACCAACTGTTTAATGTGTGGTTGCTTCTGGTATGTCACATGTTATATTCGGAGTAAAAACTTTTGTATAAAGATGCACTTAATTCCATTCATTACAGGTACTAAATTAATATTTGACTCACGCACACACAAATAAATCTTGCTGAGCATTTTAATTTATTTGAATAGATTCGGTTTTCATCATCATTCCTTCAACAATGGAAATTATCTTTACCTTCACTATTTGACACTTCCATATGTATCCATGCGTGTAAGAACTTCTATTTTTCTTAAGATTTTTTTTGTTAAAACCATTTTAATATCTAAGAATATATAAGAAAAAAATGGAAAATAGTGAAATATTCATCCTTGGCATCACAAGGTGGATTTATTGAACCCTAGAAGATATTGGAAAATATGAAGTCATATTAGCAAATGTATTGCTACATATAAATTGTTTTACATGTCAATTGGTCTTAGTTTCCACTAAAGTCATGATTTCTTATTTGATCCTATAAAGTATCACATGTGAACTAAAAGCAGGTCATGCATATTTTAATGTTGTATTGGTATTAATCGATACCAATGAGTTGACATGCTCATTTTCAAGTCATGAGAATGTAATCCTTTTAGCTTCCATTTTTTTGTATATATACATTTAGTCTGAACCAAGCATTTGTGTGGCATGGGTGTGTTTCTATTAGTCTCTAATGGAAATTAGATGTTGATATCTAGATTATGCCTATGTGGTTTTAGTTACTGATGTTGGAATATGAAAATTAATATGATGCATCGATATGCATTTAACAAATAATAAGTACATCACATTATTTTCTTAATTGATATTAATGGATATGAATGTCACTTTGTGCATTTGCAGTAGCGTAATCGGGATTGAATCCGAGAAGTAGAGTTGTGTGGTGATAAACAAACATAGATTTCGTAGTATTTGTTGGATGTTTTGGCTTTGATAGAAAAGAACCCATCAAATACAAAAAAAAAAAAACAACATTAATATATTTCTAAAAATGAAAACGTTGTATTTTGAATAACATGAAATAGTAGGGTAAAATATGAAATATATTATGATATAAATATCAATAACATATATTAATATTTATTTGTCAAAATTTTAAGTATGTAATTTTACGTTGCGCAACGCGCACAACGGAAGGTTCTCACCCTGTCCCCGGCATTGTTCTCAGACGATGTCCCGACTATTCGCCTAGTATACTTATAAAGCTAGCATTTTTCCTTTCACCATATTCATTTGAAACTTCCATACATTTTTTTTTCTTTCACCACATTCATTTGAAACTCCCATGACTTTTCAATTTCTTTCTAATAATAATTATAATTTGGTTAATTATGTTAAATAAATATCAAATCTAAAGTATAATCATACATAAAATAATTTTCAATATCAAAATAATATATTTACTTCTACTTATAAAGTTATGTTTTAACTTTTAACATATAATACTTAATTTTTAGTTTTAATATATTGTTGGGTGTAAACCATTATCATTTTAAAGATACAATTTTGAAACAATTTGTATAAAATACTTAAACTATTAATATAATATATAACATTACAATTTAAACTTAAATACAAATTTTAGTTTAACTTAAACAACCAAAAGAACATTTTGTAAATAGTTAAAAGTGATAAATTGTAGTGTCTTTTTAATAATGATTATAAGTTGGTTAATAATGTTAAATAAATATCAAACCTAAAGTGTCATTATAAATAAACCAAATTTCAATTTTAAAATAGTATATTTACTTCTTTATGTCTTTAACATTTAACATATTATAATTAATTTATTAGATTTTATATGTTGTTATATGTAAACCATTATCAGTTTAAAGCTACAACTTTTGAACAGTTTGGATAAAATAATTAAATTGTTAACTTAAATATAACATTATAATGTCGACTTAAATATAAATTTTATTATCACTTAAAAAACCAAAGATGTTACCTTTAAAATCAAATGTTTGATTTTTCTAAATAATTATAATAATAGAAATTAAAACATTAAGCAAATAAATTTTAAAAAATTAATTAACAATAACAACAACTATAAATAACATTAAACCATATATTATATTTAATTTTATTCATGTGTAACTCACGGGTAGAAGTCATTCAAATGATTGAGATTATAAATAACAACACCCACTTTTTTTTTCGGTAATAATTTTTTTATTTGAAAAAAAATCTAAAAAAGTCAAAGTTTTTTAAATTTAATTCCATATAAAATGAACACAATCATGAAATATATATATATATATATATATATATATATATATATATATATATATATATATATATATATATATATATATATATATATATATATATATATATATATATATATATATATATATATATATATATATATATATATAACGCCCGTAGATCCGGACTACTCAATTTAGAGATAATAGGGGTCGAAAACAACTTTTCGACAAAAGATTATTTAGAATAAATAATCTTAACGAAGTTGTATAATATGTCTCAAGGGTTGCGTACATATAAAGAACGCCGAAATCCGAGTTATAACAAAGAAGTTATGGAACGTCGAAGTTTTACGGCAAAACTAGCATGACATCGAGAGACGTAAATAGTGAATTTACGATGGATGACTTTTTAGCATTAGTGATCTAAACCAAAGTCGTAGAGTATGTTAAACCAAGAAAATCCATAAAAAGAACGCCCAAATCTGACTTCGTATGAGGAAGTTATGATTTTTGAAAGTTTCGGCTTAGTAGTGTACAACCCGAAACTCAAATTTTAGTTCGAGCGGTTTTTGGCTTACGTGACCTAAATGAGAGTTAAAGATCTCATTAATAGGAACTCAACGGTAAAAAGATAGATGAAAACGGAGTCCGTATGAAAGAGTTACGATTTTTTCGCGGTCATTTAGCAGTCTAATATCCTTCTACTGTTAAATTTAAGATCGGTCAATAGTTAGCCAACAGAGTCTAAATGAAAGTTGTAGATCTTGATTTTACCTACGTGTGGATATAAAGAACGTCGAAAACGGAGCTCATATGCGAGAGTTATGATTTTTCTAAATCGGGAGGTTGATACGCGATATTGGGTGATGTGGCACCACCAGAATTGGACACGTGGCACCACCAGAAGGCTACCACATGCACCAACTCGGCGAGTCCATAAGAAATTTCCCCTATAAATAGAGGTGTCGGTTCTTGCCATTTCTTCACACCTCTCAAACCTTCTTTCTCTCTCCACACACACTCTCTCTAAGTTCCCTAAGCCCCCCCTAAAGTCTAGGTAAACCCCCTAGCATCCGAAGGAAGCCCTGAGGCTCCCGGAGTCCCAAGAAAAGAGCCTTTTGGCTTAGAAACGCTGCTCCAGCAAAGCCCGATTTTGCGAAAAACCCGTTGTAAGTGAGTTATGCCTACCCTATCTTTAGTATAGCTTATGTTTTAATATAGTAACGTTATTAGGAACTTATAATGAGTATTTGGGATATTATTATGAGTTATATAACAGTGTTTCTTAACGCTTATATAATAGTAATAATATCTATACTATTAATTACTCGTGATTAACATTAGATTAAACTCTATTGGTAATGATACTAGGTTTTGTCCAAGGGAAACTATTTTAACAGTAACGAAGTGGTGTCCGAGTACTAAGTCATCACCTTATCAAGTGAGTGCATGGTTACTTTCATCTTACACATAGATATGAAGTATTTTATATAAACTAGATGCTATGTGTGAATATTATCTGTATAATTGCTATCTATGTTGGATGAACGATTTTATACATGTTTTAAATGATTGAAACTGTATATGTATTTTATATCTAAAAAATGTTGGGGTAAAACATGGGTAGATGTAATAGATGAAGTATGAGTTAGATGATGAGTTGAGAGGTGAAATAGACCGTGAGGTGAGGGTGAGAGGTGGACGATGTGAGAAGACTTTTTCCCAAATGATGGCCCCATCATTCAGCAGAGTATGAATGATAACCACAGACTATTCTAGACAATCCAGTGGAACACTAGCAGGCTCGCAACCTGTAGGTGTTGTGAACGATGTGTTCATCGGTGTACTCTAAAATAAACCCATTGACAAGTGTTGCAAGTGGATACTGCCGATAAACGAAATAGCCCTGGCAGCTATGGATTTAGTACCCGTTAAGCAAACCTTGGCAGCTATGGACTTAGTGTCCGTTGAGTAAACCCTGACAACGATGGATTTCGTGCCGATTCCTTAGGATGATCCTTAGGAATGAATGAACGAGGAGTAGCTGATTCTTAGGGTATAACCTTAAGAGTAAAGAAGATAATGGGGATGGGTAATTGGGTTAACTGTTTGACGATTAAAAATAATAATTATATTATTGTGGGTTGAAAACCCTATGTACTCACCAGGTTTCCCAACCTGACCCACTCAGTTTATTTATATCACATGTGTCGATATGAAGTCACATTACACTAAGAGATTAAGGAGATATAGATCACTAGCTATAATGAATGTAATTTCTGATTATGCTTATGTTTCTATATTAAGATGACATCCCAAATGTTTTAAAATAAATAAAAATACTTTTCTTCGGAAATGCTTTGATAACGTATTTATCATGTTTTACTGGGAAAAAATTCCGCAACATTTTTATTAAAAGAGGTACTCTGATTTTCATAAAGCATACACAAAATCAGTTTTTTCTGGCCGTGAAAATGGGGATGTCATAGTTGGTATCAGAGCATTAGTTTAAGCGAACTAGGAATATGAATTTATTTCTAGACTTAAACTTAGAATGCTAAGTAATGATTGTGAGGAGTGTGTCTTAGGTAATACACCTGAATAGACACAAGCACTAGCTTATTCAGGGAAAATGTCTAACATGCTTTTATGTGCTAAATGATTTATGATGCTTAATGTATAATCGGATCTATGCTCTGTTGCCAACCGGATCTAGAAACTTTATGTGTTCAGATTTATAAACGTTTAATTACGGTATTAGAACCGACATGTAACTTTTCGGAGTAATAGGGAGATTTACACGTCGATCGTAAATAAAATCTTTCCTATCTTAATTCTCGTCACTACACACCGAACATCCGACTTGGTGTATAGATCGACATGGTGAGCACTCGAAGCAGAATTGGAAGTGGAAACCCACAGCCTTAACCACAAGTGATTGAGCATGCACTAGAAGTAGCAGCTGCACCTGGGCCAATCATGATGGCAGGGGTACAGGCAATGGTGCGGATAATGTTGGATCAACAAATGGAAGAAACAAGGCATTTACTTCAACAAAATAAAAACGAACTTACTGTGCTAGTACGCCGGACACCTACTCTTAAGGCAGCCATCAGGGTTAAGATTGGCAAGAAGAGGAAATTTGAGGGATCTTCAAGGTACAACAGGAAAAGCTTATTCTCACAGTCTGGAGAAGGAATAGGTGAAGCAAAATGGTGTAACAGAAGATGCCCTAAGGAAGTGACCTGCTTTAAATGCGGGAAGATTGGTCATTATGCCCATAAATGCTCAACCAATTAGGAAGTTTGCCTTAAGTGTAGTGGAGAGGGACACTTCAAGCAAGATTGTCCGCTGAGAGCGACAACACCAAATGTACCACTGAAGCACTATGAGAGATGCGATGAAGAGGTGACTTGCTACAAATGTGGAAGGACAGGGCATTACGCCGACAAGTGCACGTCCAACAGGAGGGTGTGCTATGGATGTAACAAAGGACATTTACGTAGGGACTGCTCGAAGAAACATGCAGCAGCAATAGCGAATGCACCTCCAAAGCCAAGAAGCATCCTTGACCAACTAAAAAAAACTCGAAAATTTTGACTTTTTTTATTTTATTTATTTATTTATTTATTTTTTAAATAAAAAAATCTATAATTGCTATTGATATTAATTTTATTTGTTATAAATTTGAACAAACTTGTGATATTTGTTATATGTGTAATTTTCCTAAAATTAATTTCACATAATTTATCCAATCCGAGTATTTCACGAGTACTCCTTGCCTAGAGCGAATACTCATTAGTCACTAGTTCGCTGTCCGGGGAACACATAATGAATTTTGCAACATTGACATGTATATTTATTACTTTTATATGTTTTCAATTTAACAACTATATTATATAAACCTAGGATTTGATAAATCTCTAGCCCTAACAGTTCATGTTGATAAACTTTTTAAGATTGAAGTTCATATAGATAGATTGGTATTATGAACTACAATAAACTCATATTTAGATAATAAAAACTGAAACTTTAATTCTTAAGTAAAACAGTCAGTTATACATAATAATCAAACTTTACAAATCCATCTAACAAATCAAACCAAAGTTGTAACGACCCAAAAACAGTGATAAAATTTTTCATTTTTAAAACCAATGATTTCATTCACTAAATATCTCCAAGTCAATCACTAAATAGAATACCAAAATATCATAGTACAAATATCCAAAAAGTGCGGAAATCATGAGTGGAGAATGTTGTGCCCCCACGTCGGGCACTTCTCTTTCATACCGGAAGTATTGGAAACCATAAACCTAAACTGTAAGCACACGGCTTAGTGAGTTCCCCAAAGTACCACATACGAAACATACAACTGGGCCCAACCCTGAGGTATATTCCAATCCAATACACAAATATGGGCCTAGCCCTGGGGTTTCTTCCAACCCATCATATACTCACGGGCCCAGCCTTGGGTCTTAGCTCTGGGGTTTATTTCAACCCAATCATACAATAACGGGCCCAACCCTGGGGTCTATTTCAAACCAATCATACATACATGAAAGAGTCATACAATAACTAGCATTCTATATATAAATTTGGTGGGTCGGCATTGGTGCCTGCGACCCACAAGCACAGTGAAAAGACTCACCTCTAACTAAAAATGACTAAATCACACACTTAAGCTGCTGCTAACACGACTCCTCACACTACTCAAAAACCAAAGACAATCTTAATTAATAATCAGGGTGTTAACCCATAATCAATGGTCTAAAACTTAATTAATCTTACCAAGGTCAAAAGATCATTTTTCCCCTTCACATGCATGACCCAAAAAGCAAGGCCCAAAACCCCTAACGACCCAAGCCTCAAAATAGCCCAGGTGGGTTTACTGAGAGTACGCCCAGTGTACTACGTTTTACACCCAACATACAACTTCGACTTGGAGGGCTTACGAAGTTGTAACCTAGTACGCTCGACATACTTAGGATTATGCCTAAAGTACCCTTCAGATGTCAAAATCCTCTATTAAGGTCTTAATACCTTAGGACTTAACGTCCCAACTTTAGATCCAACTCTAATAAACGTCTAAAATAATAATGTTGAAACCTTTATGCCTCTACATGGAAAAAGGAAGCTCAAAACAAAAACCCTAACTTATATTACCATCTAAAACTCCATAACTCTTGCATGGATGAATACCAAGCACCAAGCTTGCATTTTTATGTCACTAAACACTCTAAAATGCCTGAAAGGATAGCTCAAATGGTCTGGAGTAGAAAATATTCTTGAGACCAAGTTTTTGGGACAAAAAGATTATAACATTCAACCTAACAAGATCTAGCAAGGCAAGCATCAACATTTGAGCTTTATGCCTACTGAAGATGCATAAAAATGTATAGATGTTGGATCCAAGAGATTGAGTGCAACAACACAACTCCAAAGGTCTTCCTTCACCACCAAGAGCACCAAGATTCCATAAAAAGTGTAGTAACAATAAAAATTAGATCGATAGATTCTATAAACTCTATGAATAAAATAACACGAATAATGAAGATCAAATAATGTCGAATGCTTAGATTAATAGCTTTAGAAGAGTTCAACGTGAACTTCTCTATAAAAGCTAAGTTGGGAAAATACAATCTATTAACCCTAATAATACATGCATGGAAATTAAATAGTCTAACCCTAACATTTCATAAACCTGGATGGACAGGCCTAATCTGTTACAAAAAAAAAAATACTAAAAACGTACAAAACATTTGACACAACACATTTATGCCCAACAATCTCCCCCTTTGTGTCAAATAAAGAAATGATATTTTTCATTGTTGTTGTACTTTCTGAACCTTAAATAGCTTGATCATCAAATTCAGGAGAGAGGTCCTGACTTGGATATACCACTTGATCATGTGCGAAAAGAATTTCTGATCAGGAACATTATTCAGCTTACAGGCTTTAGTTAACCCCATAATATGATTCAGAGCTGATGTAGTGTATAAATGTTTATCTAATAAGAAAAACATACACTTCTGAACCTTTTGATAAACCTTTCTTTGATATACCACGCTCCAGTTCTCCTTTTGAATTTTGCCCAACTTCAACTTGCTAAGATCCTTGGATTCCTCTTTTAGTTTCTGAATTCGCTTCCTCTTCATCACATCAAATTTGTTTCCTCAATATTCTTTGACTTTTTGTTCAGAATCCTACATCAGCTTTCACATCAAATTTGTTTCGTTGTTATTTGGAATTGAATATGAAACAAAGACATGAAAGAACTTAATGTTAGGTTTTCATTTATTCAAAATCTTATAAGGTGTGATTCAGAATATTTTATTGATTAGAGAGCGATTCTGAGTGAAACAAGCAGTTCTGATAGCCCAACCCAGAAGTAAAGTGGAAGATTAGCAAAGGATAACATTGTCCTTGCCGCTTCACAAACAAATAGGTTTCACCTTTCAAAAGGACCGTTATGCTATGGAGCGTAAAGAGCAGAGAAGTTGTGAGCTAACCCTCTTTCAGTCAAGAATTCTTCAAACACTTGGTGTTTGAATTCAGAACCGTTATCACTGCATACTCCACACGGGCTTTTGCAATTGAAGTTCAATCTGCTTTGAAATCCTTTAGCTTCGAAGTGGCATCTGATTTCTGTCTAAGAAAATAAACTGAAGTAAATTTTTGAAAAATCATCAACTATAACTAGAATATACTTGTTACCACCAATTCTCTCGATGGCAAATGGGCCACAAAGGTCAATTTGTTACAGTTCTACCAGCTCAATTACTTTGGTATTCATAATAGTTGAGTGACTTTTACGAGTTTGCTTTCCTAGCTCGCAACCAGCACACATATGTTCCTTCTCAAACTACAGAAGAGGTAAGCCACGTACAAGATCGCCAAGTATGAGTTTGTTTATATCCTTGAAATTTAGATAGGAGAGCCTTCGGTGCCATAGCCAACTATCATCCGAAGATGCTTTCGTAAGAAGGAAAATGGATGGCTTCCCTTTGATCAATTTAATATTCAAAGGATACATTTCACCTTTCTTTGAGATTTCAGTAGCACTGCTTTTGTTTTCTTCTCAATAATCTCTGATCCCTCATCATCGAATGACACTTTCAGCCCTATACCTACAATCAATTGTGAAATCTTGGGTTTAGGCTTTTCAATTGGATTAGAAACTTGTGGTTTTGAAATCTGTGATTTTCAAGAATTTTTAGATTTTAGTTTCTGAATAGGAGTAGAATTCGTATTTTGAGTTGAAGATATTTATGAATTAACGAAATTTTGATTTCAATTCGTGTTTTTCCAGAAACGTTTTCTTTCTTGCAAGTTCTTCCTATATCTAAAATTCACTTGTCGTTTCTTAGCAATAAGTTCCTCAACTGAATTATGTATATTAGTTCTAGGTTTCTGTTTTTTTACTGGTGTGGTTGTCTCTACAGGTGATGTTTCACTAGGAGCATCCTTCGTGTCACTTGGTCCTCCCTGTTCGTAACGAAGGTCAACACAATTTAGTGGTTCTGAAACGTATTTTCCTTTCGTTTTCCATTGGGTCATTTCGGAAAGACGTTTTGTTTCATCTACATTGTATATTGGTCCAAACCAGAAAATTTTGTCACATCCATCAGCATTATCATTATTTACAATGGACGTCAGTTCTGAAGTGCCGTTTTTGTTCAGTCCAGTTTTTACAAAAACTTGATTCAGAACTGTTTGTACTTTCGGAAAAATTGTGGCTTTTGCTTTCAGAACTCCCGAACCTTTATTTTCAACAATACGGAAAATTTCAATAGAATTTTCATAAATCAAGTTTTTCTTAGGTTTAGCCTCATCTTGCACAAACACAGAACAATCAATCTCATCCTCTACAGGAATTTGACTCATGTCGCTTTCATCAAATTCAGGAACGTTTTCAACATTAAAAGTACTTACTAAACTTAATTTTGTGCACAACGAGTCAAATTTTTGTACAATATTAGATTTAATTTGTTCTTTATCCTTATCACCCAAAATTTGTTTTAGCATATTCTTGAGTTCTTTAGACTGAATATATGCTTTTATTTTGTTATGCCTAATTTTGTATGATTCGGAAACATCATCAGAGGAGACAATGGATTCAAAATTATTACATTCTACATCGATTTCATCCTCTTTCAATTCAAGAAAGGGTAAAATCATTTTGTGTATATTTTTACCTATTTCACAATCAAGATGCAATTGAGTGATATTGAAATATAAATGCTTAGCAATTAAACCAAAAATATTCCTATGTTTCAACAGTGCTAAATTGTCTCTGGAGCAATAAAACAAGATATCTAGATCAGGAACCTACAACCGATTGTGGTAGTTGAGACACCAACAATAGATCCAAGAAAAACGATAAACCCTACTTTAAAACCTCAACAAAAGATTAGCGTATGAGTTACACAATCTCCTGCTCTGATACCAATTGTAGTAACAATCAAAATTAGATTGATAGATTCTATAAATTCTATGAATAAAATAACACGAACAATGAAGATAAAATAATGTTGAATGCTTAGATTAATAGCTTTAGAATAATTCAATGTGAACTTTTCTGTAAAAGCTAAGTTAGGCAAATACAATGTATTAACCCTAACAATACATGCATGCACATTAAATAATTTAACACTAGTATCTCATAAACATGGATGGACATGCCCAATTCATTACAAACAAAGCTAAAAACGCACAAAACATTTGACACAACACATTTAAGCCCAACAAAAGGCTTCAAAATTCACACACAAGAATTAGGGTTTCAAGATGGGAGCTAAGAGATATGGAGGCTGGGGGTAATGAAGGGTTTGAGGAGATGAATTTCTTTAAATAGGGTCCAAACCACAAAATTAGGTTTTGAAATCTACAGGTACGCCCTACATACCTCCATGTACGCCCACCATACAAGCCAAAATTCACGACCAACTTAAATGATCCACTCAAGGCATAGCTCCAACTTACGCCATGTGTATGGAATGGAAATGAAAATATTTTGGGTTTTAAGCTATAATTTGAAATGTACCTGATACTGAATGTTACAATTCTCCCCCAGTTGAATCGTACTTCGTCCTTGAAGTCTGCTTCTACATACAAATCTGGGTAATGCTCCCTTATCTCATCCTCAAGCTCCCACCTCCACTTAGAGCCTTTCCGGTATTTCCGCTGCACCTTCACCAGGTTCACCACTTTGTTGTGCCGAGTCTTGGTCTTCTTGTCGAGAATCATAATCGGCCTCTCAACATAGTTCATGCACTTATTAACCTGAATATCATCCAAAGGGATCACTGCAGAATCATTGGCTACACACTTCCGCAATTGAGAGACATGGAAGGTGTTGTGGATCTGGCTGAGCTCATCAGGCAGATGTAGTCGGTATGTAGCCTTACACACCTAGTAGGAAATCTTGAAGGGACAAATAAATGGAGACCTAGCTTTCCCTACTTTCGAAACCTGATGACATCTTTCCAAGTCGACACCTTCATAAGCACAAATTCACCCTTATAAAACTTGAGGTCTAAATGATAGCGGTCTGCATAACTCTTGTATTAGCTTTGCATGACTTGAAACCTACCATGCACTTGTTGAATCAACTTAGTTGTCTTGAGCACCACCTTGACGTAAAAAATCGGGATCCTACATATCCTTACATACAACATCTGGTGGTCGATCAATACTATCGTGATAACTGTTGTTGTAGGAGAACTCGACCAGTGGAAGATAAGTATCCCAAATCCCTCCAAAATCTAACACGCGTGCCTACAGCATATCTTCAAGTATCTGAATCTTCCACTCACTCTATCCATTAGCCTGAGGGTGGTATGTTGTATTGAAATGCAAATGATACCCAACTCCTCGTGAAACTTCCTCTATAACCTAGAGGTGAAAGAACATCTAGGTCCGAAACCACTAAACTGGCACCTGATGCTGAACCATCACCTCCCGAATGTAAATATCAACTAACTTCTCAGTAGATACACTCTCAAAAATAGTTATTAAGTGTTCACTACTCGTCAATCTATAAAAAATAACCCAGATGGAATCAACCCCATGCGCCATCCGTACCGTCCTAAAATTTAAAACCAAAAATTTCGTTATCATAATAATAAAACGATCAACCAAACGTGTTCATAAAACCATAAAGGAAAACAGAGTATGTCAATCAATCATCCTAATACTACAAAGTAAAATTAGGCGGAAATCATGGTGTGTGCGATGCGACCACCCTAAGCTCTTCCCTTTCGATTTGGAAGTACCTGAAAACTAAAATGAAAATTGTAAGCATAAAGCTTAACGAGTTCCCCAAAATACCTAATTCCATACATATCAAACATACAATGTGACATGCCCAACAGCCATCAAGCCGCGCTCGGCATCGAGCCTCGCTCGGAACAGAGTTGTCTGTATCTTGTGATTGGCCCCGCCCATCACACCCATCAAGCCCCAACTGGTATACATAGAATACATATACACATGCAAGGTCACACAGATAACTAGCATACAAATAACCATAGTCCATGGGTTAGAATTGGTACCTTTGAACTGCTAAACGTTAGAAGGAGATTCACCTCACACTGTTGAAAAATCAGATAAATGTTCGGGCTGGTAATCTGGGAAATCTCCGCACTAACTATGATCAAATAACATCCTAAATAATAATTAGGGCATAAAACATATCCAAGAGCCTAAGCCCTTAACCTCAGATCCTAGGGTAAAAGACCATTTTACCCTTTCGTTATTAGGCCTAAATATGAAAGCCCAAAACCCCAAAATGGCCCAACTAGCCCAAAAGTGACCCAAAATCAAAGGACGCCTACAATATGGCGTATGCCCCGTGTCCGTAACACATCTGTGGGCGTATGCCCCATGTACCTAACACATACGCCCCGCATATGGTGGTTAACCCGAAAGCAGGTTGCTAACCCAGTACGTGCCATCATACTAAGGAGTATGCCCGACATATTGGTCAGCGTCCCAAAAGATAAAATAGGGTCTTAATCCCTTAAGACCTTAACATCCAAGTCTCAGATGTACTATTAAATGGTGTCTTAATCCATGAAGTTGGTAACTTTATCAACTTGCATGGCTCACAAGGACCCAAAACTAAACCCTAGCTCCAAAAACACCTTACAAAGGTCCACAACTCATGCATGGTTGAAACGAAACCATCAAGACTCGATTTTTATGCTTCAAGTACCTTAGATATACCAAGAAATACCTTTCTAAGGTTTTGGAGTAGCCCATATGCTGAGCATCAATGCTACCGGTTGATCTAAAACCAATTGGTGTTAGAAAGGGTGCTACCTTACCCATATAACGCATTCTGCCCTCCAGGACCAAGCTTTCGATTGCAGCACTCCAGGCCATCATGCAAAGACTTGGTTGATGCCATTTCAGGCCCCCAACAACCCCCCCACCTCAGAAATTGCTCCCCGATAGAATCGAACCCTCGCCACTGGCTCTGATAGCACTTTTTGAGCATTAGCGCTACCGGTTGATCTAAAACCAATTGGTGTTAGAAAGGGAGTAACCTTAGCCATATAGCGCATTCAGCCCTCTAGGACCAGGCATTCGATTAAGGCACTCCAAGCCATCTTGCAAGGACTTGGTCGATGCCATTTATGACCCTCAACACCATACTCCCAAGAACCAAGGTCATGGAACCAAAAGCTCCTAAATCTACCCATAAATGAGATCTCAACAAATGAACCATCAAGGTAACAACATTTTGCCTCCAGAAGATTTCAATGAAGAAGATAACTCTAGATCTTGAGGATCCAACTCCAACAATGCACCACCACCAAGTCTCTTCTTCTTCTAATGCACCAAAAAGGACCAAAAACTCAACCAATAGCTCAAGAATGAACCAAAGATGGCTAGGGTTTCGTGGTATCTTTAGAGGTAAGGATGTTGATGAGAGGAAAGGTCTTGAGTCCTTAATGATACTTAAATAG
Organism: Lactuca saligna; assembly: GCF_052625555.1. Taxonomy (NCBI): domain Eukaryota; kingdom Viridiplantae; phylum Streptophyta; class Magnoliopsida; order Asterales; family Asteraceae; genus Lactuca; species Lactuca saligna. The sequence goes on along the minus strand of NC_136421.1, from coordinate 135,940,889 downwards.
GGGCCAAATCCTAAAAATTATGGTTTGTCTCTAGATAGCGTACGCACAACATATTCCCTCCATCCCAAAAGTTTCACTTTCGGCCCCTTAGGACCAAATTTGCAAGTTAATTTAATAGTAAGGGTTAAAATAAGAAATATATTGGAACCGAGTGTTACAATTCTTCCCCACTTGAATTAGTATTTTTCCTCGAAGTCAGCCGTCACAAATAACTCTGGGTAATGCTCCATCATCTCGTCCTCATGCTCCCACATCCACTCCCAACCCTTGTGATGTTGCCATTGCATGTTTACCAAATCCAACGTCCTTTTCTATAGAGCCTTCATCTTCCTGTCAAGGATGGAAATCGGTCTCTAAATGTAATTCACGCAATCAACCACCTGAATATTGTAACATCCATCAAATACACCAAATTTAAACTTTTAATTTTAACAAAAGAAACAATTTGTAATCGTTTTTACAAAACATTTCCAAATCATTTATCATCAGAGTGTCCCAAAACAGAACATAAGGATGAGGAGTAGTACAATCACGCCTTCGCCTTCCCTCAATCTACTGAAGTACCTGAAACAATAAACTGAAAACTGTAAGCCCGAGGGCTTAGTGAGCTACCCCCAAAATACCAATACCGAACTGTCAGAAACCATGTCAATAAAGAACAATCGATCAACATGCATACTGGGCATTCAGACTGATTGGTCCACTCTACTGGGCCTACAATCTATCTGAATCTATCCCGAGCCTTCGGCATGACTGGTCCGCCACGTGGCCTACAGTCTCCCCGGACCGCTCATAGGGTATGTTGGCCTTCAGCGCAAAGCAGGATCGCCTCAACCCAACCCACAAGCAAATAACCACGTGCACATACTTTCTTAAACAGACATATACAAACATCAAGCATATCTATCTCACTGATCAACAATCATAGAATTCTCTCGTAACTAAAGCACCGACCTAGCAGGTCAATAACATACCAATCCCTACGGATCACAAAGGCATAACATACTGTCTCCCCTAATCCCAATCAAACAGATCAAATCACATGTAGCATATTATAACAATAGCAACTAAAGGGTCGGCCTTGGAGCCGCAGACCCTATCGATATAGTGAGGATAACTCAACTCACAGATGTCGACTCAGAAGGTAGCTCCAACTATCGGATCACTCGTCACAGGCTCCACCACCTATAACCATGGCACAATATACTCATAAGTCCTTAACCCTATAAGGCACTCCATAACCCACTAGTCAAATCCTGATCAAGGTCAAAGTCCTCGGTCAAGGTCATCAGTGCATGTTGACCTCAACTTGCCGAGTACACCCGGCTAATCGCCGAGTCCTTGAAGCACATTCCAGGTCGCCGAGTCATCGAGGTGACTCGTCGAGTTCCTTCGAATACCGATCAAACCTTAAGTCCACCCATCGAGTTTCCTCCTTGCAACTCGACGGGTATACATGCAAACATATCTTTGGCTAAAACCCATACGACTCGCCGAGCTGTTCTTCAACTCGTCAAGTTTCATGGCCATCTTCATCCAACTCCCCGAGTTGTTCAACCAACTCGTCGAGTTCACGACTTCCTTCATTTGACTCGTTGAGTTTAATGCACATCTTCATATGACTCGCCGAGTTGGCTTTGCGACTCGCCGAGTCCCTTTAGTCATTTTAACATGCAAACGTGTTTAAGCCATGACAAGGCCCCAAATGGCAGATCGAACTTCCTTAAGCTTGCTTATCACGTAAAGTTACAAACTTTACGTGAATGCATTGCTTTACAAGCTCTTAATGTCAAATCCAAACTTTTAATGGGTGTTTATGGACTAAGGGGACCTTAATCTTAATCTAAGCTGGAACTTTATGCTTAAATAATTCGAAGAGAGTCCAAATCTGAAGTTACAACTTCAGATCTAGTCCGTGGATTGCTATACAAACTTGATACCCTTATAAAACCCTAAACCCCATTCAAAGATGAGGTCTTAAAATGAAATAACTAAGGGTAATGGTTAAATACCTTCCCAAGAGATGTCCATAGAAGTAGAATTTGGATCTCATCTCAGCTCCTTGCCTTAATCACTTGTTTTCCCCAACCTCCTACACCAAAATTCTTCTCTCAAAGCTTCAACACACAATGGCACACACACACACACACACACGAGTTAGAGATGCAAAGGGGCTGCAAAGGAACCAAGAGAGGCTTGAGCTTCTTTAAATAAGGGTGCAAACCCCGGGAATTAGGGTTTTACTTTCCAGCAACTACTCGGCGAGTCCCACAAAGGACTCGCCGAGTAGATCACTTAATTCGTGATCCCACCCACAGCTACTCGATGAGTAGGGCAACCAATTCGTCGAGTAGGGCCAAAATCCAAAAATACTTTATTTAAAGTATTACCTGAGAGTCGGGGCGTTACAACTCTCCCCCACTTGAACTAGAATTCATCCTCGAAGTCCACTGTGGTAAAAAATGTCGGATAATGCTCGCGCATCTCCGTCTCCTGCTCCCACGTCCACTCGGATCCCTTCCGATGTTCCCATTGTACCTTTACCAAGAGTATTTCCTTTTTCTGCAGAATCTTCTTCTTCCTTTCCAAAATCGCCACAGGCCTTTCCACATAGTTCAGGCGCTCATCGACCTGAATGTCATTCAACGACACTATTTCCTCCTGGTCCATCATGCAATTTCTCAATTGCGAAACATGAAATGTGTTGTGGATGCAGTTAAGCTCTTCCGGGAGCTCTAACCTATAAGCTACCTTGCCCACCCTGGCAAAAACCTTGAACGGAACAATATAGTGGGGACCCAGCTTCCCCCTCTTCCTGAAATGGATCACACCCTTCCAGGGTGAGACCTTTAGGAGGACCATGTCACCCTCCTAAAATTCCAACTCAGATCGGCGTCGGTCCGCATAACATTTCTGCTGGCAGTGAGCGGTCTGCAGTCGCTGTCTAATCTGCTGTATCATCTCAGTAGTTTGCAGAACTACCTCTGTCCAACCCATCACCCTATGCCCAACCTCGTCCCAACAGACTAGGGTCCTACACTTCCATCCATACAATAACTCGAAAGGCGGGGTGCCAATACTGGAATGGTAGATGTTTTGGGCGAACTCCACAAGCAGTAGGTGGGAATGCCAACTCCCACCAAAATCAATGACACATGACCTTAACATATCCTCGAGGGTCTGGATGGTCCACTCACTCTGCCCATCCGTCTGCGGATGGAACACTGTACTAAAATGCAGCCTCGTACCCAGTTCCTCGTGGAACTTCTTCCAAAATCGTGAAGTAAACCTAACATCCCGATCGGAAACAATGAAAACCGGGACTCCATGGCAAGAGACAATCTTGCGGACGTACAGGTCGGCCAACTTTTCTGCCGACGAACTCTCCTGTATGGCTAGGAAATGAGCACTTTTGGTCAATCAATCCACGATGACCCATATGGCGTCGAATCCCTTTGCCGTCCTTGGCAACTTCATGAAGAAATCCATCACGATCCCTTCCCATTTCCACATGGGAATATCCAGAGGCTGCAGCTTACCATGCGGCCTATGGTGCTCGACCTTGACCATCCTACAGGTCAATCACCTCTCCACGTACCAAGCGATATCTCGCTTCATACCAGGACACCAATAACTCGAACACAAATCATGGTACATCTTGGTGGCCCCCGGGTGAATAGAAAAATGAGACTTATGAGCCTCCTCCATTAGTGTCTGCCAAACTCCTCTAGTCATCGGAACCCAAACCTGACCATGTCGGGTCAATAGCCAGTGGCTATCCTGAACAGACCGGGCGCTTTCGCCCTTAATCCTCTCCAACTTCCAGTTCTCCGGTTTCATACCCTCGATCTTAGCATCTCTGACCAAACCTACCAGCGGGGAATCCACCACTATCCTCATACATCTGGCTGGGACAGAAGACCCCGCAGACTTGTGGCTTAAAGCATCAGCAACCACGTTCTCTTTACCAGGATGGTAAAGGATCTCGGAATCATAGTCCTTGACCACATCCATCCACCTGCGCTATCTCATGTTTAGGTTTGGATGGTCCATGATGTGCCTCAAACTCTTATGATCCGTGTATACTGTACAACGGACTCCGTACAGATGGTGCCTCCAAATCTTGAGAGCGAAGACCACCGCTCCCAACTCAAGATCGTGTGTGGGGTATCTCGTCTCATGCGGCTTCAACTGTCTGGATGCCTAAGCTATCACTCGTCCCCTCTGCATGAGGACTGCCCCCAATCTTGTGATGGACACATCACAAAATACCACAAAATCCTCAACTCCCTCGGGATGTGTCAACACTTGCGCCTCGCATAAACACTGCCATAGGGTCTCAAATGCCCTCTGCGGTTCCGAGCCCCACTGGAAATCCACCCCTTTCCTCGTTAGACGAGTGAGGGGTACGAAAATCATGGAGAAATCATGAATGAATCTCCGGCAATACCCTACTAAACCCAAAAACTGCTGATGTCTGAGGGAGATTTCGGAACCTCCTACTGCATAACCGCCTCTACCTTGGCCGGATCGAGCAGAATCCCCTCCTGGTTAACGAGATGTCTGAGGAACTGGACCTCTCATAACCAAAACACACATTTTCGAGAACTTGGCGTACAGCCGTTCTCGCCTCAAAACCTCCAGCAGCTCCCTGAGATGCTCCTCATGCTGCTCTCGGGTCTTGGAATATACCAAGATGTCATCTATGAATACGATGACCAAGGGATCGAGCATCGGTCTGCAGAGTCGGTTCATCAAATCCATGAACAATGCCGGTGCGTTGGTGAGCCCAAACGGCATCACTATGAACTCGTAATGACTATAACGAGTTCGAAACACAGTCTTTTCCATGTCTTCCTCCCTCACGCTGACCTGGTGATATCTTGATCTCAAGTCAATCTTGGAAAACCAAGATGCACCCTGCAGCTGATGGAAAAAATTGTCTATCTTCGGGAGCGGATAACGGTTCTTCACCGTTAACTTGTTCAGCTCCCTATAGTCAATGCACATCCTGTGCGAACCGTCTTTCTTCCTGACGAAAAGGATCGGCGATCCCCAGGGCGAACTACTCGGACAAATAAAATGCTTACCCAGTAGTTCCTGCAACTGAGATGACAACTCCTACATCTCAGGCGGTGCCAAATGGTACGGGGCCTTGGCGACAGGGGCCACACCTGGCACTAGATCAATCCTAAACTCAACCTGCCTCACCGGAGGCACTTCAGGTAACACTTCCGGAAACACATCAGCAAACTCTCTCACTACTGGGACCTTTGAAACTGAGAGTTGCTCCCTTTCCCGCGTATCTCTCACATATGCCAAATAACCGGCACACCCGTGCTGAATATGTTGTCGGGCCCTGGCTGCCGAACAGAACCTTGATCCCTACCAGGAGCCCTCTCCGTACACTACAAATTCTCCCCCAATTGGGGTTCGAACTACCACCCCTGCCTCTCACAGTCAATCATGGCGCCAAAATGGCTGAGCCAATCCATCCCTATAATCACGCATACATCCCCCATGGGAATAGGAATAAAATCTATCGGGAAGGACACCCCGAAAATCTCCAACTTGCATCCCCGGTAGACTGAAGAAGAAAAAATTCCGTGCTTGCTAGCGATCGAGACCCGCAACGGGCACTCGAAATCATCCATCGGCACCCTGAACCCTCTACTAAATGTCTGAGATACGAACGATCGACTCGCCTTGAGTCAAATAGAACCAAAGTAGGTAAAGAATTTACTAACAATGTACCTAATCACAGGTACAATCAATAATCATAACACAGTACAATAATTGAGGCAGAGAATATAAACGTACCAGCAACCACATCTGGTGCGGTCTTGGCCTCCTCGGCCATAAGCTGGAAGGCGCGTCCCTAAGCCTTCAGAGGCTCCACCTTAACTGGCCTCCCATCACCAATCTTCGCAGCTACTCCAGTAGAGCCCTGCACCGGCTTAGCAGCGAGCTGCGGATAGTTGGTCTTCACATGACCAAACTGATGACAATGGTAACAAATCCTCATGTCTGGTAGAGGGGCGGACCGACGGTAGTCCCTGGCATCGTGCCCCTCCTTGCCATATTTGTGGCATCCTCCTACTGCTCGATAAACCCCTGAAGGAACCCTATTGCACTTTCCACAAGTGCAGCTCTGCTGACCCCTAGATCGTATATCAGCGGTCTTAGACCGCTTAGGCACCGGCTGCAGCTGAGCCGGTGCCTGACGCTGCTCCTTCAGCTGCAACTCAATCTCTAACTCACGCCGCCTCGCGACTTCCTAAAGATCTAGGAGGGTAGCACAACGTTGGTAGCCACAAAGTATCGTATATCCGTCTTGAGCATACTTAGATAATGGGTCATCTGAGATTGCTCCGACGCAAACTCCGGGCAGAATATAGCCCTCTCCGTGAACATCCGGGTAATCTCCATCACTAACTCTCCATCCTGTCTTAAAGTCAAGAACTCCTAAGCAAGCCGCTCCTGCTCAACACGAGGAACGTAACGGGTGTGAAACATATCCATGAATTGCTCCCAGGTAATAGCAGTCTGCTGATCATCCGAATATGAAACTGTCGTCAATCTCCACTAGTCCTTCACCCCAAGCCTCAACAGATTCAGGGCACATCTGACCTTCTGGTCAGCAGGACAAGAACATGTGAAGAAACATCCCTCCACGTCAGATAACCACCTCATAGCCCGAATAGCATCCTGTGTACCATCAAATGTCGGGCGCTTCGTATTATAATCCCCGGTACTGGAAAGCCTTGTCGGCTCCTTCTTCAACCCCTGCTGCAGTTACAACCGAAGTGGCTGCAGCGGCAGCTGTCTCTGCTAGAGCTGGATATCGCTCATCAAAGTACTCAACCATCGTGGTCTTAATCGACCCAAGCATCTCTGGAAGTTGTGCTCGAAAAGCCGCAACGACCTCGTCGTGCAGGATCTCCCGGATCCTACCATCCAGCTCCTTAGTCCTAATCTAAACTAAGGGCTCAGGTGCTATCGGCACCTCTAACCCTCCATCTCCTATCCCCGATCCTCACCCAGATCCCGACCGGGATCCATCAGCAAAGCGTCTCGTCACCACCATGGTGCAAACATACCTAAAATATCAGATATACAATATAACACTGGGAGACCAAAACCCAAAACTCTAGGGGCTGTGACTTCCTTGCTACGCGTATGGGTCCTGTGCTTTCAGTAGTACGGATCCCATACTACCTTCCACACCTACCTATATTTGTCTCAAGTATCATCACAACGCCCTAATACTATACTCAACATACTATACGCTCAACCCTCACTAATAGGGGACACCGCCTATCTCGCAACTGATCCTGTAGCTTCGTACCACTCACACATCCATGAAACTTTCATCAATCCCTACTGTGCTAGTGTATACTGGCTGCACATAGCACTGGACCCAATAGACTTTCGAATATCCGATCCTACACTAAGTTCGAATCAGACATTCTCAGGCTATAAGATCTTGACTACACACAGCCATGGTGCATGCACTAAACATCTACATTTATGATGTCAATTCCATATACACGAACCCTAGGCTAATAGGCATCATATAATCAGGCAAATCTATAACGCGATTCTTGAAGATGCCTAGCCAAGCGCTAGCATGCTGTTCTAATCATATCAAAATATCAAATAACTGTATGGTATTGTGGGGCGTACTTACAGGCTCCGGCGGATTGTACTCTCTGTATCCTCTATCCTTATCTTGAAAATCATTTTAAAATTTTGCTTTCCGAAAATCTCCTTGATTTGAGACTGAATTCACACAAGTGCTCCTCCAATTCGCTCAAACCAAGGCTCTGATACCAATTTGTAACATCCATCAAATTTACACCAAATTTAAACTTTTAATTTTAACAAAAGAAACAATTAGTAATCGGTTTTACAAAACATTTCCAAATCATTTATCATCAAAGTGTCCCAAAACAGATCATAAGGATGAGGAGCAGTACGGTCACGCCTTCGCCTTTTCTGGATCTCCTAAAGTACCTGAAATAATAAACTGAAAACTGTAAGCCAGAGGGCTTAGTGAGCTATGCCCAAAATACCAATACTGAACTGTCAGAAACCATGTCAATAATGAACAATCGATCAATATGCATACTGGGCCATCGACCTGACTAATCCGCCCTACTGGGCCTACAACCTATCTAAATCTATCTCGAGCCTTCGGCATGACTAGTCCGCCACGCGGCCTACAGTCTCCCCGGACCGCTCATAGGGTATGTTGGCCTTCCGCACAAAGCAGAACCGCCTCAACCCAACCCACAAGCAAATAACCATGTGCGCATACTTTCTTAAAAAGGCATATACAAACATCAAGCATATCTATCTCGCTGATCAACAATCATAGAATTCTCTCGTAACTAGAGCACCGACCTAGCAGGTTACTAACATACCAATCCCTACAGATCACAAAGGCATAACATACTGTCTCCCTTAATCTGAATCAAACAGATCATATCACATGTAGCATATTGTAACAATAGAAACTAAAGGGCCGGCCTTGGAGTCGCAGACCCTATCGATATACTGAGGATAACTCACCTCGTAGATGTCGACTCGGAAGGTAGCTCCAACTATTGGATCACTCGACACAGGCTCCACCACCTATAACCATTGCACAATATACTCATAAGTCCTTAGCCCTATAAGGCACTCCATAACCTACTAGTCAAATCCTGATCAAGGTCAAATTCCTCGGTCAAGGTCAGCAGTCCATGTTGACCTCAACTCGTCGAGTACACCCGGCGACTCGCCGAATCCTTGAAGCACATTCCAAGTCGCCGAGTCATCGGGGTGACTCGTCGAGTTCCTTCGAATCCCAATCAAACCTTAAGGCCACCCATCGAGTTTCCTCCTTGCAACTCGACGGGTATACACGCAAACATATCTTTGGCTAAAACCCATACAACTCGCCGAGTTGTTCTTCAACTCGTCGAGTCTCATGACCATCTTCATCAAACTCACCAAGTTGCTCAACCAACTCGTCGAGTTCACGGCTTCATACATTTGGCTCGCCGAGTTGTTCATCCACCTCGCCAAGTTTAATGCACATCTTCATATGACTCGCCGAGTCCCTTCAGTCATTTTAACATGCATACATCTTTAAGCCATGACAAGGCCCCGAATGGCATATCTAACTTCTTTAAGCCTGCTTATCATGTAAAGTTGCAAACTTTATGTGAGTGCATTGCTTTACAAGCTCTTAATGTCAAATCCAAACTTTTAATTGGTGTTCATGGACCAAGGGGACCTTAATCTTAACCTAAGATGGAACTTTATGCTTGAATAATTCGAAGAGGGTCCAGATCTGAAGTTACAACTTCTGATCTAGTCCATGGATTGCCATACCAACTTGATACCCTTATAAAACCCTAAAATCCATTTAAAGATGAGGTCTTAAACTGAATTAACTGAGGGTAGTGGTTAAATACCTTCCCAAGAGATGTCCACAGAAGTAGAATTTGTATCTCCTCTCAGCTCCTTGCTTTAATCACCTGTTTTCCCTAACCTCCAACACCAAAATTCTTCTCTCAAAGCTTCAACACACAATGGCATAACATACACATGAGTTAGAGATGCAAAGGGGCTGCAAAGGAACCAAGAGAGGCTTGAGCTTCTTTAAATAGGGGCGCAAACCCCGGACATTAGGGTTTTACTTTCCAGCTCCTACTCGCCGAGTCCCACAGAGGACTCGTTGAGTAGATCACTTAATTCACGATCCCACTCGCTGCTACTCGACGAGTAGCGCAACCAACTCGTCGAGTTGGGCCAAAATCCAAAAATACTTAATTTTAAGTATACCTGAGAGTCGGGGCGTTACTACTCTCCCCCACTTGAACTAGACTTCATCCTTGAAGTCCGCTAGGGTAAAAAATGACGGATAATGCTCGGGCATCTCCGTCTCCGACTCCCACGTCCACTCGGATCCCTTCCGATGTTCCCATTGTACCTTTACCAAGAATATTTCCTTGTTCCTTCCAGGGTGAGACCTTCAGGAGGACCATGTCACCCTCCTAAAATTCCAGCTCAGATCGGCGCCGGTCCGCATAATTTTTCTGCCGGCACTGAGCGGTCTGCAGATGCTGTCTAATCTGCTGTATCATCTCTGTAACGACCAAAAATTTCAAAAAAATTTAAACTTTTCAAAAACATCCCAATTCATTAAGTTATTACAAAAAGGTTTTCAATACATTTATTATCAGATTACTCCGAGATCCATATCATAAAGCATAAACACGAGGAGCGGTACGATCACGCCTTTGCCTTGCCACGGTCTCCTGAAGAACCTGAAAAACATTAAACCACAACTGTAAGCCCGAAAGCTTAGTGAGATACCCCCAAAATACCAACCACATATACCATACACATAACATGCTATATCATATCGAATCATAGACCAGTCATGCATATCGGGTCTACTGGGTGACTGGTCCGCCGTGTCGGGCCTTCAATCCACCTGGTCCACCTTCCGAGTCCAGTCATGTCCCTCGAGTCTGCAATGTGATTGGTCCGCCCGCAACGGGCCTTTAACCCACCTGGTCCACTCTCTGAGTCTACAGTATGACTGGTCCGCCCGCATCGGGCCTTCAATCGGCCTGGTCCACTCTCCGAACCTCGGCATGTTTGGTCCGCCCTCGTGGGGCCTACAGCCTATCCGGACTGCTCGCTGGGCCTTCGGAACAACCGGTCCGCCCTAGGTATCTTTGGCCTACAGCACAAAGAAGGACCCGCCTCAACCCAACTCCAGTCCAAACAACCATGTGCACATAAACATACGATCATATAACAGTTCATATTCAATCAAACCGATCTAGCAAATCACATAACACAACATACTCTAATCAGGATACCGACCTAACCGGTCACTAGCATAGCATCATCCTATATACCAGGATACCGACCTTAACCAGGTCTCTAACGAAAACCATCCTAACTACCAGGATGCAAACATAGTAAAACAGCAACATAACAACAATACCCGGATTACAATCCGATAAAGGGCCGGCCTTGGTGCCTTAGACCCTGTTGATATAGTGAGGATAACTCACCTCGAAACTGCCGGCTGAACGGATAACTTAAGCTGCTCCGACTACTGGTAGGATCTCCACCACTCGCCAACCACCAATACACTGAACTTAAAACAATATTCAACAATTACCAAAATGACCCTGGAAATCAACTGGTTAACCCTTGGTCAAACTCAAAGTCTACCCCTGATTGACTCTACTCGCCGAGTCAACCTGATGACTCGTCGAGTCCCCATTCATAGAACCTCCTTCAATTCGCAACCCAACTCGCCGAGTCACCCCGAGACTCGCCGAGTTCAACAACTCTGAGTCCACTCGCACACAATTCACCGAGTCACAGCCCTTCCAAAAGAAACTTGAACCCTTCGACCAGACTCGCCGAGTCCAAGAACAGACTCGCCGAGTCTACGACTATCTTCAACCTACTCGCCGAGTTGTTCTTACAACTCGCCGAGTTCCTGGTCATCTTCAAGTAACTCACCGAGTACACCTTCGTGAATCGCCGAGTGCCTCTAGATCTTAACCCATGCAGAAGCTTTCCAGGCCATGCAGATGATCCAAAAGATAGATCTACCCTTATACAACCCATCCATCACGTAAAGTGGCAAACTTTACGTGAATCCAAAGAGATCTAGGCATTTAACACTCTAGGGCTAGGGTTTGGGACAAGATGGCTTCACCAATCATTCAATAACAGGGACTTTAATGCACCCTAGACCTTCTCCACTTCAGATCTGAGGTAGCAACTTCAGATCTATCCTTTAAACTCAAGATACCACAACCTAAGCTTCCCTCACAACCCTAAAATGATAAATCTAGGAGAACAAAGCCCAAGAACGAGATATTACCTCAAAATAAAGCCACCAACATCAAGGAATCCGAATCAAAGCAAACCCCCTTACTCCAAGCCTCCTAACTCTCCAAGATCTTCTTCCAACTTTCTTCTCTAAGGCTCAAATGCACTCAAAACCTTCACAAACACGTATCTAGGGTTTATGGACTTCAAGGGAAGGTAAGGAGGTTGGGGAGAGGGTATAATGTCCTTTATATAGGGCTCATCCCCCGAATTTTAGGGTTTTCTTTACACAGCGCCTACTCGCCGAGTCCAGCCTTGGACTCGCCGAATTGGCCACTTAACACGCGACCTGAGTCGCGACCCTACTCGCCGAGTCCACCCATGGACTCGCCGAGTTGCCCTTCAAATTTACACTTTTAGCCCTTCAACTCTACTCTTGATATTCCGGGATGTTACAATTCTCCCCCACTTAAATTAGGCTTCATCCTCGAAGCCTGCAGCAACTCAACTCTAGAAATTCTCTCGCTTTACAACTCCTGGCATTAACCCAACCAGGCTCCTCAAAGCACAACCATGGAAACCAGAAACTCACTTTCCCCTTTCTCGCGGGGTCCTGACCACCGTCACAAGCCGGCCACCGGCTTTACCCTCTGATAACCACACCTAACAACTAAATACCACCCATGATGCAACATTGCTCCAAATCACAACCATCACTCGACCTATATGAGCTATAATAACCATGAACCACCGGGTTCCCGATTCGAGTCCAACTCTATCCATTCCATGTTGACAGAAAGACACATTCTTCAGAGCAACTCCAATGAGTTCTCCTCTTGCAATCACATGCACATGCTGAACTAGCTCTAGCACCCTTGGATTAGGAAAACCCATCACACTGACGACCCTCAAAACATCCCTCAGGATGAACCACTACAACACAAATCCTTCACCAAAGTCAAGCTGGGACTCCAAAACTCCATCCCTGCATCCCTTACGAGCCTCTTGACTTTACACCCTCGGATTTTCCTTCCGTAACCTCGGCAGACATCCAAACCGAATGTGATTCCATACCACCACCGCACACACTGCGCCATAACCATAATTGGAACACCCCAATCATAACTTCGCACTACTAATTCACATCCGTGACTTACATTCCCTCTCAGAGCTACATTCCTTTCCGTTTTTCCTTACCAAGGAGATCCACTTGGTAGTCTTGACACTACCACAAATGCCATGATGCTCACCCAATACTACACCATTTCCTTATGGATTACCGAGACACTACTGAATCCCATGCAACTAAACAACCTTTCGTATTCGTCGATCCCCCGGAGAATTCTCCAATTCTTCCCTACTTAGAGCACTGAGTATCAACCACCGGTCGCCATCACCGACCTCCCTCAACAACCCTTCATGATCAATATCCGGGGCCAGACCTTCTAACGCTAACATATCGCAACATACTCAATCCATTTCCTCGCACCGATCTAACAACACATGCAGAGTCTTCAGCATGAATGGACCGCCTTACCCGGCCTTCAGCCAACTGGACCACTCTCACAACCTTCAGCAGACCTGGACCGCCCTCCAGGGCCTTCAGTCTAGCTGGACCATCTTTCGAGCCTTCGGCCTGATGGGTACGCCTACTGGCCTTCAGTCTATCCGGACCGCTCAACTAGCAATCAACATTCCGAGTTACGCTTCGAAAAACTCCTCCCATGCATACTATTCTAGCCTTCTAGGGGTTCCGAACTCTACCTCCATCCCATATACTCAGTCCCGGCCCGATCCTGGGCCTTCCACAATCAATCGCTATTGGTTTGTATCCCGCCCCGCACGCCTGCCATTTACTCATACCAGTCTATGCCCTTGGATTACCGAGACACTACTGAATCCCATGCAACTAAACAACCTTTCATATTCGTCGATCCCCCGGAGAATTCTCCAATTCTTCCCCACTTAGAGCACTGAGTATCAACCACCGGTCGCCATCACCGACCTCCCTCAACAACCCTTCATGATACATAGTCTTTCACGCGAACCGTTTCCCACGAACACGAACAACCTTCACCAATCGCATAACAATACTGATGATCGCGACACGAAAGAACCCGATCCTCAGCTAACCACTCCTCAGACTGCAAATGTTACCCGATATCCAGACCAACACCCGATTCCCACGAACAACCCTCATGAATGATAAGCAACGAATTTCTAACACTAAGCCCATAAACATGCCATAACCCTCAAAATCAAAGAATACAACACCGAAAACCATGCAACGAGACCAACAGATAAACGATACTCCACAATAATCATAAATAAACGAGACAACAAGAAAGAAACATACCCGCAGCTGCATCCGACACTGCTCTGACCTCCTCTGCTGCAAGCTGAAAAGCATGACCCTGAGCCCTTGGGGGCTCCGCTCCACCCTGACCTCCACCTGTGATCCTCAACGTGGCCGGTGCTGGAGCCTGCACCGGTCCTGCAGCAAGCTGTGGACAGTTGACCCTCAAGTGCCCAACCTGATGACAATGATAACATATCCTCAAATCCCGAATCAGCACTGACTGCCGACAATCCCTCGCATAGTGCCCCTCCTTTCCGCACTTGCGGCATGCCCCACCGGACCTACAAACTCTGGTGTGACCCCTCCCACACTTCCCACAAGCGTGGTTGCTCTGATCTCCAACCATAGAATCAACAGTCTTGGACCGTTTCGGTGCCAGCTGCAACTGCTCCGGAGCCTGCCTCAGCTCACGCAACTGCAACTCAATCTCTAACTCACGCCGCCTGGCGGCCTCCTGCAACTCCAACAAAGTCTCGCACCTCTGCATAGACACAAACTGTCTGATATCCCTCTTGAGCATACTCAGATATCGGGACATCTGAGCCTGCTCCGAAGCGAACTCAGGGCAAAACATCGCCCTCTCAGTGAACATCCTGGTGATCTCCGTCACCGACTCCGAATCCTGCTTCAGCTCAAGGAAGTCCTGAGCCAACCTCTCTCTCTCTCAACTTGCAGAACATATCGAGTGCTAAGCATCTCTCTGAACTGATCCCATGAAACCGCAACCATCTACGCATCTGAATACGACCCCGTGGTCAATCTCCACCAATCCTTCACCCCGAGCCTCAACAGGTTCAGAGCACATCTCACCCTCTGATCAGCAGGGCATGAACACGTGAAGAAACACCCCTCCACATCCGATAACCATCTCATAGCAACAATCGGGTCCTGAACTCCATCAAAGGTGGGAGGCTTCGTATTATCGAAGTCCCGATACTGAAAACCCCGACCAACTCCTCCCCCTGCCGCTGCTACAGCCGATGTAGCCGCCGCGGCAGCCGTCTCTATGAGAGTTCCATAATGCTCATCAAAATAGTCCACCATGGCGGTCTTGATTGACCCAAATAGCTCCAGCAGCTCGACCCGGAACAACGCAACAACCTCATCATGCAGGATCTCACGAATCCTCGCATCCAACTCGCACGTGCTCATATGACCGATAACCTAGGGTGGTACTGACCGGCTCGGAACTCCCTCTCCTACTCTCGATCCTGACCCGGATCCACTCACAGCATGCCTCAAAATCTCCATACTGAAAAATAAACCACCAAATCTCAGACACTTCCCACTATCCCGGGAACCAACTCTCAACCCAACCCTAGAGGTCATGGTTTCCCTGATACGCGTATGGGTCCTGTGCTTTCAGTAGTACGGGCCCATACTACCTTCCACACCTACCCATATTTGTATGAAGTACTACCACAACACCCTATTGACAAATATTCATAACAAGCACTCAATCCTCACTCCTAGAGGAACACTGAAAATATCATACAAAAGGAAACCCTAGGCTAGCAGGCATCATAAAATAGGCAACATTATCATGAAATCCTGAAGATCCCTAGCCTAGTACTAGCATGCTGTTCTATCAAAGCTCGAAAACAAATATCATGTACGGTATTTTGGGGTTACTTACTGGCTCCGGCTGATCGTACCTCCGCGTCCTCCTTTTACTTAATTTGAAAACCATTTTAAATTCTCTTTTAAAAACTCTCCCTGATTTGAGACTGGATTCACACGAATGTTCCTCCAATTCACTCAAACCAAGGCTTTGATACCAACTTGTAACGACCAAAAATTTCAACAAAATTTAAACTTTTCAAAAACATCCCAATTCATTAAGTTATTACAAAAAGGTTTTCAATACATTTATTATCAGAGTATTCCCAAATCCATATCATAAAGCATAAACACAAGGAGCAGTACGATCACGCCTTTGCCTTGCCATAGTCTCCTGAAGAACCTGAAAAACATTAAACCACAACTATAAGCCCGAAAGCTTAGTGAGATACCCCCAAAATACCAACCACATATACCATACACATAACATGCTATATCATATCGAATCACAGAACAGTCATGCATATCGGGTCTACTGGGTGACTGGTCCGCCGTGTCGGGCCTTCAGTCCACCTGGTCCACACACCGAGTCCAGTCATTTCCCTCGAGTCTGCAGTGTGATTGGTTCGCCCGCACCGGGCCTTCAAACCACCTGGTCCACTCTCTGAGTCTACAGTATGACTGGTCCGCCCGCATCGGGCCTTCAGTCGGCCTGGTCCACCCTCCGAGCCTCGGCATGTCTGGTCCGCCCTCGTGGGGCCTACAGCCTATCCGGACTGCTTGCTGGGCCTTCAGAACAACCGGTCCGCCCTAGGTATCTTTGGCCTACAGCACAAAGCAGGACCCACCTCAACCCAACTCCAGCCCAAACAACCATGTGCACATAAACATACAATTATATAACAGTTCATATTCAATCAAACCGATCTAGCAAATCACGTAACACAATGTACTCTAATCAGGATACCGACCTAACCGGTCACTAGCATAGCATCATCCTATATACTAGGATACCGACCTTGTCAAGGTCTCTAATGAATACCATCCTAACTACCAGGATGCAAACATGGTAAAACAACAACATAACAACAATACCCGGATTACAATCCGATAAAGGGCCGGCCTTGGTGCCTTAGACCCTGTTGATATAATGAGGATAACTCACCTCGAAATTGCTGGCTGAACGGATAACCTAAGCTGCTCCGACTACTGGTAGGATCTCCACCACTCCCAACCACCAATACACTGAACTTAAAACAATATTCAACAATTACCAAAATGCCCCTGGAAATCAACTGGTCAACCCTTGGTCAAACTCAAAGTCTACCCCTGATTGACTCTACTCGCCGAGTCAACCCGATGACTCGCCGAGTCCCCATTCACAAAACCTCCTTCAATTCGCGACCCAACTCGCCGAGTCACCCCGAGACTCGCCATGTCCAACAACTCTGAGTCCACTCGCACACAACTCACCGAGTCACATCCCTTCCAAAAGAAACTTGAACCCTTCGACCAGACTCGCCGAGTCTACGACTATCTTCAACCTACTCGCCGAGTTGTTCTTACAACTCACCGAGTTCTTGGCCATCTTCAAGTAACTCGCCGAGTACACCTTTGTGACTCATCGAGTGCCTCTAGATCTTATCCCATGCAGAAGCTTTCCAGACCATGCAGATGATCTAAAACATAGATCTACCCTTATACAACCCATCCATCACGTAAAGTGGCAAACTCTACGTGAATCCAAAGAGATCTAGGCATTTAACACTCTAGGGCTAGGGTTTGGGACAAGATGGCTTCACCAATCATTCAATAATAGGGACTTTAATGCACCCTAGACCTTCTCCACTTCAGATCTGAGGTAGCAACCTCAGAGCTATCCTTCAAACTCAAGATACCACAACCTAAGCTTCCCTCACAACCCTAAAATGATGAATCTAGGAGAACACAGCCCAAGAACAAGATATTACATCAAAATGAAGCCCCCAACAGCAAGGAATCCGAATCAAAGCAAATCCCCTTACTCAAAGCCTCCTAACTCTCCAAGATCTTCTTCCAACTTTCTTCTCCAAGGCTAAAATGCACTCAAAACCTTCACAAACATGTATCTAGGGTTTCTGGACTTCAAGGGAAGGTAAGGAGGCTGGGGAGAGGGTATAATGTCCTTTATATAGGGCTCATCCACCGAATTTGAGAGTTTTCTTTACACAGCGCCGACTCGCCGAGTCCATCGTTGGACTCGCCGAGTTGGCCAGTTAACACGTGACCTGAGTCGCGACCCTACTCGCCGAGTCCACCAATGGACTCGCCGAGTTGCCCTTCAAATTTACACATGGGAATCCATCGCGATCTAATCCCATTTCCACATGGGAATCTCCATAGGTTGCAGCTTACCATGAGGCCTCTGGTGCTCGGCCTTGACCATCCTACAGGTCAAGCACCTCTCCACGTACCAAGCGATATCTCGCTTCATACCAGGCCACCAATAACTCGAACACAAATCACGGTACATCTTGGTGGCCCCCGAATGAATAGAAAAACGAGACTTATGAGCCTCCTCCATTACTGTCTGCCTAACTCCTCCGGTCATCGGAACCCAAACCGACCCTGTCGGGTTAATATCCTGCGGCTATCCTGAACAAACTGGGTGCTTTCGCCCTTAATCCTCTCCAACTTCCAGTTCTCCAGTTTCATACCCTCGATCTGAGCATCTCTGACCAAACTTCCAGCAGGGAATCCACCACTATCCTCATACATCTGGCTGGGGCAGAAGACCCCGCAGACTTGCAGCTCCAAGCATTCACAACCACGTTCGCTTTACCAGGATGATAAAGGATCTCGCAATCATAGTCCTTGACCACATCCAGCCACATGTGCTGTCTCATGTTCAGGTTTGGCTGGTCCATGATGTGCCTCAAACTATTGTGATCCGTGTATACCGTACAACGGACTCCATACAGATAGTGCCTCCAAATATTGAGAGCGAAGACCACCGCTCCCAACTCAAGATCGTGTGTGGGGTATCTCGTCTCATGCGTCTTCAACTGCCTGGATGCATAAGGCATCACTCGTACCCTCTGCATGAGGACTGCCCCCAATCCTATGGTGGACGCATCACAAAATACCACAAAATCCTCAACTCCCTCGGAAAGTGTCAACACTTGCGCCTAACATAAACACTGCCGCAGGGTCTTAAACGCCCTTTGCTGCTCTGGGCCCCACTGGAAATCCACCCCTTTCCTCATTAGACGAGTGAGGGGTACGCCAATCTTGGAGAAATCACGAGTGAATCTCCGGTAATACCCTGCTAAACCCAACAAACTCCTGATGTCTGAGGGAGATTTCGGAACCTCCCACTGCATAACCGCCTCTACCTTGGCCGGATCGACCAGAATCCCCTCCTCGTTAACAAGATGTCCGAGGAACTGGACCTCTCGTAACCAAAAGTCGCATTTCAAGAACTTTGCGTACATCCGTTCTCTCCTCAAAACCACCAGTAGCTCCCTGAGATGCTCATCATGTTGCTCCCGGGTCTTGGAATATACCAAGATGTCATCTATGAATACGATGGCCGAGCGATCGAGCATCGGTCTGCAGACTCGGTTCATCAAATCCATGAACACTGTCGGTGCGTTGGTGAACCCAAACGGCATCACCATGAACTCGTAATGACCATAACGAGTTCGAAACATGGTCTTTTCCACTTCTTCCTCCCTCACTCTGACCTAGTGATATCCTGATCTCAAGTCAATCTTGGAAAACCAAGATGCACCCTGCAGCTGATCGAACAAATCGTCTATCCTCGGGAGTGGATAACGGTTCTTCACTGTTAACTTTGTTCATCTCCTTATAGTTAATACACATCCTGTACGAACCGTCCTTCTTCCTGATGAAAGGGATCGGCGCTCCCCAAGGCGAACTACTCGTACGAATAAAGTGCTTACCTAGTAGTTCCTGCAACTGAGATGATAGCTCCCGCATCTCTGGCGGTGCCAAACGATATGGCGCCTTGGTGATAGGGGCCACACCTGGCACTAGATCAATTCTAAACTTAACCTTCCGTTCCGGAGGCACTCTGGGTAACTCTTCCGGAAACACATCAACAAACTCTCTCACCATTAGGACCTCTGAAACTAAGAGTTGCTCCCTTTCCCGCCTATCTCTCACATATGCCAAATAACCGGCACATCCGTGCTGAATGTGCTGTCAGGCCCTGGCTGCCAAATAGAACCTTGATCCCAACCTTGTGCCCTCTCCATACACTACAAGTTCTCCCCCACTTGGGGTTCGAACTACCACCCGCTGCCTCTCACAGTCAATCATGGTGCCAAAACGGCTGAGCCGATCCATCCCTATAATGATGCATACATCGCCCATAGGAATAGGAATCAAATCTATCGGGAAGGACACCCCGAAAATCTCCAACTTGCATCCCCAATAGATCGAAGAAGCAGAAACTCCGTGATTGCTGGCGATCGAGACCCGCAACGGGCACTCGAGATCATCCATCGGCACCCTGAACCCTCTACTAAAAGTCTGAGATTCGAACGATTGACTCTCCCCCGAGTCAAATAGAACCAAAGTAGGCAAAGAATTTACTAACCACGTACCTAATCACAGGTACAATCACTAAGCATAACACAATACAATAATTGAGGAAGAGAATAGAAACGTACCATCAACCACATCCGTTGTGGTCTTGGCCTCCTCGGCCGTAAGCTGGAAGGTGCGTCCTTGAGCCTTCAGAGGCTCCACCTTAACTGGCCACCCATCACAAATCTTCCTAGCAACTGCAGTAGACCCCTGAGCCGGCTTAGCGGCGAGCCGTGAGCAGTTGGTCTTCACATGTCCAACCTGATGAAAATGGTAACAAATCCTCATGTCTGGTGGAGGTGTGGACTGACGACAGTCCCTGTCATAGTGCCCCTCCTTCCCACATTTGTGGCATCCTCCTCTTGCTCGACAAACACCTAAATGAACCCTGCCGCACTTTCCACAAGTGTAGCTCTACTTACCCCCAGATCGTGTATCAGTGGTCTTAGACCGCTTAGGTGCCGGTTGCAGTTGGGCCGGTGCCTGACGCTGATCCTTTAGCTGCAACTCTATCTCTAACTCATGCCGCCTCGCAGCTTCCTGAAGATCCAAGAGGGTAGCACGACGCTGTGTAGCCACAAAGTATCGTATATCCGTCTTGAGCATACTCAGATAACGGGTCATCTGAGATTGCTCCGACGCAAACTCCGGACAGAACATAGCCTTCTCCGTGAACATCTGGGTAATCTCCATCACTGACTCTCCATCCTGTCTCAAAGTCAATAACTCCTGAGCAAGCCGCTCCTGCTCAACACGAGGAACGTAACTGGTGCGAAACATATCCCTGAACAGCTCCCAGGTAATAACAGTCCGCTGATCATCCGAATATGAAACTATTGTCAATCTCCACCAGTGCTTCGGCCAAAGCCTCAGCAGATTCAGGGCGCATCTGACCTTCTGGTCAGCAGGACAAGAGCACGTAAAGAAACATCCCTCGACGTCAGATAACCACCTCATAACCCGAATAGCATCCTGTGTACCATCAAATGTCGAGGGCTTCGTATTATAATCCCCGGTACTGGAAAGCCCTGTCGGCTCCTCCTCCAATCCCTATCGTAGTTGCAGCCGAAGTGGCTGCAACAGCAGCTGTCTCTGCTAGAGCTACATATCGCTCATCAAAGTACTCAACCATCGCAGTCTTAATCGACCCAAACATCTCTGGCAGTTGTGCTCGAAAAGCCGCAGCGACCTCGTCGAGCAGGATCTCCCGGATCTTGGCATCCAGCTCCTCAGTCCCAATCTGAACTATGGGCTCAGGTGCTATCGACACCTCTAACCCTCCAACTCTAGTCCCCGATCATAACCCAGATCCCGACCGGGATCCATCAGTAAAGCGTCTCGTCACCACCATGCTGCAAAGATACCCAAAATATCAGATAAACAATATAACACCGGGAGACCAAAACCCAAAACTCTAGGGGTTGTGACTTGCTTGCTACACATATGGGTCCTGTGCATTCAGTAGTACGGGCCCATACTACCTTCAACACCTACCCATATCTGTCTCAAGTATCATCACAACGCCCTAATACTATACTCAACATACTATGCGCTCAACCCTCACTAATAGGGGACACCGCCTATCTCGCAACTGATCCTGTAGCTTCGTACCACTCACACATCCATGAAACTTTCATCAATCCCTGCAGTGCTAGTGTATACTGGCTGCACATAGCACTGGACCCGATAGACTTTTGAATATCCGATCCTACACTAAGTTCGAATCAGACATTCTCAGGCTATAAGATCTTGACTACACACAACCATGGTGCATGCACTAAACATCTACATTTATGATGTCAATTCCATGTACACGAACCCTAGGCTAATAGGTGATGTGTGTAAAACTCACTTAGTTTTAATCCTACTTTAATTATCAAATAACACACAAAAGGCAGTGAACCTATCGATTGTGGTATAGCTAAATAAGCAGGGTATCGAACACAGGGAACGACAAATTAAATTGAAAACTAATTCTATCTAAGTTGATTAAGCAAAAAGGGGTTTTTCTCTAGTTTTACAAGACTAGAAACTTACTAACTAAAACTAATTTAAGACTAGAAAATGACAATTTAACTAGATTCAATAATGGGAAAGGAACTTCTGTTTAGTTCAACTCGGTTAACTTTTTGGTTGATTTTAAGGTAATAGTGCAATGGATTAATTTTTTCGTTGGTTACCGATTCAAGTGATTAGGTTTATGTTCACTACCCTAATCCTTAGCAAATAAACTAATTCAAACAGTGGCCAATTGCTTAATTTAATTATATTTACTAGATTAATTATTCGGGTTAAGTTAGACTTGCAATAGCTAAGTAATTCATTATTCTTAATTAACCTCTTGTTTGATGGTCATCTTACAAGCTTGCACATGAGTTTACTCAATTTCCTTATTAATCCTAGTTTCATATTCATTAATTCTAGACATATGGTATAGTGGTCACATATCATATGAGGTTGATAATCAATAGATGTTCATGCTAATCAATTATCTTCCTATTAACAGAAAATTAATTATCATTCATACACAAGGTTCTTTAGCAAGCTAAAATAACAATTATTCACCAACTTGGAATTAATCCTACCAATCAATCAAACCATATTGTCAACTTTGTATTCCCAAACATAAGTCTAAAGAATTTAGTTCATAACTAAGGTAAATAACAGCAAACAAATAAGTTCAAGTTGCTTAATCATGTTGACAAAACAAAAGAAATAAGTAGAATGATGAAATTATGCCTTAATTACACTCGGAATTGGATTCTAGCTTCCTTGGTCGACTTCTAGGGTTCTTTTGGCTTCTTATTCGTAGCTAAGCACTTCTGAAACTTCCCAGAATTCTCTCTTCTCGATTTGTGGAGTTATCTTGAAATATGCGTTCCGACTCGTCCAGTCATATGGTGACTCGTCGAGTCCCTCTCACATTCTTCGTATTCCGATAACTATCTTGACTTCCGAATCATTATCCTTCTGATTCCGCGACCGGACTCATCGAGTCCATGCCCGACTCGACGAGTAGAAGCCTTTTTTTGGGTGTTTTCCTCCTTCATTCCACTCTTGAGCTCCTAACCGCTTCTCTTGCTTCCTTTCGCTTCCGAACTTCATCTTTGGACTGAAAAACATAATTTAACACATTTAAGTACCTTTTGTCCATAATATGCAACAATTTAGCTAATATATGAATAAATAAACTACACTTAATACACACTAAATATGCACATATCAATAGGCATCATATAATCAGGCAAATCTATAATGCGATTCTTGAAGATCCCTAGCCAAGTGCTAGCATGGTGTTCTAATCATATCAGAATATCAAATAAATGTATGGTATTTTGGGGCTTACTTACAGGCTCCAGCGGATCGTACTCTCTGCATCCTCCATCTTTATCTTGAAAATCATTTTAAAATTTCGCTTTTGGAAAATCTCCTTAATTTGAGACTGGATTTACAGAAGTGTTCCTCCAATTCGCTCAAACCAAGGCTGTGATACCAACCTGTGACATCCATCAAATTTACACCAAATTTAAACTTTTAATTTAAAAAAAGAAAAATTAGTAATCATTTTTACAAAACATTTCCAAATCATTTATCATCAGAGTGTCCCAAAACAGATCATAAGGATGAGGAGCAGTACGGTCATGCCTTCGCCTTCCCTCGATCTCATGAAGTACCTAAAACAATAAACTGAAAACTGTAAGCCCGAGGGCTTAGTGAGCTACCCCCAAAATGCCAATACCGAACTGTCAGAAACCATGTCAATATTGAACAATCGATCAACATGCATACTGGGCCATCGGCCTAACTGGTCCGCCCTAGTGGGCCTACAGCCTATCTAAATCTATCCCGAGCCTTCGGCATGACTGGTCCGCCACGTGGCCTACAGTCTCCCCGGACCGCTCATAGGGTATGTTAGCCTTCAGCGCAAAGCAGGACCACCTCAAACCAATCCACAAGAGAATAACCATGTGCACATACTTTCTTAAACAACCATATACAAACATCAAGCATATCTATCTCACTGATCAACAATCATAGAATTCTCTCATAACTAAAGCACCGACCAAGCAGGTCAATAACATACCAATCCCTATGGATCATAAAGGCATAACATATAGTCTCCCCTAACCCCAATCAAACTGATCATATCACATGTAGCATATTGTAACAATAGCAACTAAAGGTTTAGCCTTGGAGCCGCAGACCCTATCGATATAGTGAGGATAACTTGTTGGATAAGGTGTCTAAGTCCATAACTTATTTGGTATATACTTGACCCGACCGACATGGTCCATTTGGGTTGCATCTCATCCAAACTATTATGGATAATTTTATGAGAGTTATACACATATGTTTATTAATATATTATGAGTTATAATATATTAATATGAAGTTACGTTATTTAATTAGTTTTAGTCTTAAATTAATTATGGATTAATTTAGAGATTAAAAGGAATACTAATTAAATTATGGGCTATTTGTTTTATATAGTGTGGGCTAATACTCATTTGTTAATGGGCTAGGCTTATGTGGAAGTCCATGGATGATCCATGGAGCTTTTAACCCATGGATCCTTGGAAAAGGAAAAGACATGGGTTATTAGGGTTTCACCCTAACCATGCATACTATATAAGCATGCTTATGGAGCATGAAATGAAGCCTAAGAGAAAACTAGTGAACTAGTGTGTGTGTGCATGTGTGTGGCCGATTTATACAAGGTGTATATACTCTCTCAAAGTTTTCCAAGAGTTTGTGGTGTTTGTGATTCCATTTGAGGCATTCACACTATTGGTGCTTGGCCCTCAAACTCCTTAGAACCAAACTCACCAAAAGGTATGTAATCTCTTCTAACTCTTTTATGTTGAAATGTTCCCCATGCCATGTTAGATAGGTTATAAACCTTGGAAAATTATTATTTTGCATGTATTTAGACAAACATAGATCCAAGGTTTATTAGGGTTGCATGCACACTTAGGAAGTGTTAGATTGCTCAAAACCCAACAGTGGTATCAGAGCCTAGGCTTGCTTGTTTGATACTTGATGCAAAATAGTGAAAAAAGTCGAAATCGTTGCTGTCTGCATGGTGGACTCGCCGAGTCCATTGGGGGGACTCGCCGAGTCCAAGGCAAACTTCAACCTACTCGACGAGTCAGTTTGTGCACTCGACGAGTAGGATCGAAAGAGTGCAGATTCTCGACTTTTGCTGCTGGAAATGGACTAGAAACATTACCCTAAACTGTTTTGGTGTTATAAAACTTATTTTAGTTGGTGTAATGGTTGTTCTAATCCATTTACAATAGCATATATCAAAATTCCATGATTTTATGTGTTCATATAATTCTTGAATTTTTGATGATCATGTTCATGTTCTTATGAATTTAGAAAATGATAGGAATTATTTGCTGAATTGTTTAGAATTAATTCTTGATCATTTATGTGTTTTAATGGAGTCCATAATTTGTCCTCAGGTTATGGATTACCAAAGGTCACTTTCATTTAACACACACTTAAAACACATAAGTTACATGAAAATGAAGAGTCTTCATTTTTATGAACCTTTAATTCATAAGTTATGAAATGAAGAGTTTTGCAAAGTTACAAAACTTGCCCTCAAGTTTTGGAATTTGTAAAGTTTCACACACTTTAATAAACTTTAATTCCAAACCTTAGAGTTTTAATAGTTAAAATTCAACCCTTATACTATTTATAACATTAATGGTTAATTATTATATATATGTATAAGAATAAGTCGTTTTACCGTTAGTAGGCCTCATTCACGAAGCCGGTGTATAAGGTGGGTATAAGGTTGTTGCCTATAAAATGGCGACTTAATGGGTGTATACTCTCACCCACCACTTGCTTGATCGGTGGAGGGTCGTTAGCCGAACGGGTAGAACAATGACTTTAAATCCTCATTAAAAGTATAATGAATATTATAAAATAACTAAACTCTTTTAATTCCCAATCTTAGTTATTTTAGGAAAATGTGAACATGGTGCTAATCCATGGAATTCACACTTTGTACCTTACCAAGTCGTTGGTGGAGCGTGTGTGGTTAACCGGCACACTAACTAGGACTAGTAAGGATCACGAAGGGTGACTTAATGTTGTTATAGATCAATGGAGCGTGTGTGGTTAACCGGCACATTGATTAGGTGATAATATTAAGAGTACCAAGTGAATTAGCATGGTTATTCACACCTTGTTTTGTGATCCTCGGCATCCCAGTCACAAAACTTGAAGGGCACAATCGAGATTGAAACATGCCATTGAAAAGTTCAATGAATCTCAAAAGAATCTAGGAATTTCAAATCCAATTAAACCTAATAAATCATTTCGTTTTCATGGTGGAAATTGGTGAATCGTCATTCACCTACCTTTCAAATATATTATTACTTAGATTACGGCATCCCTCTTCTAAGTGGAATATATTGTGATTGGATCCTAGCCTTAATATTACATTTGGGTGTCTTATTAAGGATCCTAAATATCTAATCTAAACTTACTTTCTTCTTTCAGATGTCTTCCAACACTAATGCTTCAGGCTCTAACCCAACTGGTTCTTTCTCTCTCATGAATCTTTGTGGGAGGGTCATCTTTGATGGTTCCAACTTCATGGATTGGATTAGGAACATCAGGATGGTTACTCGTTACGAGGACAAGGAATATGTCCTCGATAAGGAGTTAAAAGAACTTGATGAGTCTACTGCTACTCCTGAGGAGATCGCTGAATTCAGGACTCATGAGAGAGATGCTACTAAGGTGGCATGTATCATGATGGCCACGATGATAGCCGAGCTCCAAAAGTCATATGAAGATTTCTACCCTTTTGAGATGCACCAAGACCTGATGGAAAGGTACCATCAGAGTGCTCGTCAGGAGCGGTATGAAATAATCTCCTCCATAATAACTACCCGCATGAAGGACGGTGAATCCGTCACGAGCCACATGCAAAAGATGCAAAGGTATGTGGACCATTTGCTGAAGCTGAATGTTAACATCCCCGAGGAGTTAGCAATTGACATCATTTTGCACTCCTTGCCTTCTTGTTATGATTATTTTCGAATGACATATCATATGAACAAGGAGGAAGTTACCCTCAGCAAGCTTCAAGGACTCTTGAAGACCGCTGAAACCAGTCTTAAGGGTAAAGCGGTTGTTACCTCTACTACTCCTACTCCAACTTCTACCCCTGTTTTAGCTATTGGGCAAGGCAAAGGGAAAAAGAGGAAGCACCCTTCGAAGGGTACCAAGGGAAAGTCTCTTGAAGGCTCCTCATCAAAGACTAAGAACGGTTCTGTCACTCCTTCTGCCATTCCAAAAGATGCTGAATGCTTTTATTGCCATGAAAAGGCACACTGGAAGCGAAACTGCCCTAAGTACTTGCAGGATCTAAAGGATGGGAAAGTGAAACCCACCTATGCAGGTATTTACACTATATTGTCTAATTACTCAACATATTCTAACTCTTGGGTGCTTGATACAGGATGTGGTATTCACATATGTTCTGATTTGCAGGGCCTAAGAAGAAGTGAGGATGTGGAGCACGGGAAGATAAACTTAATCATGGGGAATAGGAAGGCTTCACCTGTTTCCAAGATTGGAGTTTATACTTTGTTGCTTAATAATGGGTTAAAATTAGATTTGAATAAATGTTTGTACTCGTCTGAAATGGCGAGGAATATTATTTCTTTTCATGCTTTGTACAAACAAGGTTTTACCTTTTCGTTTGATAATGAATGTGGTGGTATTAATGCTTTCTTTAATAATGTGTTTTATTTTAAAGCATTACCTTGTGATGGTGTGTATGAAACTGTGTCGATTGTAGACAACTTAGGAAATAATGTGTTGTATATTGATTCTTCTACTAGCCTAGATAAAGCATCATTGTGGCATTGTCGTCTTGGACATGTAAACAAGAAACGCATAGGACAACTCCAAAAGAGTGGAGTCTTGGAATCATTTGACCTCAAATCAGATGATAGTTGTGAATCTTGTCTACTTGGAAAAATGACAAAATCACCCTTCACTGGAACTTGTGAGAGGGGTGAAGGTTTGTTGGACCTAATACATACTGATGTATGTGGGCCATTCAAAACCGCCACAAGGGACGCTAATCGGTATTATGTGACTTTTATTGATGATTTTAGTAGATATGGGTATGTCTACTTAATCAAACACAAGTCCGAAACCTTTGAAAGGTTTAAGGAATTCAAGCAGGAAGTAGAAAATCAATTGGGCAGGAACATTAAGATGCTCCGATCCGATCGAGGTGGTGAGTATCTTAGTACCGAGTTCCTTGACTATCTTAAGGAGTGTGGGATTGTCTCACAATTGACTCCTCCCAGGACACCACAGCTGAATGGTGCAGCTGAGAGGCGTAATCGTACCTTGTTGGACATGGTTCGCTCTATGATAAGTCGAGTTTCGTTACCAATCTCTTTTTGGGGGTATGCCTTAGAGACTGCCGCCCATATCCTTAATCTAGTCCCTACAAAGAAGGTTACCAAAACACCTCATGAGATGTGGACTGGGAAGGTTCCCAATTTGGACCACATCAAAATTTGGGGTTACGAAGCCTTCGTGAGGCGTGAAACTCATGATAAGCTTGAACCCCGAAGTGAAAGGTGTATTTTCATCGGGTACCCAAAGAAATCCTTCGGTTACCTTTTCTATAGACCCAGTGAGAATGTGGTCTTTGTAGCACGAAGAGGGATCTTTCGCGAGAAAGAATTTATAAGCCAAGGAGACAGTGGGAGGCAGATTGATCTTGAAGAAATTTAAGAATCAATTGGTGAAGGAACCTCAGACACTAGGAATCAACCTGAGGAAGAAACTCCTGTTGATCCAGCTGACGAGTCTGTACCTCCGAGACGTTCCACACGGGTTAGGAACACACCTTCGTTTTATTATGGTTTTCATATTACTACGGAAGGTGATACGTTTATTAGTGATAGTACACTAGTAAATTTGGATGAACCTAGCAGTGTTAAGGAAGCCATGGCAGGCCCGGAGTCTGCTAAATGGAAGGAGGCTATGGACAGCGAGATACAGTCCATGTATGACAATCAAGTTTGGAACTTGGTTGACAATGTACCGGGCCGTAAAACAGTTGGGTGCAAATGGATCTTCAAGAAGAAGACAGACATGGAAGGAAAAGTGCATACTTATAAGGCTCGACTGGTTGCTAAGGGTTTTACTCAAACTCAAGGTGTTGATTATGATGAAACCTTCTCGCCGGTAGCAAAGATTAAGTCTATTAGGGTTATGTTAGCCATTGCAGCATTTAATGATTATGAAATATGGCAAATGGATGTCAAAACCGCTTTCCTTAATGGAAAGTTGGCTGAGGATGTGTACATGAATCAGCCAGAGGGTTTTGTCAATGCAGAGTACCCTAATAGAGTATGCAAGCTTGAGAAATCCATTTATGGATTAAAACAAGCATCTCGTAGCTGGAATCTTTGTTTTGATGAGAAGGTAAAAGAGTTTGGCTTCTTGAGAAGCGAAGATGAGTCTTGCGTGTATGTCAGAGCTAGTGGGAGTATAGTTAGCTTCTTGGTACTGTATGTGGATGACATACTACTCATAGGAAATGACATCCCAACCTTGCAGGAGGTTAAGTCCTGGCTTGGGAAGTGCTTTTCTATGAAGGACCTAGGGGAGGCTACCTATATCCTAGGGATAAGGATATTAAGAGAAAGGAGTAGAAGACTAATTGGACTTAGTCAGAGTATCTACTTGGATAAGGTGTTGAAAAGGTTCAACATGGAGAATTCCAAGAAAGGAGATTTACCGATCCAAAGCAATACCAAACTGAGTAAGACTCAGAGTCCGAGTACAGAGGCAGAGATAGCTGAGATGAGCCAATTACCATATGCTTCCGCAGTTGGCTCGATCATGTATGCTATGACTTGTACCCGTCCTGATGTGGCATTTGCTTTGAGCATGGTCAGCAGGTATCAGGGGAACCCTGGCAAAGCTCATTGGACCGCGGTAAAGAACATTCTCAAGTACCTGCGGAGGACTAAGGATTGGGTCCTTACCCTTGGTGGCAGTGATGACTTGAGAATATTAGGGTATAGTGATGCTGGTTTTCAGACTGATAGGGATAATTTCCGCTCTCAGTCGGGCTGGATCTTTACCTTAAATGGATGGGCAATTTCTTGGAAGAGTTCCAAGCAGGAGACGGTGGCTGATTCGACTTGTGAATCAGAGTATATAGCAGCGAGTGAAGCAGCGAAGGAGGCGATATGGCTAAAGAACTTCATCGGAGACCTTGGAGTTGTACCAGCTATTAAGGAACCTATAGAGATTTTCTGTGACAACAATGCTACGGTTATCTTAGCCAAGGAACCAAGAGATCATGGCAGATCCCGACACATTGACAGAAAATATCACTTCATAAGACACAAGATTGAAGAAGGACTCCTTGTGACAAGGAGGATATCGTCAGATGAGAATCCTGCAGATCCCCTTACGAAGGGACTGACGAGGGTTAAGCATTTTCAGCATGCGAGACGCATCGGGCTGAGGGATGATATTAGTTTTACAGATTAGATAGTTTTCCTGAAACTTGTAAAATGTAATCGACGTTTGATGATGAATAAAATTTGTGATTTATTTATGAGTAAAGTGTTACTATCATTGTCAATTATTTACTATTGTTTCAGTTTTGCATGTTTTGACTTCCAGAATAATTAATTTATTCAAACCTCCACAATCGATCATACGTCGGAAGTAGGTATGAATCAAGATTGTCATGAATTGGGTTTGTAGATGCCTTAAAGGTGTTTAGACATGGCAATGGTTGCTGCAACATTCATGAGTACTTATAAGTTATGAGTATTGGTATAAACCCACGCTCACTTGTATCACTTCAGGGAATTTATCTCGAGTGATCGTGAGACGATAACATCATATAAATCTTTAAACCTAGAGATATGAGTTGTTACCTATGAGTTGGTTGTGCATTGATTGCACGTAAACGCATCAGTAACTTGATGTTATAAAACGTGCCTTTGTGTACAATTCAATAAGTAGTAGAACAAGCATATCAGTCGAAGTTTATCTGTTCCTTCTAGAAATAGAAGCGATATCCGGGCCCCTCGATGATTTTGTGTTGACCCATGTACCAGGCCTGGTCAGAACTAAACCGATGTGTTCAGTGAAGTTCTTCGTCAAACAAATCGGAAAATCGAGAAATAACTGCTAGACAATAAGCAAGACATAGTTCCATGTGTTTGTCCGGCTGATATCATGAGAACAGAGGATTATGTGATCACTTATCTAAAATGGCGCTTCATAGTTCGACAGAGTCTTCATTGTTCGAGGGAGTTTTCGAGAGCTACGATTGTTGGTTGGTTCCTGAAGTTATAGGCAAATATAGTTATTAGACTTATCCAAGTGGGAGTCTGTTGGATAAGGTGTCTAAGTCCATAACTTATTTGGTATATACTTGACCCGATCGGCATGGTCCATTTGGGTTGCATCTCATCCAAACTATTATGGATAATTTTATGAGAGTTATACACATATGTTTATTAATATATTATGAGTTATAATATATTAATATGAAGTTACGTTATTTAATTAGTTTTAGTCTTAAATTAATTATGGATTAATTTAGAGATTAAAAGGAATACTAATTAAATTATGGGCTATTTGTTTTATATAGTGTGGGCTAATACTCATTTGTTAATGGGCTAGGCTTATGTGGAAGTCCATGGATGATCCATGGAGCTTTTAACCCATGGATCCTTGGAAAAGGAAAATACATGGGTTATTAGGGTTTCACCGTAACCATGCATACTATATAAGCATGCTTATGGGGCATGAAATGAAGCCTAAGAGAAAACTAGTGAACTAGTGTGTGTGTGCATGTGTGTGGCCGATTTATACAAGGTGTATATACTCTCTCAAAGTTTTCCAAGAGTTTGTGGTGTTTGTGATTCCATTTGAGGCATTCACACTATTGGTGCTTGGCCCTCAAACTCCTTAGAACCAAACTCACCAAAAGGTATGTAATCTCTTCTAACTCTTTTATGTTGAAATGTTCCCCATGCCATGTTAGATAGGTTATAAACCTTGGAAAATTATTATTTTGCATGTATTTAGACAAACATAGATCCAAGGTTTATTAGGGTTGCATGCACACTTAGGAAGTGTTAGATTGCTCAAAACCCAACATAACTCACCTCGCAGATGTCGACTCGGAAGGTAGCTCCAACTATTAGATCACTCGTCACAGGCTCCACCACCTATAACCATGGCACAATATACTCATAAGTACTTAGCCCTATAAGGCACTCGATAACCTACTAGTCAAATCCTAATCAAGGTCAAAGTCCTCGGTCAAGGTCAGCAGTCCATGTTGACCTCAACTCGTCGAGTACACCCGACTACTCGTCGAATCCTTGAAGCACATTCCAAGTCGCCGAGTCATCGGGGTGACTCGTCGAGTTCCTTCGAATCCCGATCAAACCTTAAGGCCACCCATCGAGTTTGCTCTTTGCAACTTGACGGTTAGACACGCAAACATATATTTGGCTAAAACCCATACAACTCGCGGAGTTGTTCTTCAACTCCTCAAATTTCATGACCATCTTCATCCAACTCGCCGAGTTGTTCAACCAACTCGTCGAGTTCACGGTTTCCTTCATCTGACTTGCCGAGTTGTTCATCCACCTCACCGAGTTTAATGCAGATCTTCATATTACTTGCCGAGTCGGCTTTGCGACTCGTTGAGTCCCTTCAGTCATTTTAACATGCAGACATCTTTAAGCCATGACAAGGCCCCAAATGGCAGATCTAACTTCCTTAAGCTTGCTTATCACGTAAAGTTGCAAACTTTACATGCATGCATTGCTTTACAAGCTCTTAATCTCAAATCCAAACTTTTAATGGGTGTTCATGGACCAAGGGGACCTTAATCTTAACCTAAGCTGGAACTTTATGCTTGAATAATTCGAAGAGGGTCTAGATCTGAAGTTACAACTTCAGATCTAGTCCATGGATTTCCATACCAACTTGATACCCTTATAAAACCCTAAAACCCATTCAAAGATGAGGTCTTAAACTGAAATAACTGAGGGTAATGGTTAAATACCTTCCCAAGAGATGTCTACATAAGTAGAATTCGGATCTCCTCTCAGCTCCTTGCCTTAATCACTTGTTTTCCCCAACCTCCTACACCAAAAATATTTTCTCAAAGCTTCAACACACAATGACATACATACACACGAGCTAGATATGCAAAGGGGCTGCAAGGCAACCAAGAGAGGCTTGAGCTTCTTTAAATAGGGGTGCAAACCCCGAGAATTAGGGTTTCACTTTCCAGCTCCTACTCGCCGAGTCCCATAAAGGACTCGCCGAGTAGATCACTTAATTTGCGATCCCACCCGCTGCTACTCGACGAGTAGGGAAAGCAACTCGTCGAGTAGGGCCAAAATCCAAAAATACTTTATTTAAAGTATTACCTGAGAGTCGGGGCGTTACAAATCTCCCTCACTTGAACTAGACTTCATCCTCGAAGTCCGTTGGGGTAAACAATGTCGGATAATGCTTGCGCATCTCCGTCTCCGGCTCCCACGTCCACTTGGATCCCTTCCGATGTTCCCATTGTACCTTTACCAAGAGGATTTCCTTGTTCCGCAAAATCTTCTTCTTCCTTTCCAAAATCGCCATAGGCCTTTCCACATAGTTCGGGCGCTCATCGACCTGAATGTCATCCAACGACACTATTGCCTCCTGGTCCATCATGCACTTTCTTAATTGTGAAACATGAAACGTGTTGTGGATCCGATTAATCTCTTCCGGGAGCTCTAACCTATGAGCCACCTTGCCCACCCTGGAAACAACCTTGAACGGACCAATATAGCGGGGAGCCAGCTTTCCCCTCTTCCTGAAATGGATCACACCCTTCCAGGGTGAGACCTTCAGGAGGACCATGTCACCCTCCTGAAATTCCAGCTCAGATCGGCGCCGGTCCGCATAACTTTTCTATCGGCACTGAGCGGTCTGCAGTCACTGTCTAATCTGTTGTATCATCTTGGTAGTTTGCAGAACTACCTCTATCCGACCCATCACCCTGTGCCCAACCTTGCCCTAACAGACTGGGGTCCTACACTTCCGTCCATATAACAGCTCGAAAGGTGGGGTGCCAATATTGGAATGGTAGCTCTTGTTGTAGGTGAACTCCACAAGCGGTAAGTGGGAATCCCAATTCCCACCAAAATCAATGACAAATGCTCTCAACATATCCTCGAGGGTGTGGATGGTCCGCTCACTCTGCCTATCCGTCTGCGGATGGAACGTCGTACTGAAATGCAACCTCGTACCCAGTTCCTCGTGGAACTTCTGCCAAAATCGGGAAGTAAACCTAACATCCAGATCCGAAACAATGGAAACTGGGACTCCGTGGCGAGAGACAATCTCGCGGACGTACAGGTCGGCCAACTTTTCTGCCGAAGAACTCTCCCGTATGGCTTGGAAGTGAGCACTTTTGGTCAACCGATCCACGATAACCCATTTGGCATCGAATCCCTTTGTCGTCCTTGGAAACTTCGTGACGAAATCCATCGCGATCCGTTCCCATTTCCACATGGGAATCTCCAGAGGCTGCAGCTTACCATGTGGCCTCTGGTGCTCGGCCTTGACCATCCTAGAGGTCTAGCACCTCTCCATGTACCAAGCGATATCTCGCTTCATACCAGGCCACTAATAACTCAAACACAAATCATGGTATATCTTGGTGGCCCCCGGGTGAATAGAAAAATGAGACTTATGAGCCTCCTCCATTACTGTCTGCCTAAATCATCCGGTCATCGAAACCCAAACCCGACCATGTCGGGTCAATAGCCCGTGGCTATCCTGAACAAACTGGGTGCTTTCGCCCTTAATCCTCTCCAACTTCTTGTTCTCCGGTTTCATACCCTCGATGTGAGCATCTCTGAGCAAACCTACCAGTGGGGAATACACCGCTATCCTCATACATTTGGCTGGGGTAGAAGACCCCGCAAACTTGTGGCTCAAAGCATATGCAACCACGTTCGCTTTACTAGGATGGTAAAGGATCTCGTAATCATAGTCGTTGACCACATCCAACCACCTGCGCAGTCTCATGTTCAGGTTTGGCTGGTCCATGACGTGCCTCAAACTCTTGTGATCCGTGTATACTGTACAACGGACTCCGTATAGATAGTTCCTCAAAATCTTGAGAGCGAAAACCACCACTCCCAACTCAAGATCGTGTGTGGGGTATCTCGTCTCATGCGTCTTCAACTGCCTGGATGCATAAGGCATTACTCGTACCCTCTGCATGAGGACTGCCCCCAATTCTATGATGGACGCATCACAAAATACCACAAAATCCTCAACTCCCTCGGAAAGTGTGAACACTGGCGCCTCACATAAACACTGTCGCAGGGTCTTAAACGCCCTCTGCTGCTCTGGGCCCCACCGGAAATCCACCCCTTTCCTCGTTAGACGAGTGAGGGGTACGATAATCTTGGAGAAATCACGAATGAATCTCCGGTAATACCATGCTAAACCCAAGAAACTCCTGATGTCTGAGGGAGATTTCGGAACCTCCCACTGCATAACCGCCTCTACCTTGGCCGGATCGACCATAATCCCCTCCTCGTTAACGAGATGTCCGAGGAACTAGACCTCTCATCACAAAAAGTCGCACTTCGAGAACTTGGCATACAACCGTTCTCGCCTCAAAACCTCCAGCAGCTCCCTGAGATGCTCCTCATGCTGCTCCCGAGTCTTGGAATATACCAGGATGTCATCTATGAATACGATGACCGAGCGATCGAGCATCGGTCTGCAAACTCGATTCATCAAATCCATGAACACTGCCGGTGCGTTGGTGAGCCCAAATGGTGTGACCACGAACTCGTAATGACCATAACGAGTTCGAAACATGGTCTTCTCCACATCTTCCTCCCTCACCTAGACCTGGTGATATCCTGATCTCAAGTCAATCGTGGAAAACCAAGATGCACCCTGCAGCTGATCGAACAGATTGTCTGTCCTTGGGAGCGGATAACAGTTCTATACCGTTAACTTGTTCAGCTCCATATAGTCAATTCACATCCTGTGCGAACCGTCCTTTTTCCTGACGAAAAGGATCGGTGCTCCCCAGGGTGAACTACCAGGACGAATAAACTGCTTACCTAGCAGTTCCTGCAACTGAGATGACAGCTCCTGCATCTCAGGCAGTGCCAAATGGTACAACACCATAGCGATAGGGGCCGCACCTGGAACTAGATCAATCCTAAAGTCAACCTGCCTTTCCGTAGGCACTCCGGGTAACTCTTCCAGAACACATCAGCAAACTCTCTCACCACTGGGACCTCTGAAAACTGAGAGTTGCTCCCTGTCCCATGTATCTCTCACATATGCCAAGTAACCGGCACACCTGTGCTGAATATACTAGCGGGCCTTGGATGTTGAACAGAACCTTGATCCCAACCTGGTGCGGTATCCATACACTACAAGTTCTCCCCCACTCGAGGTTCGAACTACCACCCGCTGCCTCTCACAGTCAATCATGGCGCCAAAACAGCTAAGCCGATCCATCCCTATAATCACGCATACATCCCCCATGGGAATAGGAATCAAATCTATCGGGAAGGACACCCTGAAAATCTCCAACTCGCATCCCCGGTATACCGAAGAAACAGAAAATCCGTGTTCGCTGGCGATCGAGACCCGCAACGGGCACTCGAGATCATCCATCGGCACCCTGAACCCTCTACTAAAAGTCTGAGATACGAACGATCGACTCGCCCCCAAGTCAAATAGAACCAAAGCAGGCAAAGAATTTACTAACAACGTACCTAATCACTGGTACAATCAATAAGCATAACACAATACAATAATTGAGGCAGATAATAGAAACGTACCAGCAACCACATCCGGTGCGGTCTTGGCCTCCTCAGCAGTAAGCTGGAAGGCGCGTCCTTGAGCCTTCAGAGGATCCACCTTAACTGGCCTCCCATCACCAATACGCCCAGCAACTGGAGTAGACCCCTGCATCAGCTTAGCGGCGAGCTGCGGACAATTTGTCTTCACATGACCAACCAGATGATAATGGTAACCAAACCTCATGTCTGGTGGAGGGGCGGACTGATGGCAGTCCCTAGCATAGTGCCCCTCCTTGCCAAATTTGTGGCATCCTCCTCCTGCTCGACAAACCCCTGAATGAAGCCAACCGCACTTTCCACAAGTGCAGCTCTGCTGACCCCCAGATTGTGTATCAGCGATCTTAGTCCGCTTAGGTGCCGGCTGTAGCTGGGCTGGTACTTGACGCTGCTCCTTCAGCTGCAACTCTATCTCTAACTCACGCCGCCTCACGGCTTCCTGAAGACCCAGGAGGGTAACACAATGTTGTGTAGCCACAAACCATTGTATATCTGTCTTTAGCATACTCAGATAACGGGTCATCTGATATTGCTCTGACGTAAACTCTAGGCAGAACATAACCCTCTCCGTGAACATCCGAGTAATCTCCATCACTGACTCTCCATCCTGTGTCAAAGTCAAGAACTCCTGAGCAAGCCGCTCCTACTCAACATGAGGAACGTAATGGGTGCAAAACATATCCTTGAACTGCTCCCAGGTAATAGCAGTCCGTTGATCATCCGAATATGAAACTGTTGTCAATCTCCACCAGTCCTTCGCCCCAAGCCTCAGCAAGTTCAGGGCACATCTGACCTTCTGTTCAGCAGGACAAGAGCACATAAACAAACATGCCTCCATGTTAGATAACCACCTCATAGCCCGAATAGCATCGTGTGTACCATCATATATCGGGGGATTTGTATTATCGAAGTCCCGGTACTGGAAAGCCCTGTCGGCTCCTCCTCCAACCCCTACCGCAATTAAAGACGAAGTGGCTGCAGTGGCAACTGTCTCTACTAGAGCTACATTTCTCTCATCAAAGTACTCAACCATTGCGATCTTAATCGAACCAAACACCTCTGGCAGTTGTGCTCGAAAAGCCGCAGCGACCTCGTCGTGCAGGATCTTCGGGATCCTAGCATCCAGCTCCTTAGTCCCAATCTGAACTACGGGCTCAGGTGCTATCGGCACCTCTGAACTTCCATCTCCTGTCCCCAATCCTGACCCAGATCCCGACCGGGATCCATCAGCAAAGCGTCTTGTCACCACCATGCTGCAAACATACACAAAATATCAGATAAACAATATAACACCGGGAGACCAAAACCCAAAACTCTAGGGGTTGTTGTTGGGTTTTGAGCAATCTAACACTTCCTAAGTGTGCATGCAACCCTAATAAACCTTGGATCTATGTTTGTCTAAATACATGCAAAATAATAATTTTCCAAGGTTTATAACCTATCTAACATGACATGGGGAACATTTCAACATAAAAGAGTTAGAAGAGATTACATACCTTTTGGTGAGTTTGGTTCTAAGGAGTTTGAGGGCCAAGCACCAATAGTGTGAATGCCTCAAATGGAATAACAAACACCACAAACTCTTGGAAAACTTTGAGAGAGTATACACCTTGTATAAAATCAGCCACACACATGCACACACACACTAGTTCACTAGTTTTCTCTTAGGCTCCATTTCATGCTCCATAAGCATGCTTATATAGTATGCATGGTTAGGGTGAAACCCTAATAACCCATGTCTTTTCCTTTTCCAAGGATCCATGGGTTAAAAGCTCCATGGATCATCCATGGACTTCCACATAAGCCTAGCCCATTAACAAATGAGTATTAGCCCACACTATATAAAACAAATAGCCCATAATCTAATTAGTCTTTCTTTTAATCTCTAAATTAATTTAAGACTAAAACTAATTAAATAACGTAACTTCATATTAATATATTATAACTCATAATATATTAATAAACATATGTGTATAACTCTCATAAAATTATCCATAATAGTTTGGATGAGATGTAACCCAAATGGACCATGCCGGTTGGGTCAAGTATATACCAAATAAGTTATGGACTTAGACACCTTATCCGACAGACTCCCACTTGGATAAGTCTAATAACTGTATTTGCCTATAACTTCAGGAACCAACCATCAATCGTAGCTCTCGAAAACTCCCTCGAACTATGAAGACTCTGTCGAACTATGAAGCGCCATTTTAGATAAGTGATCACATAATCCTCTGTTCTCATGATATCAGCTGGACAAACACATGGAACTATGTCTTGCTTATTGTCTAGCAGTTGTTTCTCGATTTTCCAATTTGTTTGACGAAGAACTTCACTGAACACATCGGTTTAGTTCAGACCAGGCCTGGTACATAGGTCAACACAAAATCATCGAGGGGCCCAGATATCGCTTCTATTTCTAGAAGGAACAGATAAACTTCGACCGATATGCTTGTTCTACTACTTACTGAATTGTACACAAAGGCACGTTTTATAACATCAAGTTACTGATGCATTTACGTGCAATCAATGCACAACCAACTTATAGGTAACAACTTCATATCTCTAGGTTTAAAGATTTATATGATGTTATCGTCTCACGATCACTCGAGATAAATTCCATGAAGTAATACAAGTGAGCGTGGGTTTATACCAATACTCATAACTTATGAGTACTCATGAATGTTGTAGCAACCATTGCCATGTCTAAACACCTTTAAGGCATCTACAAACCCAATTCATGACAATCTTGATTCATACCTACTTCCGACGTATGATCGATTGTGGAGGTTTGAATAAATTAATTATTCTGGAAGTCAAAACATGCAAAACTGAAACAATAGTAAATAATTGACAATGATAGTAACACTTTACTCATAAATAAATCACAAATTTTATTCATCATCAAACGTCGATTACATTTTACAAGTTTCAGGAAAACTATCTAATCTGTAAAACTAATAGCGTCCCTCAGCCCGATGCGTCTCGCATGTTGAAAATGCTTAACCCTCGTCAGTCCCTTCGTAAGGGTATCTGCAGGATTATCATCCGACGATATCCTCCTTGTCATAAGGAGTCCTTCTTCAATCTTGTGTCTTATGAAGTGATATTTTCTGTCAATGTGTCGGGATCTGCCATGATCTCTTGGTTCCTTGGCTAAGGTAACCGCACTATTGTTGTCACAGAAAATCTCTATAGGTTCCTTAATAGCTGGTACAACTCCAAGGTCTCCGATGAAGTTCTTTAGCCATATCGCCTCCTTCGCTGCTTCACTCGCTGCTATATACTCTGATTCACAAGTCGAATCAGCCACCGTCTCCTGCTTGGAACTCTTCCAAGAAATTGCCCCTCCATTTAAGGTAAAGATCCAACCCGACTGAGAGCGGAAATTATCCCTATCAGTCTGAAAACCAGCATCACTATACCCTAATACTTTCAAGTCATCACTGCCACCAAGGGTAAGGACCCAATCCTTAGTCCTCCGTAGGTACTTGAGAATGTTCTTTACCGCGATCCAATGAGCCTTGCCAGGGTTCCCCTGATACCTGCTGACCATG
Source organism: Lactuca saligna (assembly GCF_052625555.1). NCBI lineage: Eukaryota > Viridiplantae > Streptophyta > Magnoliopsida > Asterales > Asteraceae > Lactuca > Lactuca saligna. Next base: position 135,900,033 of record NC_136421.1, on the reverse strand, counting down.
CTCAAAGCAAATGCCACATGAGGGCGGGTACAAGTCATAGCATACATGATCGAGCCAACTGCGGAAGCATACGGTAATTGGCTCATCTCAGCTATCTCTGCCTCTATACTCGGACTCTGAGTCTTACTCAGTTTGGTATTGCTTTGGATCGGTAAATCTCCTTTCTTGGAATTCTCCATGTTGAACCTTTTCAACACCTTGTCTAAGTAGATACTCTGACTAAGTCCAATCAGTCTTCTACTCCTTTCTCTTAATATCCTTATCCCTAGGATATAGGTAGCCTCCCCTAGGTCCTTCATAGCAAAGCACTTCCCAAGCCAGGACTTAACCTCCTGTAAGGTTGGGATGTCATTTCCTATGAGTAGTATGTCATCCACATACAATACCAAGAAGCTAACTATACTCCCACTAGCTCTGACATACACGCAAGACTCATCTTCGCTTCTCGAGAAGCCAAACTCTTTTACCTTCTCGTCAAAACAACGATTCCAGCTACGAGATGCTCGTTTTAATCCATAAATGGATTTCTCAAGCTTGCATACTCTATTAGGGTACTCTGCACTGACAAAACCCTCTGGCTGATTCATGTACACATCCTCAGCCAACTTTCCATTAAGGAAAGCGGTTTTGACATCCATTTGCCATATTTCATAATCATGAAATGCTGCAACGGCTAACATAACCCTAATAGACTTAATCTTTACTACCGGCGAGAAGGTTTCATCATAATCAGTACCTTGAGTTTGAGTAAAACCCTTCGCAACCAGTCGAGCCTTATAAGTATGCACTTTTCCTTCCATGTCTGTCTTCTTCTTGAAGATCCATTTGCACCCCACTGTTTTACGGCCTGGTACATTGTCAACCAAGTTCCAAACTTGATTGTCATACATGGATTGCATCTCGCTGTCCATAGCCTCCTTCCATTTAGCAGACTCCGGGCCTGCCATGGCTTCCTTAACACTGCTGGGTTCATCCAAACTTACCAGTGTACTATCACTAATAAACGTATCACCTTCCGTGGTAATATGAAAACCATAATAAAACGAAGGTGTGTTCCTAACCCGTGTGGAACACCTCGGAGGTACAGACTTGTCAGCTGGATCAACAGGAGTTTCCTCCTCAGGTTGATTGCTAGTGTCTGAGGTTCCTTCACCAATTGATTCTTGAATTTCTTCAAGATCAATCTGCCTCCCACTGTCTCCTTGGCTTATAAATTCTTTCTCGCGAAAGATCCCTCTTCGTGCTACAAAGACCACTTTCTCACTGGGTCTGTAGAAGAGGTAACCGAAGGATTTCTGTGGGTAGCCGATGAAAATACACCTTTCACTTTGGGGTTCAAGCTTATCATGAGTTTCACGTCTCACGAAAGCTTCGCAACCCTAAATTTTGATGTGGTCCAAATTGGGAACCTTCCCAGTCCACATCTCATGAGGTGTTTTGGTAACCTTCTTTGTAGGGACTAGATTAAGGATATGGGCGGCAGTCTCTAAGGCATACCCCCAAAAAGAGATTGGTAACGAAACTCGACTCATCATAGAGCGAACCATGTCCAACAAAGTTCGATTACGCCTCTCAGCTACACCATTCAGCTGTGGTGTCCTGGGAGGAGTCAATTGTGAGACAATCCCACACTCCTTAAGGTAGTCAAGGAACTCGGTACTAGGATACTCATCACCTCGATCGGATCGAAGCATCTTAATGTTCCTGCCCAATTGATTTTTAACTTCCTGTTTGAATCCCTTAAACCTTTCAAAGGTTTCTGACTTATGTTTGATTAAGTAGACATACCCATGTCTACTAAAATCATCAATAAAGGTCACATAATACCGATTAGCATCCCTTGTGGCGGTTTTGAATGGCCCACATACATCAGTATGTATTAGGTCCAACAAACCTTCACCCCTCTCACAAGTTCCAGTGAAGGGTGATTTTGTCATTTTTCCAAGTAGACAAGATTCACAACTATCATCCGATTTAAGGTCAAATGATTCCAAGACTCCACTCTTTTGGAGTTGGCCTATGCGTTTCTTGTTTACATGTCCAAGACGAAAATGCCACAATGATGCCTTACCTAGGCTAGTAGAAGAATCAATATACAACACATTATTTCCTAAGTTGTCTACAATCGACACAGTTTCATACACACCATCACAAGGTAACGCTTTAAAATAAAACACATTTTTAAAGAAAGCATTAATACCACCACATTCATTATCAAACGAAAAGGTAAAACCTTGTTTGTACAAAGCATGAAAAGAAATAATATTCCTCGCCATTTCAGACAAGTACACACATTTATTCAAATCTAATTTTAACCCATTATTAAGCAACAAAGTATAAACTCCAATCTTGGAAACAGGTGAAGCCTTCCTATTCCCCATGAATAAGTTTATCTTCCCGTGCTCCACATCCTCACTTCTTCTTAGGCCCTGCAAATCAGAACATATGTGAATACCACATCCTGTATCAAGCACCAAAGAGTTAGAATATGTTGAGTAATTAGACAATATGGTGTATATACCTGCATGGGTGGGTTTCACTTTCCCATCCTTTAGATCATGCAAGTACTTAGGGTAGTTTCGCTTCCAGTGTGCCTTTTCATGGAAATAAAAGCATTCAGCATCTTTGGGAATGGCAGAAGGAGTGGCAGAACCGTTCTTGGTCTTTGATGAGGAGCCTTCTAGAGACTTTCCCTTGGTACCCTTTGAAGGGTGCTTCCTATTCTTCCCTTTGCCTTGCCCGATAGCTAAAACAAGGGTAGATGTTGGAGTAGGAGTAGTAGAGGTAACAACCACTTTACCCTTAAGACCGGATTCCGCGGTCTTCAAGAGTCCTTGAAGCTTGTTGAGGGTAACTTCCTCCTTGTTCATATGATATGTCATTCGAAAATGATCATAACAAGAAGGCAAGGAGTGCAAAATGATGTCAATTGCCAACTCCTCAGGGATGTTAACATTCAGCTTCAGCAAACGGTCCACATACCTTTGCATCTTTTGCATGTGGCCCATGACGGATTCACCGTCCTTCATGCGGGTAGTTATTATGGAGGAGATTATTTCATACCACTCCTGATGAGCACTCTGATGGTACCTTTCCATCAGGTCTTGGTGCATCTCAAAAGGGTAGAAATCTTCATATGACTTTTGGAGCTCGGCTGTCATCATGGCCATCATGATACATGCCACCTTTGTAGCATCTCTCTCATGAGTACTGAATTCAGCGATCTCCTCAGGAGTAGCAGTAGACTCATCAAGTTCTTTTAACTCCTTATCGAGGACATATTCCTTGTCCTCGTAACGAGTAACCATCCTGATGTTCTTAATCCAATCCATGAAGTTGGAACCATCAAAGATGACCCTCCCACAAAGATTCATGAGAGAGAAAGAACCAGTTGGGTTAGAGCCTGAAGAAATAGTGTTGGAAGACATCTGAAAAGAGAGTAAGTTTAGATTAGATATATATATAGGATCCTTAATAAGACACCCAAATGTAATATTAAGGCTAGGATCCAATCACAATATATTACACTTAGAAGAGGGTTACCGTAATCTAAGTAATAATATATTTGAAAGGTAGGTGAATGACGATTCACCAATTTCCACCATGAAAACGAAATGATTTATTAGGTTTAATTGGATTTGAAATTCCTAGATTCTTTTGAGATTCATTGAACTTTTTCAATGGCATGTTTCAATCTCGATTGTGCCCTTCAAGTTTTGTGACTGGGATGCCGAGGATCACAAAACAAGGTGTGAATAACCATGCTAATTCACTTGGTACCCTTAATATAATCACCTAATCAATGTGCCGGTTAACCACACACGCTCCATTGATCTATGACAAACATTAAGTCACCCTTCGTGATCCTTACCAGTCCTAGTTAGTGTGCCGGTTAACCACACACGCTCCACCAACGACTTGGTAAGGTACAAAGTGTTAATTCCATGGACTAGCACCATGTTCACATTTTCCTAAAATAACTAAGATTGGGAATTAAAAGAGTTTAGTTATTTTATAATATTCATTATACTTTTAATGAGGATTTAAAGTCATTGTTCTACCCGTTCGGCTAACGACCCTCCACCGATCAAGCAAGCGGTGGGTGAGAGTATACACCCATTAAGTCGCCATTTTATAGGCAACAACCTTATACCCACCTTATACACCGGCTTCGTGAATGAGGCCTACTAACGGTAAAACGACTTATTCTTATACATATATATAATAATTAACCATTAATGTAATAAATAGTATAAGGGTTGAATTTTAACTATTAAAACTCTAAGGTTTGGAATTAAAGTTTATTAAAGTGTGTGAAACTTTACAAATTCCAAAACTTGAGGGCAAGTTTTGTAACTTTGCAAAACTCTTCATTTCATAACTTATGAATTAAAGGTTCATAAAAATGAAGACTCTTCATTTTCATGTAACTTATGTGTTTTAAGTGTGTGTTAAATGAAAGTGACCTTTGGTAATCCATAACTTGAGGACAAATTATGAATCCCATTAAAACACATAAATGATCAAGAATTAATTCTAAACAATTCAGCAAATAATTCCTATCATTTTCTAAATTCATAAGAACATGAACATGATCATCAAAAATTCAAGAATTATATGAACACATAAAATCATGGAATTTTGATATATGCTATTGTAAATGGATTATAACAACCATTACACCAACTAAAATAAGTTTTATAACACCAAAACAATTTAGGGTAATGTTTCTAGTCCATTTCCAGCAGCAAAAGTCGAGAATCTGCACTCTTTCGATCCTACTCGTCGAGTGCATGAACTGACTCGTCGAGTAGGTTGAAGTTTGCCTTGGACTCGTCGAGTCCCCCCAATGGACTCGGCGAGTCCACCATGCAGACAGCAACGATTTCGACTTTTATCACTATTTTGCATCAAGTATCAAACAAGCAAGCCTAGGCTCTGATACCACTCTTGGGTTTTGAGCAATCTAACACTTCCTAAGTGTGCATGCAACCCTAATAAACCTTGGATCTATGTTTGTCTAAATACATGCAAAATAATAATTTTCCAAGGTTTATAACCTATCTAACATGACATGGGGAACATTTCAACATAAAAGAGTTAGAAGAGATTACATACCTTTTGGTGAGTTTGGTTCTAAGGAGTTTGAGGGCCAAGCACCAATAGTGTGAATGCCTCAAATGGAATCACAAACACCACAAACTCTTGGAAAACTTTGAGAGAGTATACACCTTGTATAAAATCAGCCACACACATGCAGACACACACTAGTTCACTAGTTTTCTCTTAGGCTCCATTTCATGCTCCATAAGCATGCTTATATAGTATGCATGGTTAGGGTGAAACCCTAATAACCCATGTCTTTTCCTTTTCCAAGGATCCATGGGTTAAAAGCTCCATGGATCATCCATGGACTTCCACATAAGCCTAGCCCATTAACAAATGAGTATTAGCCCACACTATATAAAACAAATAGCCCATAATCTAATTAGTCTTTCTTTTAATCTCTAAATTAATTCATAATTAATTTAAGACTAAAACTAATTAAATAACGTAACTTCATATTAATATATTATAACTCATAATATATTAATAAACATATGTGTATAACTCTCATAAAATTATCCATAATAGTTTGGATGAGATGCAACCCAAATGGAGCATGCCGGTCGGGTCAAGTATATACCAAATAAGTTATGGACTTAGACACCTTATCCAACAGTTGTGACTTCCTTGCTACATGTATGGGTCCTGTGATATCAGTAGTATGGGCCAGTACTACCTTCCACACCTACCCATATTTGTTTGAAGTATCATTACAACGCCCTAATACTATACTCAACTTACTATGCGCTCAACCCTCACTAATAGGGGACATCGCCTATCTCGCAACTGATCCTGCAACTCCGTACCATTCACACATCCCTGAAACTTCCATCAATCCTTGCAGCCCTAGTGTATACTGGTTACACATAACGCTGGATGTGATACACTTTCGAATATCTGATCCTACACTAAGGTCGAACCAGACATTCTCAGGCTGTAAGATCTTGACTACACACAACCGTGGTGCATACACTAAACATCTACAGTTATGATGTGAATTCCATATACACGAACCCTAGGCTAATAGGCATCATATAATCAGGAAAATCTATCATGCGATTCCTAAGGATCCCTAGCTAAGCGCTTGCATGCTGTTCTAATCATATCAGAATATCAAATAACTGTATGGTATTTTGGGGCTAACTTATAGGCTCCGACCGATCGTACTCTCTGCATCCTCCATCCTTATCTTGAAAATCATTTAAAATTTTTGCTTTCCGAAATTCTCCTTGATTTGAGACTGGAGTCACACAAGTGTTCCTCCAATTCGCTCAAACCAAGGCTCTGATACCAACTTGTAACATCCATCAAATTTACACCAAATTTAAACTTTTAATTTTAACCAAAGAAATAATTAGTAATTGTTTTTACAAAAAATTTCCAAATCATTTATCATCAGAGTGTCCCAAAATAGTTCATAAGGATACGGAGCGGTACGGTCACGCCTTCGCCTTCGCCTTCCCTCGATCTCCTGAAGCACCTGAAACAATAAACTGAAAACTGTAAGCCTGAGGGCTTAGTGAGGTATCCCCAAAATACCAATACCGAACTGTCAGAAACCATGTCAATAATGAACAATCGATCAACATGCATACTAAGCCATCGGCCTGACTGGTCCGCCCTACTAGGCCTACAGTCTATCTGAATCTATCTCGAGCCTTCGGCATGACTAGTCCGCCACGTGGCCTACAGTCTCCCCGGACCGCTCATAGGGTATGTTGGCCTTCAGCACAAAGCAGAACCGCCTCAACCCAACCCACAAGCAAATAACCATGTGCGCATACTTTCTTAAATAAGCATATACAAACATCAAGCATATCTATCTCGCTGATCAACAATCATAGAATTCTCTCGTAACTAGAGCACCGACCTAGCAGGTTATTAACATACCAATCCCTACAGATCACAAAGGCATAACATACTGTCTCCCCTAATCCCAATCAAACAGATCATATCACATGTAGAATATTGTAACAAGAGCAACTAAAGGGTCAGCCTTGGAGTCGTAGACCCTATCAATATAGTGAGGATAACTCACCTCGCAGATGTCGACTCGGAAGGTAGATCCAAGTATCGGATTACTCATCACAGGCTCCACCACCTATAACCATGGCACAATATACTCATAAGTACTTAGCCCTATAAGGCACTCCATAACCCACAAGTCAAATCCTGATCAAGGTTAAAGTCCTCGGTCAAGGTCAGCAGTCCATGTTGACCTCAGCTCGCCGAGTCCTTGAAGCACATTCCAACTCGCCAAGTCATCAGGGTGACTCGTCGAGTTCCTTCGAACCCCGATCAAACCTTAAGGCCACCCATCGAGTTTCCTCCTTGCAACTCGACAGGTATACACGCAAACATATCTTTGGATAAAACGCATACGACTCGCTGAGTTGTTCTTCAACTCGTCAAGTTTCATGACCATCTTCATCCAACTCGCCGAGTTGTTCAACCAATTCGTCGAGTTCACGACTTGCTTCATCTGACTCACCGAGTTGTTCTTCCACCTCGCCGAGTTTAATGCACATCTTCATATGACTCGCCGAGTTGGCTTTGCGACTCGCCGAGTCCCTTCAGTCATTTTAGCATGCAGACGTCTTTAAGCCATGACAAGGCCCCAAATGGCAGATCTAACTTCCTTAATCCTGATTATCACGTAAAGTTGCAAACTTTACATGCATGCATTGCTTTACAAGCTCTTAATGTCAAATCCAAACTTTTAATGGGTGTTCATGGACCAAGGGGACCTTAATCTTAACCTAAGCTATAATTTTATGCTTGAATAATTCGAAGAGGGTCCAGATCTGAAGTTACAACTTCAGATCTTTTCCATGGATTGCCATACCAACTTGATACCCTTATAAAACCCTAAAACCCATTCAAAGATGAGGTCTTAAATTGAAATAACTAAGGGTAATGGTTAAATACCTTCCCAAGAGATGTCTATAGAAGTAGAATTCGGAGATCCTCTCAGCTCCTTTCCTTAATCACTTGTTTTCCCCAACCTCCTACACCAAAATTCTTCTCTCAAAGCTTCAACACACAATGGCACAGACACACACGGGTTAGAGATGCAAAGGGGATGCAAAGGAATCAAGAGAGGCTTGAGCTTCTTTAAATAGGGGTGCAAACCCTGGGAATTATGGTTTTACTTTCCAGCTCTTACTCGCCGAGGCCCACAAAGGACTTGCGGAGTAGATCACTTAATTCGCGATCCCACCCGTTGCTACTCGATGAGTAGGGCAACCAACTCGTCGAGTAGGGCCAAAATCCAAAAATACTTTATTTAAAGTATTACCTGAGAGTCCGGGTGTTACAAATATGCTCAAATGGAACCACCTCTTAATCATACCCCAAACATTTCCACAGCTAGGAGATGTAAAACATGCTATGGATCTGACTAAGCTACTTAGGTAGATTTAAGCAATAAGCAACCCTACACACTCGAGCCAAAATTTTAAAAGGACCAATATACCTGGGGTCCAAATTTCCTATATTCATGAATCGGATGACACCTTTTTGAAGGTGACACCTTCAGGAGCACCATGTCCCTAACTTGGAACTCTAGATCTGATTGGTGTCTATCGGCATACCTCTTCTGCCGACTCTTTGATGTCTGAAGTCTACCCCGAACCTGTTGTATCAACTCTGTCATCTTGAGTACCACTGCAGTACTCCATATGACTCGCTGACCGACCTCACCCCAACTTATTAGGGTCCTGCACTTCCTACAATAAAGCATCTTAAAAGGAGGTCAATCAACAGTGGTGTAATAACTGAAGGAACGATTAGATTCACAAATCAAATGATGAAATGATTCATAAGAACACACGAGGTAAATAATATTTCAATTTCATTAACGTCTAAGATCAGAACAATTTTGATTATAAGAAAATAAATATTCTATCAGATCAACTCTTACACGATCTTCTATCTAATATCCCTATATATAGGCAACGGAGGGATAAAAGAAGCCATCTCATGTCAACAACAAAGCTACAAACTCAAGGTAACGAAAAGTGTGAGACCGCATCATAACTCACACTAAGTAAATGCATTGTCAAATAAACGTTACAAGATGACACATCAAACTACGAACTCTACAATTTCCCTCGTTGTGCCAGTCTTCTTTAGTAGTCTTTACTTCATGTTTATTTATAGATTCAAACACTTTTGGCATAGTCTTCAGAAGAACAGAAAAAACACCAATCCTCTAGTTCACCATATCTGAAACACAGTTCAACTCATTAGAAGATTTTTTTCTTGAACTTCATTGTATTTGCAAGGATTTGATTTAAAGGCACAGAAGAGTACAAATGTTTATCAAACAAATAGAACATAAAAGTCTTTGAAACGTCATTTTATTTTACTTTGAAAACAACACCCCAATTCTTATTCTCGATACATCCAACCTTGAATGAATCAAGATTTTATGGAGGTTTCATTGACTTCACAATCGTTTTTCTGTTTAAAGCAGATGAGATCTCAATATCCATCTTCGCAATTTCAATGATATATTCTTTTATCAAACACTTCAAATTCGAGCAGATTAGATCATACTTGAATGTATATCTTGAAACAATATTGAGAATTGAAATCCAATCAAATGGACTGATCAAAGGATAACCAGTCAAAGTAAATTTGCTAGTTTCATTCTTGTTTCCACAAACTACCTTGAAATGAATATTGACAAAATCATCAACCTTTTTGATTTCCCTACTTTTAGACCAACAATCTTCTTGATATTACAAGACTCATACTGTGGTTTAAAGTTTTTCACTTAAAATTTGAACAACTTCCTGTTAACCGCTGTGTTTCACATAGCGATTTTACGAATAATTTCGTAGTATCGAAAATGAAAAGTTTTCGCAGTAATAGGCAAATCCAACTGACAATCAACATCATTATCAACTGAGAAAGAGGCTTGAAGTTCCAACCAATAGAGTTTTGGATTGTTGAGATCTTCTTCTTCAATTCTTTAAATTGACCATGGAGGAAATAAAGATTTCTTGTTTGCAAGAATTTTTTCTGCATTCTTCTTCTCAGCTTCCTCTGCATTAAGCTTTGCACTCAAAGCATTAAGCTCATCCAAAAATGCATCGCAATTTGCTTGATTTTTTTGTTGTTCTTTTGTCATTGGTGGATCCAAATTATCTAACTTCTTAGAGACAATTTTTACATTTCGTTTTCCTAATCCAAAAGCTTCATTTGCCTTTTGGCCAGTACTCTTTTCCCTTAAAATTTTCAATTTTTCTTCCATAGATTGCTTCTCCAAACGGTTTTTCTCACGGTTCTTTTCCATTGGACCCATTTGATAAGGATTCTTGATGTTGACTTCTGGAAATACTTTTTCATCGACCCCTTGCTGTTAAGTAGCCTTGCTACTCGTAACATCATTTAACTTTGTGAGAATTGGCTTAAGTTTTGCATCCTGAAGGTGCGAAATATAGTCTACATATGGAGCAACTTTGGTTTCCAAAATCTTAACCAAGTGTTGATTTATTTGAAAATTTTACCCTTTTACAAACAAGAGTTCTTCATTTGTTATTCCAAGAATTAAAGAATCTATTTTCAATTGGTCCTTAAGAACTTGGATCTCTATAGTTGATTCAGTTAAAGCATCCATGACTTTGTTTTGATGAGCCTGACTTGTTTGTAAAGTGAGAATGGAATTGGCAATTGAGTTATGATGATCAACATTATCCTTTTGTGTCACACCCCGCTAAAGCGGAAACGCAAGGTATGACAGCGATAACGGTTTCATTGCAAAAGATAAAGATACATCACCATAGCAGTATTTAAAAGTTTACAACCCATAGCTTCAAAAGAACAAAATACAAGTTTTTCAAAATAACATTGTTCAAAATATAGCTTCATAATAGCTTCAACACGATGCAGCATGCTCTATGATGATGAATCTTTACATCCACTTACTAATTATTTCCTGAAAAAGCATGTAAAACGAGCGTCAACTATGAAAATAGTTGGTGAGTATCACAAGTTTATAAAATCGAGCGTACAATAAGGCTTTTCGTAAATACAAGTACATTGCTTCAATGATAAACAAGTTGATTGCTATTAATGAATACAAGTTTATTGCTATAACGAGAAACGAGTTTGTATGTGTATGAGCAAACAATGAGTCTCAACCAAACCTATGACTGAAGCCCTATCGAGATCTATGCTTATCGTTCCATAGATGAATATGGTATCATGCACTCCAGCGATTCGGGCGAGTGAGGAGTTGTCAATTCCTAATAGCGCTATCCATAACGACCATTGGCTCAAAGAGTTAATGGTTAGAGATAAGGGAAGGGCCTTAGTACGATAAGTTCTCATGTTCCGTGTTGCATAGACATACATAAAGAAACATAGCAATACAATAACAATCATGTTTGATACAATTCAATTTAAATACAACATGCAAACAGTAATTTTTCTGGACATGCTTTTCCACCCCAAAACATAAAAACCGAAAATAGGGGAGTGCGTGAATACTCACGATGTTTTGTGTAGACACAAGCGGTACTTCGGGATGCACCAACGTCTTACTACCGGGATCCTACGACACCAAACACACGCACTAGTGAGTTTCCATGTCGATATCTAATGCTAATATACTAAACTCTACATATAGGGAAATGCCAATTTATGTTTTAGTATTGGATTTATATCATTTTGTTACACTTTTTCTGATGTATTGAAATTTTACAAGTCGTGCGATTAATTATAACCTTGGAAGGTTAATTTTCCAAATTTTAAGTCTCAATAACAACATAAATTCACGAAAAATAGTATTCGAGGGATAAAAATTCTCAAACTTTTTATTTAACTGTTAATACACAACACTAAGCTGGGAAAATTATAAAAATGGATTTCCAAGCTGTTTAATTATATTTTATAATTTTTGAGCATTTATTTCAATAAAAATTGAAATAAATAGTAAACAGTTTCCAAAATTACCCAAACTTTTTATTTAATTGTTATTATACATAAATAGGCTGGGAAAAATATAAAATATATTTTTCAGTGGTTATTTGTATTTTTCCTTGTTTTATTTCTTTAAATAGTCATTAATTAAAGAAATATTATTAAACAGTTAAAATAAATTACCATAAATTTTTGTAACATCATTTACAGTATAAATATCTTGGGAAAAATATCAAAAGTGGTTTTCATAATGTATAAACTGGTTTTGGGTATTTATGTATATTTAAGTGAATTTTAGTGCAATTAACTTTAGAAAATAAGGGAAAAATAGTTTACAGTGGAGAAAAATATTCAAAATTTTTATGTAACCTCCTACTATATAATATGATATCCTGGCAAATTTTCATGAATTTTGGATAATCAGAACTATTTTTCCCATTTTTAAGCCATTATAATTACCAAAAATTGGGAAAAATAGCTAGACATGATGAAAAATCTTGAAATTATTTTCTTGAGTCACCCATCACAAGTAAGGTATGCGAAAATTGTTAGATAAAATTTTCACATCCTAAAAAGTGGTTTTGTAATTTATCATGTCCTAAATAAAAGAAAATTAGAAATCATATGAAACAGTAACAAAAATTGCTGAAATTTGGTGAGGGGTCATTATTCCCCATAAGTATCATCCATGAATTTATTTAGGATTTATTGACCTCTGGAAGTATTTTATATGATTTATGCCCTTGGTTTTAGCAATAATTCTAATAAATTAAATAAATAACAAAAGCTCTTGAAATTTTCCAGATTATCTCATGCATGCAAGGGCTTTCAAAAGTAAAAATGTTAAGAATGTATTCAGAAGAGAAATGAGGGTAATGATTCCAAACAATTTAAGAAAAGTTGCATGCAATAATGCATGAAGTGTAGATGTGGCTGAGGTTCATGAATTTTTGTAGCCCATTCAGTGAGGTTTTAAGCCACGAAATTTCAACCATAACTCACTAGATATGTTAAGTTTCTAAGGTATTTTTCCTAAGATTTATGGTTGGGTTTAAGACCATTGTTTAAGCAAGATAAAAATAGTGATCACAGAAAAAGAGCTGTATGCGCAACCTTTTTGTAAAATCTGCCAAAAATCGGATATTTAATATTTTACAGTAAGACCAGTTGGGTTTGAAAGTTAACTCGTGGAACTAACCAATACAAAAAGAATATCATTATTTGGTTAAAAAATGACTGAGTTATGACTGTTCAAAGTCGAACAAAATAATCTGGCAGATTGCATGTTTGCTTGTGTGCATTTTTAGGGTATTTCAATAAGAACATCATGCATGTCCTTGGTAAGGCCCGATTTCTAACACATGCATGGAATGAATGAGCATCCAAGATGTACTAGAAATGGTTTAATGCTTTCGTTCATGCATGAACACACAAGAAATGGAGAAGAACATGAAATATTATGTTTTGATGTCACATGATCATATGTGCTTCTTTTCCACTCCTTGCATGGGTTTGATCCCGGATTTTCACCATCTTTAACACATGCATTGTGTTATGGTGAGAATCTACAAACCACAAGGGGAGAATAAAGATTTCTAGCCATGGAAAGGCATAGAATCCGAAAAGTAGAGAAGACTAAGAAGAAAAAGAGGTTTAACCATGAAACTATGGAAGAAGATGTTGTTGTTTACCTTGGTTTTGATCTTGAGAGAAGTAAGAACACTTCAAGGGATTCAAAATCTGGAAATTTTGCAGAGGATTGAGAGGATTTTCGTGAGTTTAGAGAGAAGGAAGAAGAGAGTGAAGTGAGAGACTGAAGTGGAAGAGTGAAGTGGAAGAGGTGGAGTAAGGGTTTAGGCTTGATGATTGTGTTTTGGGGAAGAGAGAGGGCATGGGGAGAGGTGATGGCCGGTTTTTGCATGCCTTTTGGCCTCCTCTCTCCTAAATTTTAAACTTTATAAACTTCCCTCCCATATTTTATATAAAAACATTCATTTTTATAAAATGTTTATTAAGCAATTTGATTTATTTAAAAATCTTGTTTTCAACAAATAATTTATGATTAATACTTGTAATTTATATTTCTAGTTCATTGGTATAATCCATAATTTGATTAATATAATTTGATACTAGGAAGTTTATAGCCAAATTTTATAAAGTTTTTAAGCTTTATATTTTATAACTTTGGATTTTTGGCTCTTTAGGGTTTTTGGAACATTGTTTGGTATTCAACAACATGTTGAAGTATAATTAGAGTGTTTTAATTTATTTTTAGAGTTTTATACCCTATTTCAATTATAACAAAGTTTGAAGCTTATTCTAATTATAGTATTGGCATTTCCTATTGTAGCTAAGCAACTTACTAGAATTGTAAGTATCAAGTATATTAGTCCTAGACCTTAGTTGGATCCTAGTTTATGCAAGATTTTTGACCTAATTTATACTACTAGGTCATGGCATGTTGTGCATGAATGGTTATTATAAAGATGCATGAGTCCAAGAATGACCTGAATTGACAGTTGTCACAGTATCCCCCACTTAAAAAGAATTTCGTCCCGAAATTCATTCTATATCATCGCTTGTCATCGCATGGGAATAGTTGCGGATACTTTTCCTTTATGTAATCCTCGCGCTCCCAGGTGTACTCCGGCCCGCGTTTTGAGTTCCATCGAACTTTCACAATCGGGATCTTACTCCGCTTAAGTTGTTTTACCTCCCTGTCAAGGATTTCTATCGGTTCCTCAACGAAGCTCAGCTTATCATTGATCTTAATTTCCTCCAGGGGTACTATTAATGTTTCGTCGGCTAGACATTTCTTAAGGTTGGAGACGTGGAATGTGTCGTGAATGGCGCTTAACTCTTGGGGCAATTGGAGTTTATATGCTACCGGACCAATCCTTTCAAGGATTTCAAAGGGTCCAACATATCTCGGGCTTAGTTTTCCTTTCTTACCAAAACGCACAAGCCCTTTCCAAGGCGACACTTTTAAAAGTACCTTGTCTCCTACTTGGAATTCTAATGGTTTTCGACGATTATCCGCATAACTTTTCTGACGATCTCTAGCAGCTTTAAGCTTATCTTTGATGATAGTAATCTTGTCAGATGTTTCCTGGATAAGTTCGACTCTAGTCAACTGTCTGTCACCGATTTCTGTCCAGCATAAGGGCGAACGACACTTGCGTCCATACAATGCTTCATATGGAGCACATTGGATACTCGTGTGGTAACTGTTATTGTAGGAAAACTCAATTAGGGGTAAATGAGTATCCCAATTTCCTTTGAACTCAATGACACACGCTCATAGCATGTCTTCCAATGTTTGTATTGTTCTCTCTGTTTGCCCATCTGTCTAAGGGTGGTAAGCTGTGCTCAAATCTATCTTGGTTCCTAGTGCCCTCTGTAACATCCACCAAAATCGAGATGTAAAACGACTATCTCTATCAGAAATGATAGATAAGGGTACACCATGCAGAGAAACAATTTTGTCGATGTAGATTTGGGCCAATTTTTCCATCTTGAAATCTTCTCGAATGGGGAGAAAGTGTGCAGATTTCGTCAGTCGATCCACTATGACCCAAATTGAGTCATGACCTTTAGCAGTTCTAGGAAGTTTGGTAACAAAGTCCATAGATATTTGCTCCCATTTCCATTGGGGAATTTCAGGTTGTTGCAACAACCCGGAAGGTTTCTGATGTTCAGCTTTGACTATTGAGCATGTCAAACACTTCCCGACGTACAAGGCAATATCCTTTTTCATTCCAGGCCACCAATAGTACTCTTTAAGATCCTTGTACATCTTATCTGCTCCAGGGTGGATGGAGTATTTAGATCGATGAGACTCTTCTAATACCATGTCTCTCAGGTTGTTAACCCTTGGAATCCAGACCCTGTCTTTAAAATAACGAACTCCATCAGGTTTGGTTTCAAATCTTTCTTCCAAACCATGTAAAGTTTCGCCTGGAAGATTTTCCTTGCATAACGCTTTCTCCTGGGCATTAATGATTTGAGATTTCAAGCTTGTCTGAATTACCATTCCCAAAGCTCTCACACGGGAAGGTTTCACTCTTACTTTCCTACTAAGAGCGTCGGCTACTACGTTAGCCTTTCCTGGGTGGTATCGTATCTCACAATCATAATCACTAAACAACTCTACCCATCTTCTCTGCCGCATGTTTAACATTTTCTGATCCAGGATATGCTGAAGGCTTTTGTGATCGGTATAAATGGTGCATTTGGTTCCGTACAAATAATGCCTCCATATCTTAAGGGCGAAAACTATTGCTCCTAGTTCTAGATCATGGGTGGTATAATTCTTCTCGTGCGGTTTGAGTTGTCTGGAAGCATATGCAATGACCCTATCTTTTTGCATTAGCACACATCCTAATCCTTGATGAGACGCATCACAATACACCACAAAGTTCTCTGATCCTTCTGGTAAAGCCAGAATTGGTGCATTGCACAGCTTGTTTTTCAGGATTTGAAACGCCTCTTCGTGTTTCTCTTCCCAGAGAAATTTTCTATCCTTTTGGGTCAAAGATGTTAATGGTTGAGCAATCCTAGAGAAATTCTCAATGAAGCGTCTGTAGTACCCAGCTAATCCTAGGAATTGTCGTATTTCTGTCGGGGTTTTGGGGGCCTCCCATTTCTTGATTGCCTCTATCTTAGCTGGATCTACATGGATTCCTCTTTCACCGATCACATGACCAAGAAAATGTACTTCCCGAATCCAAAATTCACACTTAGTGAACTTGGCATACAATTTTTGTTCCTTCAACAGCTCCAACACTAGCTTTAGATGTCTATTGTGATCTTCTTTGGTCCGCGAGTAAACAAGTATGTCATCGATAAAGACAATTATAAACCTGTCTAGGTATGGTCTACAGACCCTATTCATCAAATCCATGAATACAGCGGGTGCGTTCGTTAGTCCAAAAGGCATGACTAAGAATTCATAATGTCCATAACGGGTTCTAAACGCTGTCTTGTGAATGTCCTCTTCGTGAATTCTTAGCTGATGATACCCTGACCGAAGGTCGATTTTTGAGAAGTAGGAAGCGCCCTGCAACTGATCGAACAAGTCATCTATTCTAGGGAGGGGATATCGATTCTTGATTGTCAACTTGTTCAATTCTCTGTAATCAATGCACATTCGGAACGAACCATCTTTCTTTTTGACGAATAACACTGGGGCTCCCCAAGGTGAAGAACTTGGTCGAATAAACCCTTTGTCTAGAAGTTCTTGAAGTTGTCCGGATAGTTCTTGCATCTCGGATGGTGCAAGGCGATATGGTGCTTTTGCTACCGGTGCCGCTCCGGGAACTAAGTCTATCCGAAATTCGACCTGTCTATAAGGGGGTAGACCGGGCAATTCCTCCGGAAATACTTCGGGATAGTTTTGAACCACTGGAATCTCCTTGAGTTGCTTAGCTTCAGGTTCTCTTTCTAGCACATGGGCCATGCATGCAATACAATTCTTCTTCAGGTACTTGTGAACCTTCACGCTTGATACTATGTTTAAACTTCTTCCTGGCTTCTCACCGTGTATGATAAGGGTTTCTCCATTAGGGAGAGGCACTCTGATGACTTTCTCATAACAACCAATGTCTGCTCTATTTTTGGATAACCAATCCATCCCTACTATCACATCAAAACTACCTAGCTCTATAGGAATTAGGTCAATGCTAAAGAGTTTATCAGCTAAATTCAGAGTACAACCAGGAATTATATCACTAGCCCTAATTTCATACCCATCAGCAAGTTCAATAGCATATGCAATCCTCATCTTTACCGATTTCAAGCCAATTAACGGTCTAAATGCTAAAGAAACAAAACTCCTATCTGCTCCCGCATCGAATATTACTGATGCAAAGTGGTTGTTCAGGAGGAACGTACCTGTTATCACTTCAGGGTTCTGACGAGCTTCTTCTGCACCAATCACAAAGGCTACACCTCTTGGTTGTCTAACTTGATTTCCTTGAAAGTTTTGCCTGGCTTGGCCTTGTCCATGGTTACCAGGTCCATTGTTCAGTTTAGGACATGCTCTACGGAGATGATCAATACTCCCGCACTCGTAAGATGTCCTTTTTCCCTCCTTATTCACCTTACAATACTTCGAGTAATGGCCTGTTTGCTTACAGTTTTGGCACACCGGGCAAGCTCCCTTGTGATGGAAGTTACACTTATTGCACTTCGGAAGCGGCCCTGAGTACTGCTTTCGCTCCTGCACTTCTTGTCCTTGAGTTTGCACTGGTTCTTGTTCCTGGGCTCTTACCATAAAGTTTCTTGAGACTTTCTGCTCCCTCCCTGACTTGCCTCCATACTTCTTTTCTCCCTGATTTATTGGCTTCCTCTTGCTACTAGAGCTTTCCTTTGCTGATGCTCCCATCCTTATCACATCATTGGTTAGTCGATTTGCTAGGCTTACTGCACTTTGAATGGTAGTTGGGTTTGCTGAGGTAACCATTCCCCGAATCTCTGGTGCCAGACCCCAGATGTAACGATCTATCCGTTTCTCCTCAGGAGTAACCATGTGAGGTACTAGTTTTGCTAGTTCATGAAATCGGACTGTGTACTTCTCTATTTGTGTTCCAACCATAGAATGGTTCCAGAATTCATATTCAAGTTTCTGAAGTTCATCCTTGGGACAATACTCCTCTATCAGCAGCTTCTTTAGGTCTTCCCAAGTTAGCTGATATGCTGCTGTACGGCCTCGGGTTTGCACTAGAGTATTCCACCAGGTTAATGCCCTATCTTGGAATAGGCAAGATGCATACTCAACTTTGTTGCGCTCGAGGCATTTGCTAATATGAAGGACCGACTCCATGCTGTCAATCCATTTCAGTAACCCAACCGCACCTTCCTTTCCATGGAACTCCTTAGGTTTACAGGCCATAAAGGACTTGTAGTTGCATTCTCTTTCATTGTTTCCCCGGTTTCCTCCACTACTTCCTTGGTTAGCATTAAGTCCTGCAGTTACTTGAGTGACAATGTTTGGGATTGCTTGCATGAGTTGTTGTGCTACCATTTGAGCAACATCGGGCGTTTCGTTCTGTGGGCGCCCGCGATTAGGCCTTCCTGACATGGTTCTATGACACAGGAGAAGAAATACGTATAAATACATAAAATAATGTATAATGTGTATTTCACTACCATTTTGAAAACCGTAAGTGTTGTCAAATTAATGGGTTGCATTAATACTATGCATATAGATTTGAGAAAGGAGAGAAAAGAAAAATCTCTTTTATTCAACCATTTACCAAATAAATTTTAGGGTTTGACCTCATAGTAAAAGTTTTCAAACATAAAATAAAAATTTTCATTACCATTTGAAATAATCTTAAAGCCAAACCAATACGTCAATCTCAAAATAAAGTTTTAAATATTTTTCCCAAAAGACACCCAACATGGGTTTTCATTTCAAAACAAAATAAAACAAAATACTGAAATCAGAACCAAAAGCCAATCGCTATCCCAACAAGAAGCATCAACACCACAATCAGGAACAGCCCACCAAACACATAATATGCTGTCATCGCATGATCTGCCTCTCGTCTAGCAGCACTAGCAGTGTTAGCAGTCTCCATCGAATGCTGATACAGGATTTCCATTCCTGCTAAAACTTCATCCAAAACTTCTCGATGCCCAGCTATCGCAGCGAGACTGTGACGTAGGCCTGCTGCTATCGACTGCAATCTCCGGGACTCCTCCGGGGTCATACCTGGCTGTCGGACAGGTATCCCTATGACTTGCTGAGGTGAGGATGCTCTTGGTCCTGCATCGCTGGGTCCTACCCCGCTAGGTCCTGCCGTGCCATGTCCTGCTGTGCCGGCGGGTATCCTTCCTGGAATGGGGACACTCTTCCTCGCTGTCCTCCGAATGCGAAGTCCATAGAGTGGTGGCTGTGGCAACACCGATGTCGGTGATGCCTCGCGTCGTTGACTCGGGGCGTTGTCATTGCTGATCTCCACCGAGTTCCCAGTATCTTCCGTATCCTCTGATGGGTCTTCTTCTATCGAGGCGGGGGGATTACGTCGAGGGATAACAGTGACGTAGCCGGATTCATCGGCTGAGGCGGTAGCGCGGGAAGATGACGATCTTGACATAGTGGACTGTGACATAGTTTCAATGAGATATGAAATAAATGACAATGCATGCCTATAATATGCAATGCTTACACACACCAAAATTAACCTTTTGAAATTTTTAAATAAGGTTTTCTCAAATATTTTTGTTGAACATATTCCCATTATAATTAGCTCAAGCTTTGTATAAATCTTTTCTTAATTAAACATAGGTGATCAGGCTATGTTTAATCAAGGTCCAATAATACAACTCCCAACCTAATTATACTTGTAATATGTTTGATGTAAAAGGAATTTCTTTGTATGTTTTAGTTATAGGTTGTGTTTTCTTAAAGAAAAACCGATGTTCTCTATAACTTTAGCTCTGATACCACTTCTGTCACACCCCGCTAAAGCGGAAACGCAAGGTATGACAGCGATAACGGTTTCATTGCAAAAGATAAAGATACATCACCATAGCAGTATTTAAAAGTTTACAACCCATAGCTTCAAAAGAACAAAATACAAGTTTTTCAAAATAACATTGTTCAAAATATAGCTTCATAATAGCTTCAACACGATGCAGCATGCTCTATGATGATGAATCTTTACATCCACTTACTAATTATTTCCTGAAAAAGCATGTAAAACGAGCGTCAACTATGAAAATAGTTGGTGAGTATCACAAGTTTATAAAATCGAGCGTACAATAAGGCTTTTCGTAAATACAAGTACATTGCTTCAATGATAAACAAGTTGATTGCTATTAATGAATACAAGTTTATTGCTATAACGAGAAACGAGTTTGTATGTGTATGAGCAAACAATGAGTCTCAACCAAACCTATGACTGAAGCCCTATCGAGATCTATGCTTATCGTTCCATAGATGAATATGGTATCATGCACTCCAGCGATTCGGGCGAGTGAGGAGTTGTCAATTCCTAATAGCGCTATCCATAACGACCATTGGCTCAAAGAGTTAATGGTTAGAGATAAGGGAAGGGCCTTAGTACGATAAGTTCTCATGTTCCGTGTTGCATAGACATACATAAAGAAACATAGCAATACAATAACAATCATGTTTGATACAATTCAATTTAAATACAACATGCAAACAGTAGTTTTTCTGGACATGCTTTTCCACCCCAAAACATAAAAACCGAAAATAGGGGAGTGCGTGAATACTCACGATGTTTTGTGTAGACACAAGCGGTACTTCGGGACGCACCAACGTCTTACTACCGGGATCCTACGACACCAAACACACGCACTAGTGAGTTTCCATGTCGATATCTAATGCTAATATACTAAACTCTACATATAGGGAAATGCCAATTTATGTTTTAGTATTGGATTTATATCATTTTGTTACACTTTTTCTGATGTATTGAAATTTTACAAGTCGTGCGATTAATTATAACCTTGGAAGGTTAATTTTCCAAATTTTAAGTCTCAATAACAACATAAATTCACGAAAAATAGTATTCGAGGGATAAAAATTCTCAAACTTTTTATTTAACTGTTAATACACAACACTAAGCTGGGAAAATTATAAAAATGGATTTCCAAGCTGTTTAATTATATTTTATAATTTTTGAGCATTTATTTCAATAAAAATTGAAATAAATAGTAAACAGTTTCCAAAATTACCCAAACTTTTTATTTAATTGTTATTATACATAAATAGGCTGGGAAAAATATAAAATATATTTTTCAGTGGTTATTTGTATTTTTCCTTGTTTTATTTCTTTAAATAGTCATTAATTAAAGAAATATTATTAAACAGTTAAAATAAATTACCATAAATTTTTGTAACATCATTTACAGTATAAATATCTTGGGAAAAATATCAAAAGTGGTTTTCATAATGTATAAACTGGTTTTGGGTATTTATGTATATTTAAGTGAATTTTAGTGCAATTAACTTTAGAAAATAAGGGAAAAATAGTTTACAGTGGAGAAAAATATTCAAAATTTTTATGTAACCTCCTACTATATAAGATGATATCCTGGCAAATTTTCATGAATTTTGGATAATCAGAACTATTTTTCCCATTTTTAAGCCATTATAATTACCAAAAATTGGGAAAAATAGCTAGACATGATGAAAAATCTTGAAATTATTTTCTTGAGTCACCCATCACAAGTAAGGTATGCGAAAATTGTTAGATAAAATTTTCACATCCTAAAAAGTGGTTTTGTAATTTATCATGTCCTAAATAAAAGAAAATTAGAAATCATATGAAACAGTAACAAAAATTGCTGAAATTTGGTGATGGGTCATTATTCCCCATAAGTATCATCCATGAATTTATTTAGGATTTATTGACCTCTGGAAGTATTTTATATGATTTATGCCCTTGGTTTTAGCAATAATTCTAATAAATTAAATAAATAACAAAAGCTCTTGAAATTTTCCAGATTATCTCATGCATGCAAGGGCTTTCAAAAGTAAAAATGTTAAGAATGTATTCAGAAGAGAAATGAGGGTAATGATTCCAAACAATTTAAGAAAAGTTGCATGCAATAATGCATGAAGTGTAGATGTGGCTGAGGTTCATGAATTTTTGTAGCCCATTCAGTGAGGTTTTAAGCCACGAAATTTCAACCATAACTCACTAGATATGTTAAGTTTCTAAGGTATTTTTCCTAAGATTTATGGTTGGGTTTAAGACCATTGTTTAAGCAAGATAAAAATAGTGATCACAGAAAAAGAGCTGTATGCGCAACCTTTTTGTAAAATCTGCCAAAAATCGGATATTTAATATTTTACAGTAAGACCAGTTGGGTTTGAAAGTTAACTCGTGGAACTAACCAATACAAAAAGAATATCATTATTTGGTTAAAAAATGACTGAGTTATGACTGTTCAAAGTCGAACAAAATAATCTGGCAGATTGCATGTTTGCTTGTGTGCATTTTTAGGGTATTTCAATAAGAACATCATGCATGTCCTTGGTAAGGCCCGATTTCTAACACATGCATGGAATGAATGAGCATCCAAGATGTACTAGAAATGGTTTAATGCTTTCGTTCATGCATGAACACACAAGAAATGGAGAAGAACATGAAATATTATGTTTTGATGTCACATGATCATATGTGCTTCTTTTCCACTCCTTGCATGGGTTTGATCCCGGATTTTCACCATCTTTAACACATGCATTGTGTTATGGTGAGAATCTACAAACCACAAGGGGAGAATAAAGATTTCTAGCCATGGAAAGGCATAGAATCCGAAAAGTAGAGAAGACTAAGAAGAAAAAGAGGTTTAACCATGAAACTATGGAAGAAGATGTTGTTGTTTACCTTGGTTTTGATCTTGAGAGAAGTAAGAACACTTCAAGGGATTCAAAATCTGGAAATTTTGCAGAGGATTGAGAGGATTTTCGTGAGTTTAGAGAGAAGGAAGAAGAGAGTGAAGTGAGAGACTGAAGTGGAAGAGTGAAGTGGAAGAGGTGGAGTAAGGGTTTAGGCTTGATGATTGTGTTTTGGGGAAGAGAGAGGGCATGGGGAGAGGTGATGGCCGGTTTTTGCATGCCTTTTGGCCTCCTCTCTCCTAAATTTTAAACTTTATAAACTTCCCTCCCATATTTTATATAAAAACATTCATTTTTATAAAATGTTTATTAAGCAATTTGATTTATTTAAAAATCTTGTTTTCAACAAATAATTTATGATTAATACTTGTAATTTATATTTCTAGTTCATTGGTATAATCCATAATTTGATTAATATAATTTGATACTAGGAAGTTTATAGCCAAATTTTATAAAGTTTTTAAGCTTTATATTTTATAACTTTGGATTTTTGGCTCTTTAGGGTTTTTGGAACATTGTTTGGTATTCAACAACATGTTGAAGTATAATTAGAGTGTTTTAATTTATTTTTAGAGTTTTATACCCTATTTCAATTATAACAAAGTTTGAAGCTTATTCTAATTATAGTATTGGCATTTCCTATTGTAGCTAAGCAACTTACTAGAATTGTAAGTATCAAGTATATTAGTCCTAGACCTTAGTTGGATCCTAGTTTATGCAAGATTTTTGACCTAATTTATACTACTAGGTCATGGCATGTTGTGCATGAATGGTTATTATAAAGATGCATGAGTCCAAGAATGACCTGAATTGACAGTTGTCACATTTTGTAGCCCAAAGCGAAGACTAGATAAGGCTTCTTTTTTCATTCTGTAGTGAAGTCCGAAAACTAAGAATCACTTTGTTTATTTCAGTAACATTTGTATCAAAAGATGTTTGAAATGAAGCCATAAAAGTCTCTTGATTAGAAGTAACTTATTTAACTTCAATGAGAATGGTTGAGACTTGCAAACATGCTTCTTCGACTAGTTTAGCAGAATCATCAACAAGCTTCTCATGTTGTGAAAGCTTTTACCATGTTCTTTAACCAACTTTTGAATTGTTTCATGATGAGAAGAGAGAAATTATTCATACTTTGAGTTAAAGAAAGTAGAAGAATGAGAAAGAATTTCATTTAACTTCTTATTCAGCTTACAAAAATCTCCTTTGGTCATTGGAACATCATCATCTTCATGATCACTCTCATCTAGAAACACAAATCAGTTGCAACGAATTCATCATTGGGTTTAAAATCATCTTTCATTAAAATTTATTCTTCACAATCATATTGGACAGGTGGAGTAGAGGTAATTTATGGAGTAGATACATGCAATAGAGACAAGTTTTTACCAATAGTGACATTTGGCCCCACATCAGATGTGTTACTATGGATGCATGAGGTTCTATTCTCCTCCCTATAGAATTCAAAAGTGGAAGTATTTAGTGAAGGTTCTATACGAGATGTGCTTTGAAAGAAAGAGGTAACAACCACCTCAGTAAAAATTGGAATCTCAAAAGGTTTCGTTGAAGAATGAGAAACAGTAGAAAAGTATGGACTTGATAGAATTGGTGTGGATATAAAGATTTCAGAAACAATGGATGGAGTGGGAGGGGTTTGGGAAAGGTTAAGAAAAGGATCATTAACCACCTGACTATAAAATTTTGCTCCAGTCTCCAAATGAAAAGAGACAATGGGAGTATGAATTGGATCCAAATAGATATTGATTGCACTTAATGTTCTTAGAATTGACTTCATTATTGAGAGCAGATTCCTTTTCATTTTGATCAAGACTTGTAGTATTTTCACTTGAGTCACTTTCAATAATAAGTTGACACCTTGCCCTCTTATGCTTCTTAGATTTCTTGGACACGAGAGTTTTCCCATTTCTCTTAGAACGTTTGACTTTCTTCCTTGGAATTTTTTCTTCATGAATTTCTTCTTTCGAACCACCACCTCCAGTGGAAACTAAAATTGCCAAGTATTCCATAATGATATGATGATCAGTAGGAACCCTAGATAAGATAGCTTGCAAAATGGAACCCACAATTAGAAAATTCTTTGGATCAGAAGTAACAAATGTCGTTGTCTGCATCTTGAGAATATTAACAATTACAATATCCCTCATTTCTAGAATATGATAATGACGCATAACATTCCTCACAACAATGGACCAAAACCAAGCACATGAGATTTTAGTATCCTTTTTTTTTAAAAAAAAAAATACTTTCAACAAATTGATCCCATAATATGGATCCGAAATCAATCTTTTCCCCAGAATAAATTCCATATAGAAAAGCATGGAATAATCAACTATAATTATTAGAGCCAGTTGAGCACTCATAGAAGCATCTGAACAAGATTGTAAACAACACATTCCAAATGCGAGGAAGTGAAGATTTCTTAAATTGAGAAAGAACTTATAAGTTAGAGATGTACCCCATTTGATTATAAACCTGAATGATAGCTAATGTAGAGATTTTGTCTGGAGCAATCAAATCTTTAACAGCTGAAAGCCCTAACAACTTGCAGCAATTGGACTTAGAAATCGATGTCTTCACACCTTGAAGTTAAAACTTCGTAACATCCATTTGCTTATTGTAACATGTAGTAGAGAATTCCAATGATAGTTGAGAAATCGGAATGCCTTCATCTAAGAACGGAGCTTTCTTCAAGACAGAGTGATCCAAACAAATAATCAAAGGTTGAAACAGTGGAGAATACTTTTTTGGATGAAGAAAATCCACCATATTCTGATTGAACTTGATGTTCAGCATTGAAGTGGATGAGGATTGGTCCATAAAAGATATACAGTCAAAACAAGGCATGAGAGTGTTGCAAAAAATTTGTCTGAGAATGATTACGTTTTTAGGGTTGTTATGCGTAGAAAAAAAAGATGATGAATAGTTAGGGTTCTTAACTAATGAAATACTAGTGGGATTTAAATCTGAGCCGTTTATTTGGATTGGAAAGAGAAAACCCACCTCCATACATTAAATATGTTATGTCTATGATGTCATCAAAAGGAATCACACTAATCATTCCAAATATATTGAACCAATAAGACATTGCCACCTCAACAAATTTCTTTAACAAACTAGAACTGCTGTTTATGGAGCAATATAGTGTCAGAACCTTTAGGTACATGCTAAAAGAAACATGCCTCTTTGATTTTCAACAGTATCGCAATTACTGATTTACCCTTCTCAATTGAGATCTTTACCATGAAATAGAACCCAAAGTATTGAGAAATTAGAGATTTCAGTGCAAAAGTGTTCCAAATGAAAATATAGAAGCAAATTTTTTTTGGATAAGTCGTGATATCAAATAATCTTTGATATAAAAGCAATTAGATCCCGAGCACAAATTCTCTTCCTTCAATAGTTAAGAGAGACTAAGAAGTGTTTGTGTGGTTTCCCATTAAATTACGATCGTCAACTTGTGAAGAAGTTACGAAAAGCATCTTTTCATAGGTTTAATGGGTAGGCACATTTCTGATCATAGAAGCAACTTAACATAAGTGTTAAAATACAAAAGGAAAATTTTGATTGACCAGTGTAGCCAAGATTAAGTTCAGCAAGAATGTTATAGTGATAGTAAAGTAACATCGAGATAAGAAAAATGTTCAGACGAAAATCTCATTATTTAAAAAAAAACAATTAGATCTGATTGGGAAGAGATTAATTTGGAATCAATCAATCTCATTAAGATCTCGCAAACAAAAATCAAGAGATTTTGAACATAAAAAAAGATGACACTGCAAAATATAAGAATTTTAACAGCCAATTCCTTCGTTTCTGTCTAGAACAAAAATGTACACCATCAATTCATTTAAGGAAAGGATTGTAGTGTTTCACCAGGATCATGGTAATAATGACCAAGAGATCATAAACACATAACTTTTGCAAACCTACATTCTAGTTGTCTCAGACTAGAGATGTCATGGGATATGCATCATAGGGTGTGCATTGTAAGAATTAAAAGATCGGAAAAGAAGAACGAGTTTTTCACATTCTCAAGTTAACAATGAGAATGATCATATAAACTATTTTTGAGAAACCTAACTCTGAGTTGGTATACACTCGTAAGATCAAGCGTTAATCAGAAATTGTTGGTGTAATATCCGTCAATTCATTATGGTTTAGAAAGGAATCCTATGTATGGATTTGTTTATATCCAAGACCTCATCAGTTTCAAGATTGGTGAAAGGAAAGATAGTACCTTTGCTATGAAATATTGACCAAGCAGAAAACTCAAATCTCCGAAATTGAGTAGAGATAGGTAGCTCGATGATTTTTTGTTAATACGGCCAATTGAGAATAAATCCTAAAGACAGGAAATTTCATTAAGGCCTTTTCACAAACAAAGAATCATTGAGACTTTAGACAACATGTTGCAGCATGCTTCTAGGGACACCTAATTATTACGAACAAGAATAATAATTGATCCCCAAAAAATAGACATGCCAACAAAAAAATCTTTTTGGAGTTTTGTATATTTTTGAAAAACTAAAGACAAAAATAAAATCTTTTTTGAGTTTTGAATGATTTTGAAAAAGTAAAGACAAAAATAAAATCTTTTTGGAGTTTTAACTGATTTTGAAAAACTAAAAAAAATCTTTTTGGATTTTTGAATCAGAAAGAAAAAGTAAAAAAAACCTAGAGCACCAGTTTGTGAAAGATCACATCTTCTCACATCTAAGTAGGAGAAAACCCCGAATTATGAAGGGTTGCGAAGTTTGTAACACGTCACAGGTAAACAGTGATTTGTTTGTAACTTCAAACATTAGATTTCGGAACCAATTCTGATTCCATGATTCCAAGTCCACGCATAATTCTATAAGCTTATTTATAGTAAAGCTTTCGTGAAAATATATGCCAATTGATCTTCTAATTGTACAAAATGCACTTCAACGTTTCCATCTTGAACATGATCTTTTATAAAATGATATTGTAACGCGATGTGCTTTGTCTCTGAATGTTGAACAGGGTTATGAGAAATGGTGTAACGCCCGTAGATCCGTGCTAGTCAATTAGAGATGTTAAGCGTCAAAAAATGAATTTTTGATGGAAGATTATTTTGAAGGAATAATCTTAATTAACTTATAGTATATGTTACAAGGTTTCCGTGTATATAAAGAACGCCGAAATCTGAGTTATAACGAAGAAGTTATGACATGTCGAAGTTTCGCGACAGAACCGGCACGACACAGCGCGACGTAAAAAGTGAATTTACGTTAGAGCGATATTTAGCCTTAGAATCTAAATGAAAGTCGTAGAATACATTAAACCATGAGCGTGCATAAAAAGAACGTCCAAATCTGACTTCGTATGAGGAAATTATGATTTTTCTAAGTTTCGACTTAGCGGTATGCAGCCCGAATACTCGATTTGAGATCGAGCGGTTTTTAGCCAAAACAATCTAAATGAGAATCGAAGGTCTCATTAATAGGAGTAAAACGATAAAAAGAGAGGCGAAAACGGACGTCGGATAAAGAAGTTATGATTTTATAACGGAGTTTTCCTGTCCCGGCCTACTAAAAATAAATAAAATAAATTCAAAATTAGCCGACGGAGTCTAAACAAACGTTGTAGAGCGTAGTCTCACCTACGCGGGGATATAAAGAATGTCGAAAACGGAGTTCGTATGAGGAAGATATGAATTTTTGAAGTTTATTAAATATTTTCGATATTTAATTTAAATATAAATTCGATATTATCCGAAGGGGGGGAGTCAGCGTTCTTATCCCCGTTACGCCCAGTGTAATTTAGAATTACACCCAGTGTAATTCGTGTTCCAGCCCCCTATAAAAGGGTGTCGAGGGCAACCGACTTCTTTGCTCATTTCTTCCCGTTTTCTAGCGTTTTTGCATCGTTTTCGTGCAAGAATTATCCCGAAGCCCCGGTATCATTCCCGAGCCCCGAAGCAAGTCCCGAGGCCCCGAAGATCCCGAGAAGTACTATTCCCGAGCCGAAGCTCTACCCGCGAGGAGTCCGGTTTTTGTAAAGATCTTCCAGATCTGCCGAAGAATACTACATCTACAAGTCGTAGTGCTGTCC
Organism: Lactuca saligna; assembly: GCF_052625555.1. Lineage (NCBI taxonomy): Eukaryota > Viridiplantae > Streptophyta > Magnoliopsida > Asterales > Asteraceae > Lactuca > Lactuca saligna. The sequence continues at coordinate 135,870,521 of NC_136421.1, read as the reverse complement.
GATCATCTTCTAATCAAGTGAGTGTGTGATTACTTTCTTCTACCGCATAATTATTAAGTATTTAGTATACAATACGTGTTATGTGTATATTTTGTTGTTATATGCGTGAATGTATATTCACTTTCTTCTATCTCATAGATCTGATTTATTCTCTATGAAATACGTGTTATGTGGGTATGCCTCATCTGTTATGTGGAATAGGTATTAAATGAGAATGTTATACAGGTTTTGAACTATGAATAAAAATATATATTTTTATCTACTAATATGTTGGGTAGAACATGGGTATATAGTTGATGTGTGATAAACAGATGAGAGGCCTCGATGTTGTTGTTGTTGATCTAGTTATTCAGCGAGTATAGATTAGACCAAGAGGTTAGTTTTAGATCCGGGAGTATGGATCAGGTAAAGAGATAAAACTTGTTATTAGTCCGGGAGTATGGATTAAGACGAAGTTGATTGTCCCTAGTCCGGGAGTATGGATTGGGTACAATTATTGATCCGGGAGTATGGATCAGATCAGGATTAGGGTATAGTTAATTGTCCTTATTACGGGAGTATGGATTGGGTACAATTATTGATCCGAGAGTATGGATCAGATTAGGAGGTTAGTTTTAGATCCGTGAGTATGGATCAGGTAGTTTTAGATCCGTGAGTATGGATTAGGTGAAAAAGGTTAGTTTTAGATCCGTGAGTTGGGATCAGGTAAAGAGGAAAATTTTAGATACGAGAGTTTAGTTCGTGTCGTTGTGAGGATCGATGTGGTGGGATAAGAGTTTCCTTTATATGGTGAAATTGTACAAGTTTGAATGTTCTATATTTATAAATATATGATATAACATTGTGGGATGAAAGCCCTATATGCTCACCAGGCTCCCAAGCCTGACTCACTCAGTTTTCTTTGTATCACATGTATTTATACGAAGACATATTTCACAGAGAGATTTAAAGGATATATAAATCAATTGTGTAATTAAATGTAAGTTCTGTTTATGCTTATATGTCTTTATTGCAACATGACATCCCGAGGTTTTATTATTAAATGAAAATAGATTCTCTTTGAGAAATGTTTTGATAAGTTAATATCTTATCTTGTTTTGGGAACAAATTCCGCAGCCATTTTCTTTAAAAGATTACTCTGATTTTATAAAACAAAGCATAAACAAATCGGTCTTTTCTGGCCGTAAAAATGGGGATGTCATAGTTGGTATCAGAGCATTAGTTTAAGCGAACTAGGAATTTGTAGGAAATTTCTAGACTTAAACTTAGAATGCTAAGTAATGATTGTGAGGAGTGTGTCTAAGATATGTTAGGTAGTACACCTAAATTGACACAAGCACTAGTTTATTTTAGGAATAATGCCTAAAAAGCTTTTATGTGATAAATGTTTTGTGTGATAGCTATATTGATGTTATTATTTGTTCGGATCTATGGTCTGTTGCCGACCGGATCTGGAAACCTTATGTGTTTAGGATTCTAAGCGCATGGCTACGATATTAGAACTAGCATGTAAAAGTTTCAGAGTGATAAGGATGATTTGAATATCTATCGTGAATAAGGATCTAATTTCACCTTATTCTGTGTATAGATAAAAAATGGTGAGAACAAGAAGTGGAGTTGGAAATGCTGATGAAAACAGGAATCAACCACCAGTGATTGAGCAAATACCTGTCATAGCAGTAGCACCTGAGCCGATAACAATGGCCGGTGTACAATTGATGATTCAGATGATGTTGGATCGTCAGATGGATGAGATGAGATGCCTGTTTCAACAGAATCGTGAAGAACTGTTAATTCAAGTGGGGGAGCCCGAAGTGAATGAAGGGAACTCGGAAGGTGGAAACTTTAGTGGATCTGTTGGTCAAGCCAACCCACTGATAGTTAGGCAAAACAACCAGAATGGAAGGAATGATGGAATGGGATGCAAGTATAAGGATTTTCTGACTTGCAAACCATTGACCTTCACTGGAAAGGAAGATCCGATCGGAGTTATGGATTGGATATCGGAAATGGAGCTAGCCTTCATGACTTGTGGCTGCAGAGGCAGGTTGCAGACTATCTATGCAGTGCGTCAGTTCCGAGGTGGATCCGTTCGATGGTGGAACACTCTAGGGAAGATCCTAAGCCCTAACGAGCCACTGCAACTTTCTTGGGCGGAGTTCTTGGTGCAATTCAAGCGCAAGTTCTGCTCGGCCCAAAACCTGCTAGAGTTGGAGAACAAATTTTTGATATTGAAGAAAGGCAGCATGTCAGTGGATGAATACACTAATGCCTTCACAGACAAGAGGGAGTTTGCTTTGCGCATCATCCCAGACGAACTGACAAAAGTTGACCAGTACGCAAAGGGACTCGCTTGGGAGTATGCGGTGCCAGTGCGTCAGGCACCTACTCTAGAGGCAGCTATTTGGGCTGCCAAGTCTGTTGAGAATATGATCAAGGGGAGGACTGGCAGTAAGGTTGAAGTTGGCGAGAAGAGAAAGTTAGAAGGAACTTCAGGTTCTAATGAGAAAAGAAAATTTTCAAAGTCTGATTCCAAGAAGCTCGAAGAAGGAGCACAATGGTGTGACAAGTGCAAAAGGAAGCACATTGGGGAATGCTCTAAAGAAATGACCTGCTTCAAATGTGGGAGGACTGGTCATTACGCCAGCAAATGCCCAAGCAAAAGAGAAGCCTGCTTTAAGTGTGGTGAAGAAGGACACTTCAAGCAAAACTGCACAAGAAGAGAAGAGGGTATAAAGCCAAATGCACCACCAAAGCCAAGAGCATTCCACATGATCCTCGACGAAGCAGAAAACAATGCGAGGATTCAAGGATGAAGACTTCATGTCAATATATAAAGTCTGTATCAGGAAGTGTAGCTGTGACAACCTGAAATTTTCCATACTAATCAAACCATTTCAATCCAATAGAAGTAGAGCAATTACAATGAAAATTCAGACTTAGAATATAAGTTTGGCAGTTTTAGGGTTTTACACCAAAAAGGGGTATTAGGAGAGTGGTTGCACTAGGATTTTGTGAAACATTGTAAATTCCATTACCCTAGAATCATTAGAATCCATTCCGAGATTAGAAATATTTTCTGCCAAAAATCTTAGGACTATAAATAGAATTCTGAACCAAATTGGTTCATTAGTTGAATTCCATTTAGAGAAAAGCCCATTTCTCTCTCACGGATCTTTGGGTTTTCATCCCAGATTGTGAGTCTACTTCCCTAGATGTGTTTTAATACTTGTTATATGCTTTATAACATTGTTACATGTCCAAAATCATCCAAGATCACAAGAGTTTTGGAGTTTACGGCCAAGGGTTTCTTGGGCCGTAAACCCCATTTCCAAGGGACAAATGTGCCCTAACTCACCCCTTAAGCCTAAGGAATTTAACCCTCATATGCTTGTGACTATTTTAGACATCAAAACACTTCAAAATCATAAGTTTATAGGAGTTTACGGCCAAGAACATTTCTTGGGCTGTAAACCCCTTTTCCAAGGGCTAAAAGTGCCCTAATCACCCCCAAAGGCTTGGACTTCATGTTAGACAAATACCCTAAAGTATCTAGGACCTAGAAAACATAAGGAAAGCACATATGTTGAAGAGTTTACGGCCAAGAGTAATTCTTGGGCCGTAAACTCCTTTAAAGGGGTCAAAGGACACCCTAAACACTTCCTAAGGCCAAGAGACTTTTAGGGCAAGTACCTAGATGAGTTTTGGACTAGTTAAAATTCTTAGAACCTCATGTGTGAGGGAGTTTACGGCCCAAAGAGTTCTATGGCCGTAAAATCCATCAAATGGTCCCATTTAGTGCCATAAACCTTCCTTAATCCAATGGTTGAAGCCTAGACTTGTTCCTAAAAATGTTGGAGACTTGAAAGGACAATAAGAACCCTCCCAAGGGAGTTTACGGCCGTAAACTCCAACAGAAAAGGGGTCTTTGGGCTGTAAACTCCCCAAAGGAGTCAATATGGTGCCCAAACACTTGTATATGCCTTGAAACAATTCCCACTAAGGTTGTAGTAATTGAAAGTACCATCCCATGCCTTGGTTGGGAGTTTACAGCTAGGAACTTACTTCCTTGGGCTGTAAACTCTAATGAATATGGTCTTTTGACCTTAAACTCACAGTAGGGGCATTGCACTCCTTTGTTGCAACCTTTTAGCCTCCTAGCACTTGACCAAAAGTGTTATCCTCGCGCTTAAATGTTATTACTTGTATAATTAGTGTTATAATCACTAATTATTTATATACATATGTTTTCAAATGTAATTAGGATCATTGTGTGTGTCTAAGTCTCCACTTGACACCAAGCACTTGTCCGATCCTTCCGTACGATAACAGTCCGTTCAATTCCAGTCACTTACCGCAGGTGAGCTCATACCCCTTAACTAATGTTTTAAACTCTTTTTAAATGTTTTATGGGGGGGGGGGGATACAAGTAGAATCATGCTACTTATTATGTCAATCACATGTGATTAGCAAGTAGGATTATATTACTTATTACATCCATCACATGTGATTAATATACAGCACTCAAATGATTTGGCTACTCATTAGCCGTTTTACCAAACAGTTTCCTTCAAATGACTTTTTATAAACATTTTATATGTTTTAAACCCCTTTTTACACTGTACAGCTTACTCCGTACATTTCCTTTCAAACTTATTTACAACTGTGTTTCAAACAAATGTTTCCTTATACTTAAATTGTTTTATTAAACTTATGCATTCAAATTGTTTTATAGATTGACACCAAGTCGATCTTTTCTTAAAATAATACTTATATTTCAAATGTCTTACAAATCTTATTTATGCTTTTATTTTATAAATTGCATGCCTCTATATGTATACTTATATAAGAAATGTTTAAAAGACTTAGGAAGGCTATCCACCCTATTTCCTTTTCGCGCCTTGAGATGTGGTCTGGTGGGATTTTGGGTATTCGTCCGAAGGTCGTTTAAATATTAGTTATATATCATGTACACATATATAGTCATAAAAGGTCCTTCCAGTTCATCCTATGCCCTTGGGTAGCAAGGGTATACATCCATGTCCATACGTACACTTAGATTACTAGAAAGCTACCATATGGGTAGTTCAGGAAGATACTAGAACCATTGCTAGAACGCGATATCATTCAATGAGTCAGTTCATTCATGAGTCAATACTTTCTAGAACTTTTCAGTACATTACATATACAACTATACTAGGACGAGAACATATAAAACTATACTAGAATGATTACATTACTATACTTGCTAGATAGAGAGAACACACATTACAGCTAGCACACGTAGAACATTACAGTACACTACTGTACGATTACATGATCGCTCTTACTTGAGTACAATTACATGATCACACTTACATATACATAGAACAGACGTCATTAGGTGCTATAGCATGGAACCAGTTCAGGATCTAACTATACTGATGAATCACACCACAATTGTGATAGTTATATCGAGTATACATGATCATTCGGTAATGTGGATGCTCACGGCTTGCATTCATGCAGGGGTCGTGGGTAGGTCCCAAAATCCCTTTGATAGGGGAGCATATAGTCTGGGATCTAGACATCACATTATACCTTATCCCTCCAATAAGGCAGTTGAGTACCGATGTAGTTATTTTTATTAAATACTACAGTACTTGGAAGTATTACCCTAGATTTAAGGTAATAAGTATGGTTGTGGTTGGACACTACACCATAGTACTACATTGATTTTCCATTACATATTTTTAGTGATAACCTCACTTAAACATTATTGTACAAACTATATTTTTGAATAATGATAGTTATACTTTGGAAAATACATCCTCTTACAAGAGACACACACATTCAGAACAGTTAGGTCTTGGTAGAAGACTACATTCAGAACAGTTAGGTCTTGGTAGAAGACTACATTCAGAACAGTTAGGTCTTGGTAGAAGACTCCTTTTGTTATTAATAGGAATCATAGGGATTCTAGGGTTTTTCAAACACTTACAGTTCATATACACTTTCAATACCTTTAAGTACATATACTTACATTTTCTCACATACAAATTAAGACACTAAATACTTATGATCTCACCAGCTTTAAAGCTGATACTCGCTTTCAAAATTACTTGTATCCTCAGGTCATCATAGACAGGTACCGATGCAAGGAGAAAGGAAGATGGAGCTTGTTCAAGACTTATCTTTCATTTTGATTTATGTTTTAGTGTTTATCAAAATTTGACAGAACACATTTGTATAATAATTATATTATTAATGCAATGGATGATGTTGTTGCTTGTTTACTACTTTACATTGTTGTTGATATTATACATGATGTCCTCCGCCCCAGAACATTTCCGCCGTTCCTGGTTTTGGGGTGTGACAGTAGCCTACTAGAGGCGTAGTTTAGGGTGAACTTAAACTTTTGTGTAATTGTTTCAAGGAATTAATATAAACCCTAGTTTTGCTAACTGATGTGTTGAACGATTGTATGATTTTCTTGTATGGTGACTTGGTCGACTGCGGGACAATACTTGGGATGAGTATGAGTAGGTGTGGAAGGTAGTGGATGCATATACTACCGGAAGGACAGGACTCGCACTGGGATCAGGGAAAGTCACAAGGTTACCAAGAAGCTAGTAATTGATTCCACTTTATTCTGGTATGTCATTACCATTGTTTCGGTAATGACTAGTAATATGGTTCTGGTTCCGACCCTAGTGGTCGTATTTAAATTTGAGTTTGACTACGAGGAGTATGTTACGTGGTCTAGAGGACCAAGATTGATGTAACATCTGACTTAAGTCAGAAGGTTGAAGTTAATGCGATTGATAGTGTTGCGCTCGTTGTTAAAAGAAGTTTGCAGATAGAAATGCTACATGCTGAAATGTGATTATATCACATTAAAATATGAAGAAAGGTATATTCCATCCTGGAATTTAACTTCATTAAAGACCGAGTCTAAGCATCGCATCGTGCGATGAGAGGTCAATAGAGCACGACCCATCGATTTGTTACAATACATAAATGAAAGTAATTATCTTGAGAAGAAGAAGGAGTCCACAATAAGGACTTATCTGGTAACTTGAAGGTTACGATTGAAAGTACAACATAGTACGATAAGCTGATGCAAGATTGGGCATCTTCTGCGATCAAGAAATCCATAGAGTTAAATACTCTTTCGAGGAAACATAGAAGTTATGGTTATTACCTAGGACGAATAAATAACATGTGGAATCATTATGCAAGTCCTATTTCGTTGATGATTCCGGGATGTAATCATCCTAAGGGGGAGATAATTGTAACGCCCGTAGATCCGGGCTAGTCAATTAGAGACGTTAAGCGTCAAAAAATGACTTTTTGATGGAAGATTATTTTGAAGGAATAATCTTAATTAAGTTATAGTATATGTTACAAGGTTTCCGTGCATATAAAGAACGCCGAAATCTGAATTATAACGAAGAAGTTATGACATGTCGAAGTTTCGCGACAGAACCGGCACGATACAGCGGGACGTAAAAAGTGAATTTACGTTAGAGCGATATTTAGCCTTAGCAATCTAAATGAAAGTCGTAGAATACATTAAACCATGAGCGTGCATAAAAAGAACGTCCAAATCTGAATTCGTGTGAGGAAATTATGATTTTTCTAAGTTTCGACTTAGCGGTATGCAGCCCGAATACTCGATTTGAGATCGAGCGGTTTTTAGCCGAAACAATCTAAATGAGAATCGAAGGTCTCATTAATAGGAGTAAAACGATAAAAAGAGAGGCGAAAACAGACGTCGGATAAAGAAGTTATGATTTTATAACGGAGTTTTCGTGTCCCGGCCTACTAAAAATAAATAAAATAAATTCAAAATTAGCTGACGGAGTCTAATCGAACGTTGTAGAGCGTAGTCTCAACTAGGTGGGGATATAAAGAATGTCGAAAACGGAGTTGGTATGAGGAAGATATGAATTTTTGAAGTTTATTAAATATTTTCGATATTTAATTTAAATATAAATTCGATATTATCCGGAAGGGGGGATTCAGCGTTCTTATCCCCGTTACGCCCAGTGTAATTTAGAATTACACCCAGTGTAATTCGTGTTCCAGCCCCCTATAAAAGGGTGTCGAGGGCAACCAACTTCTTTGCTCATTTCTTCCCGTTTTCTAGCGTTTTTGCATCGTTTTTCGTGCAAGAATTATCCCGAAGCCCCGGTATCATTCCCGAGCCCCGAAGCAAGTCCCGAGGCCCCGAAGATCCCGAGAAGTACGATTCCCGAGCCGAAGCTCTAGCCGCGAGGAGTCCGGTTTTTGTAAAGATCTTCCAGATCTACCGAAGAATACTACTTCTACAAGTCGTAGTGTTGTCCGATCATCTTCTAATCAAGTGAGTGTGTGGTTACTTTCTTCTACCGCATAATTATTAAGTATTTAGTATAAAATACATGTTATGTGTATATTTTGTTGTTATATGCGTGAATGTATATTCACTTTCTTCTATCTCATAGATCTGATTTATTCTCTATGAAATACGTGTTATGTGGGTATGCCTCATCTGTTATGTGGAATAGGTATTAAATGAGAATGTTATACAAGTTTTAAACTATGAATAAAAATATATAGTTTTATCTACTAATATGTTGGGTAGAACATGGGTAGATAGTTGATGTGTGATAAACAGATGAAAGGCCTCGATGTTGTTGTTGTTGATCTAGTTATTCAGCGAGTATAGATTAGACCAAGAGGTTAGTTTTAGATCCGGGAGTATGGATCAGGTAAAGAGATAAAACTTGTTATTAGTCCGGGAGTATGGATTAAGACTAAGTTGATTGTCCCTAGTCCGGGAGTATGGATTGGGTACAGTTATTGATCCGGGAGTATGGATCAGATCAGGATTAGGGTATAGTTTACGGGAGTATGGATTGGGTACAATTATTGATCCGGGAGTTTGGATCAGATCTGGAGGTTAGTTTTAGATCCGTGAGTATGGATCAGGTAGTTTTAGATCCATGAGTATGGATCAGGTGAAAAAGGTTAGTTTTAGATCCGTGAGTAGGGATCAGGTAAAGAGGAAAATTTTAGATACGAGAGTTTAGATCGTGTCGTTGTGAGGATCGATGGGGTGGGATAAGAGTTGCCTTTATATGGTGAAATTGTACAAGTTTGAATGTTCTATATTTATAAATATATGATATAACATTGTGGGATGAAAGCCCTATATGCTCACCAGGCTCCTAAGCCTGACCCACTCAGTTTTCTTTGTATCACAGGTATTAATACGAAGACATATTTCACAGAGAGATTTAAAGGAGATATAAATCAATTGTGTAATTAAATGTAAGTTCTGTTTATGCTTATATGTCTGTATCGGAACATGACATCCCGAGGTTTTATTATTAAATGAAAATAGATTCTCTTTGAGAAATGTTTTGATAAGTTAATATCTTATCTTGTTTTGGGAACAAAATCCGCTACCATTTTCTTTAAAAGATTACTCTGATTTTATAAAACAAAGCATAAACAAATCGGTCTTTTCTGGCCATAAAAATGGGTATGTTACAAATGGGTATTCCACTTTTAGAGTCATAGTATAAAGGAATCCTTTTCATGTTCATCCCATAGTCTCTACGTTGACTTTGTATCCAGATGATTTGCGAAGTACATGAAGTTGTCGCGATATATTCAGCTTCTGTAGTTGATAAAGAGATGCAGTTTTGTTTCTTTGATTGCCAACTCACCAATTTACTATCCAAGAATTGCCAACAAAATGGCATACAGTTTCGTCTTTCAAGTATACCATTTTGTTGTGGATTATGCGGAGATGAAAAGTTGTGACTAATTACTTTATTTGTTAAGAATTTTCGAAAGATATGATTCTTGAATTTTGTACCATTTTCACTTTGTATCTTTCGATCATGCTTTCGCAATTGAAGCTCCATTTGCTTGATTAAATTAATCATCTTCTTCGAGGTTTCAGATTTTTGTTTAAGAAAGAATACCCAAGTGAAACGAGAAAAATCATCAACAATAACTAACATTTATTTGTTACCACCAATACTTTCAATCGGTGATGGTCCACAAAGATCTATATGAATCAATTCCAGTGGCTCGATTATCTTGGTATTCAAGATTGAAGAATGGCTTTTCTGCTTTGCTTTCTGATTTTGCAATCAACACACAAATGTTCTTTATCATATTTGAGTAAAGTTAAACCTATGACCAAGTTTCCAAAAACAAGTTTATTAATGTCTTTGAAGTTAAGATGCGAAAGTATCCTATGCCACAACCACCTATCATAAGAAGATGCTTTTGGAAGCAGACGTACAGAAGGTTTTCCTTAAACGGGATTCATGTTTAGTGGAAACATTTCACATTTTCTTTTTTCACTTCAAAATAGGTTTCTTTGATCCTTAATGAATGATTTGTAAACTTTATTCGTCAAAAGACACTTTAAGACCAGTACGTACCAACAACAAGTTGAGAAACACTAATCAAATTGTGTTGCAATCCTTCTACATAAGCTACCTTACGAATTATGAATTTGCCATTTGTTATCATTCTATATCCTTTGACTTCTCCCGTTGCATTATTCCTATACTTCACTCTTCCTCCATCTTTCAAAGTACAATATTCTATCAGTTGTGATTTCTTTCCAGTCATATGACGAGAACAAACACTATCAATATACCATACAGAGTCAAACTGCACATCCTGAATCACCTACAAAATTAAAAAGATTTAGGAACCCAAACCATCTTGGGCTCTAATGAGAAATTTTATTTAGAAGAGAAAGCATGAAAAATCTTTGTTTTATCAATCTAAAATGATTTTCTAATCAAAGTATTATTCACCCCTTTTTATTTAAAAAACTTGAATTTTAGCAGCACAAAGATTAATTTCAACAAAAGAGGTTTTTCATTTAATAAATTCTTTTCTTTGTTTTGCTATCTTTTCCTCAAAAATTTCTTCGTCTTCTTTTAATTTTGCTTTATATGCTTCAAAATTAGCATCATTTTTGTTAAAAACTCTATTTTGAAGGATTTTTGTTTTTGAAGATGATGATGATTTATTTTTTTGAAAATTCGAATGAATTAACATTTTGGTTAGAAGATCGTTTTGTCCCAACAAACTTTTGATTTTGGTTTTAGATTAAGAATCATTATCATTCAATTCTTTTTTCTTTTGCATTTGTTTTCTTTTATACAGATTCTTTATATGTCTTGCATTCATAGCTTTTCTTTTTTGCTTTCAATTCCTTAGCATATTTTTGATATTTCACATTTTTGGAGTTACTTTTGACTTCAATCTCCTTTTCAGTTGGAACACCTTTTGTACCACTTGGTCCAACTTCATATTGTGAAGATTTCACAATGTTCACTTGATTTGAAACATATTTCCCTTTGGCTTTCCATGAAGTCAATTTAGACAAGCTGTTTGTTTCTAAATCACTGGCAATTGGTTTAAATCAAAAAAACTCTTCGCAACCTTTAGCATTGTCAAGGTTGACTATTGATGTTAATTTTGTTATTTGATTCTTGCCCAATCCCTTTTTCACAATAACTTGATTTGGAGTTTTCTGAACTCTTGGAAAAAAATTTGCTTTAACATTTAAAATTTTCATGCCATCATTTTGAGTAAATTGTTCAAACTTAATTGTATCTTCAAAAATCAAATTTCTTTTTGGTTCTTCAATATTATTAACAAAAGATAAATATCAACTTCATCTTCAACAGATATTTCACTTATTTCGCTTTCATCAAATTCAGATAAATTCTTAGATTGAGAGTTTCTTCGGAATTTAATTTCTTGCACAACAAGTTATATTGTTCCATTGAATTAAGTTTAATTTGTTGTTTATCCTTTTTAGTTAAAGCATCTTTTTGTTGTCTTTGGACTTAATATATTCTTCAATTTTCTCAAGTCGAACATTGTAAGCATCATTCGCAGTTTCGTCTGATGAAACCATTGATTCACACATATAACATTCAGCATCAATTTCATCTTATTTTAATTCTAAGAAACGTAAATTCATTTTATGCAGACCTTTTCCAATTTCACAATCAAGATGCAGTTGCGTGATGTTATTGTAAAGACGTTTCACAATGAGACAAAATATATTTCTTTGTTTTAGTATAGGTCTATTGTCCTTTTTAAGATTTATTACATCATCATTAGAACTAATCAGTTCTAATTCCAACGCTTCTATTTTCATTCGTTTGACTTCCTTCTTAGTTGTAATCCTGCTAAAAGAGTCCTCAAGATTAGAATTTCTTATGTGAGTTCTCTTTAAACTATCACTAAAACCAAAAATATTTTTACACAAATCAGTTAGTTCAAAATCATAACGAGAAGTTGGTATGCCAAGAGACTTAAGAATAGAATATACCTTATCTATGACGTTTTCACATTCTGTGACATGCCCCTTCACCGTCTTGGCAGAAAAACATGTGTCTGAAACTGTGGCAACCTGAAATTTATCCCATCACTAAAACCTGTTTCCGTTAATAGAACTCGTTTTTATTAAAACTTCTCCGTTAACATTGGGATCAGACAAATTAAAAATTTGAACTTTCATTATGACTTCATAAGGATCGGGACAAATTAGAAAAACGTGAAACACCCTCAATATTCCTTTAAAAAGTTTTAATTACAATCAACTCAAATTACGACCATTAAATCGGGTACGACCATACGCCCCATTTAACGTCGGTATCGGGTAGATTTCCACCTGGACACAAACTCAAACCTTATGTAAAAGTTGAGTGGTCACAAAATTAAACTTTATACCACTCTAGTCATGCACACACACACACACACTCTCTCTCTCTATCTCTCTACTCTATCTCTTCAAGGCCCGATTCTTCCAAAAATCCGCATGTTTTCCCCCGCAAATTGTAAGTTCTCTTACCCTATAATGTTCTAAAGCTCATTACATGTCTATATAGCTTGAAAATAATCCAAGAAGGTCAAGAATTAGGAGTTTGCGGCCCAATAACTCTCTTAGGCCGTAAACCCCTAAAAGGGTGCCAAAAGGCCCCCAAATCCCCTCCTTAGGCTTAGAGACCAACTTAAAACTTATACTTGAAGTGTTTTAGACATTAAACATTAAGTTTGGAGGCTTGAAAGAGGGTTTATAGCCCAGGAACACTCTTAGGCCGTAAACTCCCTCAAATAATTCAAATTGAGCCCTAAAACCCCTATTTAGCATTGGACCTTAACTTAGAAACTTGTAGGAGTGAGCTAAGGACCTCAAAAATGAAGGATAAGGGGTGTCCAAGGGTTTACGGCCGTAAACCATGGTGTTCACAGCCGTAAACTCCCAAGGAGTGGTCCAAGGACCGCAAACTCCAAGGGAGTGCCCCCTTTGAACCCTAAACACCCCTTAAGCCATGGATTTAATCCTAGAACCCTTCCTATTGATGTAAGAGACCCTTAAGCACTCAAAGACACTCCTCCCATGATTTTATGGCCGTAAACTCATAGGGGAATTGGTCCCTAAACCGCAAACTCACCTAAGGTGAGTATTTGAAGAGTAAACTCCATAGTGAGGCCTTACACTCTTTCCTTGCAACCCAATAGCCTCCTAGCACTTGACCAAAGAGTTTTTCTTTGCATTAGGATGTCGATACATGTTTAATTAGTATTTTAATTGCTAATAATATGTAAACATATGTCTTTATATGTCACTAGGTTCATAAAGTGTGTTCAAGTCGTCACTTGACACCAAGCACTCAACCGACACTTCCACCCGATCCACTTGCTACAGGTGAGTTCAAACCCCTTAATTAACCTTTCAAATGTTTTTAAATGTTTTAGGGGGAATACAAGTTAAATACAACAGGTTATAGTATCAAGTCACATGTGATTTATAACTTGCAATCAAAAAGGATTTTCTATACTTTTAGTTACTTGTCAAGAAAACAGTTTTGAATAATTATCAAATGCATTTTCTATGTTAAATTGGTATTAAACTATTTTCCAACCATTTTAAACTACTTGTCTTTTAAACTATATCTACACCAATATATTTATATAAGTAAGATTTGAAGGACTTAGGATTGATATGTAACAACCGAAAAATCCAACCAATTTAAAATTTTCAAAAACAACCCGATTTCATTAAATTGTTTACAAAAAGGTTTTCAATACAAATCATTTAGAGTATTCCCAGAATCACATTGCTACAAAATCATGAGGAGCGGTACGATCACGCCTTCGCCTTGCTACAGTCTCCTGAAGAACCTGAAAAACATTAAACCACAACTGTAAGCCCGAAAGCTTAGTGAGATACCCCCAAAATACCAACCATGTATACCATACACATATCACTCTATCTCATAACGAATCACAGAACAGCCATGCATATCGGGTCAATTATGGGACTGGTCCGCCTTGCAGGGCCTTCAGTCCACCTGGTCCAACCTCCGTGTCCAATCATGTCCCTCGAGTCTGCAGTGTGGTTGGTCCGCCCGCATTGGGCCTTCAACTCACCTGGTCCACTCACTGAGTCTACATTATGATTGGTCCGCCCGCATCAGGCCTTCAGTCGGCATGGTCCACTCTCCGAGCCTCGGCACGTCTGGTCCGCCCTTGTGGGGCCTACAGCCTATCCGGTCCGCTCGCTGGGCCTTCGGAATAACCGGTCCGCCCTGGGTATCTTGGCCTACAGCACAAACCAGGACCTACCTCAACCCAACTCCAATCCAAACAACCATGTACACATAAACATACAATCGCATAACAGTTCATATTCAGGAAAACCGATCTAGCAAATCACATAACACAACATACTCTAACAGGATACCGACCTATCCGGTCACTAGCATAGCATCATCCTCTCTACCAGGATATTGACCTTAACCAGGTCTCTAACGAATACCATCCTAACTACCCAGATGCAAACATATCAAAACAATAACATAACAATAGATACCCGGATCTCAATCCGATAAAAGGGCCGGCCTTGGTGCCTTAGACCCTGTTGATATAGTGAGGATAACTCACCTCGAAACTACCGGCTGAAAGGATAAGATCCCGCTGCTCCGAACTCCGACACGAACTCCTTCACTGAACATCAAAACACTTAACCCAATATATACCCTTATTTACCAAAATACCCCTGGAATACAACTGGTCAACCCTTGGACAATGTCAAAGTCAACCCCTGACTGACTCTACTCGCTGAGTCAACCCGATGACTCGTCGAGTCCCTAAGCTTAGAACTTTCCTCAATACGCTACCTGACTCGCCGAGTCACCCCGAGACTCGCCGAGTCCAACCACTCTGAATCCACCCGCACCCAACTCACTGAGTCATCCCTTGACTCACCGATTCTCGACTCATCCAGAAAATATTGGGACTCTTAAACAAGACTCGCCGAGTCCAAGAACAGACTCGCCGAGTCTAAGGCTATCTTCAACCTACTCGCCAAGTTTGTCACACCCCGAAAATCAAAGGCGGAAACATTTCCGGGGTGGACTACCACGTTGTGTATCAAATCCAATGTACATAGTAATCACAGTAAACAACCATTACATTACATATATATGAAAGTTTACATTTGTTTCAAAAGTAAAGTTATACAAGATATACATATGCATCATATTAACAAAAGTTGAGACGAGTCTTCCACGCACTCCGTCTTCACCAAAAAGAGATCACCGGGTACCTGTCTAACTTGGACCTGAGAACACAAGCGGTTTGAAAATCAGCATAAAGCTAGTGAGTTCATAAGCGGTTTTGTTTTATGAAAATGTATCAGTTTCCTTTAGTTTCTGAAAAGGTTTGTTATCCAAGAAAATCCCATATTTTCTTATGTGAAGTTAGTTTAATTATCATTTGTTACCAACTCGATTACTTGTTGTATTGTACCCCAGGAAAATCCCATAGTTGTATATCACAAAGTATAGTTTAATACATAAAACTATATGATGAAAATCTTGGGATCACTATCCCGAAAGAGATATAAGATAGTTTGACACATATGAAAGTACAGATTTAAGATCATGGGACTACCATCCTGGACTAGACACGAGATAATTTGATATATATGGAAATATAGATTGAAAACCATGGGATCACTATCCCGAACAAGATATAGATTTAGACCATGGGATTATCATCTCGTACTTAATACAGATTGAATTCATGGGATTACTATCCCGTAATAGATATAGTTAAAGACCATGGGGAAAAACATCCCGTACAAGTTATGGCTATAAAACCATGGGGAAAAACATCCCGTACAAGTTATAGATATAAAACCATGGGGTGACTATCCCGTATAAGATATAGTTAAAGACCATGGGGAAAAACATCCCATACAAGTTATAGGTATAAAACCATGGGATCACTATCCCGGACTAGATACATAATAGAATGATAATACCATGGGATCACTATCCTGTAAGAGATATAGATTCTAAAACCCAAATTGTGAATAAACTAATATTAATACATGTTGTGAGTCGGGTAAACATGTTAATACGACAACGAGACCTCCTTGATGTTTGTCAGACGTCGAATCGATATCTAGAAATTTGTCATCCCGAGCGTGCCCGCCTAACTGTAGCTAGCAGTTAAGGTGTGGGATTGTCAGCCCCGAATAGATCTATTCAAAAATTCCGCGCTCTCCCTCCAGGAGACTCTGGTTACACTTCCGGGGAGGATTTACTGATCATCCATAAAGGGTAGTGACTATCTCACAAACTAGTACTAAACTATTCACAGGGTTCTCATACGATATCAACATACAGAAGATTATGAAACGTAATATAGCGAATATAGATACATACAATGAAATTATCTGACAATACATTCAAATGATACGGAGATAAACTGAATCAGACATAGTTTATCTAATAACTTTATATAGATATCAGTATATGATAGGACGAACAGTAAAGAACCCCAAATTATTCCCATAATAATTTGATTAGTTTGGTTATTTCCTTAACTAAAATACATTTAGTTGTAATTGATAAACCATTCCTTATGCTCAGCATAATACATAAGGAGTAAAAGACTTTATAAGTTTGTCAGATATATTTGAAACACATCAATGTTATGATTTGAAAATAGTTATAGTTTGCTTGTATTCCCCCCCTGAAAACATTGAAAACAGTGAAAAGGGCGTAGGGGTATGAACTCACCGGACGAGAAATGTGACGATTTGGATGCTAAGAGTTGATCCGAGGATTGTAAACACACGAGGTTCCTAATTATGATGTAAAGATACACATTTGTATCTAATTAGGACTTAGATTGATTGTTGGATAGGGATAATTGTTTCTAGTCGCGAAAACACCCCGATACAAGTGTTTAGAGGGACCCGAGTGGCGTTTAGGGACACATATAGTTAGGATAATGAGTTGGGACATCAAAGGATCACTCCTTAAGGAGTTTACGGCCACAAGACCCATTCCCCATGAGTTTACGGCCGTAAACTCATGGTGGGGTCAAATATGGGCAAAAATGACTTCAAACACTTAAGGGAATTTTTCTAGGTTTGGTTCAAAGTCTTGGAATGGATTTTTAACATAAAAATGACACATTTATGGGAGTTTATGGCCTAGCATAGGCTCCTGGCCGTAAACTCCTTAATACTCATGAAATTGGTGTTAAATGGTGCTAAAACAAATCACATGTGATTGCTAAAATTGTTTCAAGACCTTACATGCATTTGTATGAAATTTTGAAGGGGTTTTTGGAGTTTACGGCCAATGAGACCCCTCTCATGACTGTAAACTTTCTTAGAGAGTTATTTCATGTGTTTTAATGCCAAAAACTTGTTTGTAAGGACTTCTAAAATTCATTCCAAGGCTTTAGGGTTGATTTAAGGACATTTTGACATGTGTTTATGAGTTTACGGCCAAAGGCTATGTGCTTAGGCCGTAAACTCCTATATGTAGTGTGTTTGATGTGTTTAAGGTCTCCAAACCATTTTTAGATGATTCTAGGATTTACCACAAGGTCATTGGTTGAGTTTCAAGGCATTTGGACATGTTTTAAGGCACTTAATCCCCCATTTAGAGGAGTTTACAGCCCAAGCACATGCCTTGGCCATAAACTCTTGTTTGTCCCCCAAAAATGATGTTTAAAGTGTCCAAATGCTAAAACCATTATTCTACTAGTCATATCTAAGCCTTGTTTGTGATTTGGAAGGGTTTAAGGGCATGAAAACCCCATATATATGAGTTTACGGCCCAAGCTTATGCCTTGGCCGTAAACTCCTTCAAATGACTCAAAATCTATGTTTTAAATGTTATAAGTCCTTTCCATTAAGCCATTAAGCCATATCTAAAGTCCAATAGTGCTTAGGAGGGGTTTTAGGGCTTAAAAACCCACTTATTATGAGTTTACCGCCCATGAATGCTCCATGGCCGTAAACTCATGAATGTGGTCACAAATAATGTTTTGAAATCGAATTTGAAGGCTAAGAAGGTTACAATACAAGCTAGGAAAAGTACCTTAGAGATTTGAGGCCTTAAATTTGAGTTTTGGACCCTTAAACTTGGATTTCGGAGAGAGGTTAGAGAGAGAGTAGATAGAGAAGGAAAAAGCTTCAAATGGGTGCTAAAACACGTTTATATAGGTCCTAA
Source organism: Lactuca saligna (assembly GCF_052625555.1). NCBI lineage: Eukaryota > Viridiplantae > Streptophyta > Magnoliopsida > Asterales > Asteraceae > Lactuca > Lactuca saligna. The sequence goes on along the minus strand of NC_136421.1, from coordinate 135,851,961 downwards.
AACTTGGACGTGGTGGAATTCTACCCGATACCGACGTTAAACGCGGCTTTTGGTCGCACCCGATTAAGTTTCTGTCACCCGGCGAGGACGTTTCTAAAACTTATGAAATAAATATTTTGGGCTAACTACATGAGTTCCTGAGTGGTTTAGACACTCATTAAATTATAATAAACATATAAGTTTAAATAATTTGACCCAAAGTGAAAACGGAACGAATTTGATAACGACGACTTTTCGGGTAGAACGGGTTTTGGTGACGAACAATTTTGGGTTGTTACATTATCCCCCCGTTAGAGGGAATTTCTTCCCGAAATTCAAAGAATAAGATATAGATCATGAGTTTGAAATGAGACACGAATGGATTTGTTACTTCGGATCTTCACTTTCTCAAGTGGAATCAGGTCTCTACTGGGCGTCCTAGTGAATTCTCACTATCGGGACGTGTCTTCATTTCGTACCTTGACTCTCTCTCAATCTATGTTATCAATTGGTTTTCTTATGGAAGTTCCAACCCTGGACGACTTCGGTTTCCTCAAGGAATCACTAGGGTTTAGTTGGGTAGAAGCTTCTAAGGATTCGAGGCATGATGTACTGGATAGATGTTAACAAGCTCTAAGAGCATCCGAACCATGAAGATTGCAGAATCAATCTCTACGAAGATCTCGAAAAATCTGAAGTGGGACTGAACTTTAGACGTTCGAATGAAATTCCCGGAGACTCTTCGGGACATACATTTAGTAGAAAGAGCTACTAACTTCCCGTTTCTCAATGATCACAGAAACGAGGGATGTGTGGTAATTCGTATCAGGAAAACCTTTGAGTTTTATAGCATGAAACAATATGAAGGTTTGATGCTGAAGATTATGAGAGTTTGGTCGGGGAGAAGATATAGACAGGCGACCCTCTCGAAACCAAGATAACAACATGAATGAGGCTCAGTCATTCCATGTTAAACGTAGCATCAAAGCATTCTCGTGAAAAATTTCCCATTTAATCGAATGGAACAGAATAGTCCTCTGGACTGAGGATTCAATCTATAGGTATGAAGTTAGTGTTCTCAATCTCGTTGGTTAGTCGTCTCGATGATACACATTTCGATCACATACGAAGGATTGAGCTTAGAAAACGTTCGAATAGATAGATAACAGGTTTCCCTCTTTGTACTGGAATCGAAAAGAGGTGCAGGCATAGGAATTATCAAAGAGAAGTATACCTGCGGCGACAGAGGGATCAGTGGTGGTAGCTGCTTTTGGGAAATTCCTCTTGAAATGCCCTACTTCAGCAGCAATTGTAGCAGGATGGACTGATTCCTGCTCCGGATGGTTGGTTCGTTGATTTGACCGGTTTTCTACAGGTTCGAGCAAGATGGCCCTTCTTGTCACAGTTGTCACAGATCCTTTCGCGACACGGGCCAGGAATGCGGTGATGGTAGTTGCACTTACCACACCAAGGAAGGGTACCAGTGTATCCACTGGTAGGAGTTTGGGCTGTGGATCCAACAGCTGAGACAGCAACATGGGCAGTAGCAGTATGGACTGCTACCGTTTGCTGTTTCTTAGAAGACCCTTTCGTACTTGGGGCCTTATGCTTGTTCCGAGATTTCTTTTTACTTTCACCTCCACTTGTGTCTGACTCAGGAGTGGTAGTTTCCTCATCAGAGTTGTCTTCATGATCGATCAAGATTTTCGCAAGACATTTAGTGCTGTCGTAGGTGTCTGGCTTCGCAGCCAAGACAATCCCTTTGGTTGGCTGTGTCAATCCCCAGATGAATCTCTCGATCTTTTTACTCTCCAGGGTAACCATTCCCGGACAGAGTAATGCCAAGTCATCGAATCTCGAGGTATAAGCAGCTATGTTGGAACCCTTCATCTTAAGGTTCTAGAGTTCGTGTTCTAGCTTCTGAATTTCGCCATGAGGGCAATACTCTGCGAGAAGAAGCTCCTTCATAGCTTCCCAACCCATGGCATTCGCTACAGGTAGAGTTAAGGATTTGACTTGACCGTTCCACCAAGTCAGGGCTTTGTCAAGGAAAGTGCAGGCGGCGAATTTGACTTTGTCAGACTCCGAACAGGCACATATTTCGAAGATCGATTCGATTTTCTCGAACCATCGAGTTAGGGAAACGACACCTCCAGTGTCGTTAAAGGTTGTGGGCTTCGCGTTCATGAAGTCTTTGTAGGAACCCCTTCTTCGGTGTTCCTGGCTGTCTTCTGGATTTTGGGGTTGGGAACCACCTCCGGAGCCACCGGGATTCATTTGTGACATGGCTGCCACCATTGCAGCAGTCAGAACTGTTTGAAGTGATGCAAGATCAAATTGAGGACAAGGTGGTGGCGGAGGAGGATTGTCGTTGTTCTTCGAGCTGGGTCTCTTTCTTGGAGGCATCTTGATCTAAAAAGATCAGGAAAGAGAGGATTATAAGTCCTCCGAATTGAATCAAGAGATATGGAACAGGGGATATCTCATCAAGACAGATATAGCATCATACTAAGCGATAAAGCAGGAAAGAGTTATCAAGACAGAACATTTTATTGCTAGTGGAATGGTCAAGTAACTTCGCGTATACGAGGATTTTCTACGAAGGATTGGCTCGAGAAATACTCCCATAGTATTTCGTGGTTCGCTGCAACGACGATTTCGTTGTTTGGGATATTAGGTAAGTCTTAGGCATGCTGCGTACCACAGTCACTCCCAAGCACATGTTGGCCGTGTCTCGAATGAATATAGTTGGCCAGGCTATATTGACCCTAGACACGACTACATAACTGCCCAGGTTTAATCACAGTGTACAACACCCATTTACTTATGTTTTGTTCTACTTGTAGTTACGGAGTTCGATGGTTCGGTATACTTGTATACTTTTGAAAATACTTATAGTTTTAAAGATACTTTTAATTCAGAGCACTGAGGCCCTTTAGTGTTTATAGTTTTATACCATGTAAGGTTTGGTATACTCCGTTCACTATAAACAAGGGCTCTGATACCAATCTGTCACACCCCAAAAATCAAAGGCGGAAACATTTCTGGGGTGGACTACCACGTTGTGTATCAAATCCAATGTACATAGTAATCACAGTAAACAACCATTACATTACATATATATGAAAGTTTACATTTGTTTCAAAAGTATAGTTATACAAGATATACATATGCATCATATTAACAAAAGTTGAGACGAGTCTTCCACGCACTCCGTCTTCACCAAAAAGAGATCACCGGGTAGCTGTCTAACTTGGACCTAAGAATACAAGCGGTTTGAAAATCAGCATAAAGCTGGTGAGTTCATAAGCGGTTTTGTTTTATGAAAATGTATCGGTTTCCTTTAGTTTTTGAAAGGTTTGTTATCCAAGAAAATCCCATATTTTCTTATGTGAAGTTAGTTTAGTTATCATTTGTTACCAACTCGATTACTTGTTGTATTTTACCCCAGGAAAATCCCATATTTTCCTAATTGTAAGACCAGTTGTATATCACAAAGTATAGTTTAATACATAAAACTATATGATGAAAATCTTGGGATCACTATCCCGAAAGAGATATAAGATAGTTTGACACATATGAAAGTACAGATTTAAGATCATGGGACTACCATCCCGGACTAGACACGAGATAATTTGATATATATGGAAATATAGATTGAAAACCATGGGATCACTATCCCGAACAAGATATAGATTTAGACCATGGGATTATCATCCCGTACTTAATATAGATTGAATTCATGGGATTACTATCCCGTAATAGATATAGTTAAAGACCATGGGGAAAAACATCCCGTACAAGTTATAGATATAAAACCATGGGGAAAAACATCCCGTACAAGTTACAGATATAAAACCATGGGGTCATTATCCCGTATACGATATAGTTAAAGACCATGGGGAAAAACATCCCATACAAGTTATAGGTATAAAACCATGGGATCACTATCCCGGACTAGATACAAAATAGTTTGATAATACCATGGGATCACTATCCCGAAAGAGATATAGATTCTAAAACCCAAACTGTGAATAAACTAATATTAATACATGTTGTGAGTCGGGTAACCATGCTAATACGACAACGAGACCTCCTTGACGTTTTTTAGACGTCGAATCGATATCCAGAAATTTGTCACCCCAGGCGTGCCTGCCTAACTGTAGCTAGCAGTTAAGGTGTGGTATTGTCAGTCCCGAATAGATCTATTCACAAATTCCGCGCTCTCCCACTAGGAGACTCTGGTTACACTTCCGGGGAGGATTTACTGATCATCCATAAAGGGTAGTGACTATCTCACAAACTAGTACTAAACTATTCACAGGGTTCTCATACGATATCAACATACAGAAGATTATGAAACGTAATACATCGAATATAGATACATACAATGAAATTATCTGACAATACATTCAAATGATACGGAGATAAATTGAATCAGACATAGTTTTTCTAATAACTTTATATAGATATCAGTATATGATAGGACGAACAGCAAAGAACCCCAAATTATTCCCATAATAATTTGATTAGTTTGGTTATTTCCTTAACTAAAATACATTTAGTTGTAATTGATAAACCATTCCTTATGCTCAGCATAATACATAAGGAGTAAAAGAATTTATAAGTTTGTCAGATATATTTGAAACACATCAATGTTATGATTTGAAAACAGCTATAGTTTGCTTGTATTCCCCCCCTGAAAACATTGAAAACAGTGAAAAGGGCGTAGGGGTATGAACTCACCGGACGAGAAATGTGATGATTTGGATGCTAAGAGTTGATCCGGGGCTTATGTTGGATAGGGCTTAGATTGATTGTTGGATAGGGACAATTGTTTCTAGTCGCGAAAACACCCCGATACAAGTGTTTGGAGGGACCCGGATGGCGTTTAGGGACACATATAGTTAGGATAATGAGTTGGGACATCAAAGTATCACTCCATAATGATTTTACGGCCACAAGACCCATTCCCCATGAGTTTACGGCTGTAAACTCATGGTGGGGTCAAATATGGGCAAAAATGACTTCAAACACTTAGGGGAATTTTTCTAGGTTTGCTTCAAAGTCTTTGAATGGATTTTTAACATAAAAATGACACATTTATGGGAGTTTACGGCCTAGCATAGGCTCCTGGCCGTAAACTCCTTAATACTCATGAAATTGGTGTTAAATGGTGCTAAAACAAATCACATATGATTGCTAAAATTGTTTCAAGACTTTACATGCATTTGTATGAAATTTTGAAGGGGTTTTTGGAGTTTATGGCCAATGAGACCCCTCTCATGACCGTAAACTTTCTTAGAGAGTTATTTCATGTGTTTTAATGCCAAAAACTTGTTTGTAAGGACTTCTAAAATTCATTCCAAGGCTTTAGGGTTGATTTAAGGACATTTTGACATGTGTTTATGAGTTTACGGCCAAAGGCTATGTGCTTAGGCCGTAAACTCCTATATGTAGTGTGTTTGATGTGTTTAAGGTCTCCAAACCATTTTTAGATGATTCTAGGATTTACCACAAGGTCATTGGTTGAGTTTCAAGACATTTGGACATGTTTTAAGGCACTTAATCCCGCATTTAGAGGAGTTTACGGCCCAAGCACATGCCTTGGCCGTAAAATCTTGTTTGTCCCCCAAAAATGATGTTTAAAGTGTCCAAATGCTAAAACCATTATTCTACTAGTCATATCTAAGCCTTGTTTGTGATTTGGAAGGTTTTAAGGGCATGAAAACCCCATATATATGATTTTACGGTCCAAGCTTATGCCTTGCCCGTAAACTCCTTCAAATGACTCAAAATCTATGTTTTAAATAGTTCTTAGGAGGGGTTTTAGGGCTTAGGAGGGGTTTTAGGGCTTAAAAACCCACTTATTATGTTTTAAATGTTATAGGTCCTTTCCATTAAGCCATTAAGCCATATCTAAAGTCCAATAGTGCTTAGGAGGGGTTTTAGGGCTTAAAAACCCAGTTATTATGAGTTTACGACCCATGAATGCTCCATGGCCGTAAAATCATGAATGTGGTCACAAATAATGTTTTGAACTCGAATTTGAAGGCTAAGAAGGTTACAATACAAACTAGGAAAAGTACCTTAGAGATTTGAGGCCTTAAATTTGAGTTTTGGACCCTTAAACTTGGATTTAGGAGAGAGGTTAGAGAGAGAGTAGAGAGAGAAGGAAAAAGCTTCAAATGGGTGCTAAAACACGTTTATATAGGTCCTAAAACTTGGACGCGGTGGAATTCTACCCGATACCGACGTTAAACGCGACTTTTGGTCGCACCCGATTAAGTTTCCGTCACCCGGCGGGGACGGTTCTAAAACTTATGAAATAAATATTTTGGGCTAATTACTTGAGTTCCTGAGTGGTTTAGACACTCATTAAATTATAATAAACATATAAGTTTAAATAATTTGACCCAAAGTGAAAACGGAACGAATTTGATAATGGTGACTTTTCGGGTAGAATGGGTTTTGGCGACGAACAATTTCGGGTTGTTACAGAGTTGTTCATCCAACTCGTCGAGTTCCAACTCATCTTCAAGCAACTCATCGAGTCCACCCTTGTGACTCGCCGAGTACCACCGGTCTGAATCCATACAGAAGCATTCCAGGCCATGCAATTGATCCAAAACATAGATCTCGCCTCCTACAACCCATCTATCACGTAAAGTGGAAAACTTTACGTGAATCCATGAAGATCTAGGCATTATACACATTAGGGCTAAAGTTTGGGACAAGATGGCTTCTCTACATACTCAATCACAGGGACTTTCAGGCATTCCAACCCTCCTCCATTCCAGATCTGAGGTAGCAACCTCAGATCTAACCTGTAGACTCCAAAACCCCAAAAGATGTGATCTCAACACCCCCCCCCCCCCCCAAAAAAAATGTAGAATCTAGACAGTAGCAGCTCAAGAATGAGATATTACCTTCATAGAATGCCCCAACAACAATGAAACTTGAATCCAAGCAAAACCCTTTGATCCAAGACTTTTCTCCTTCAAGATTTCTTCAACTAGCACTTCTCCAAGCTCCAATTTGCCCAACAATGATGTTCCTCCATGAAATTAGGGTTTCTGGGGCTCAAGGGGAATCAAAGAGGCTGGGGAGGAAACATAATGTTCTTTATATAGAGCTCAACCCCAAGAATTAGGGTTTTCTCCACCCAACACCTACTCGCCGAGTCCATCTTTGGACTCGCCGAGTAGGCCATTTGACACGCGACCAAAGTCGCGACCCTACTCGCCGAGTCCATCCATGGACTCGCCGAGTTGACCTCCAAAACTTACACTTTTAGTACTTCAACTCTACCCTTGCTATTCCGGGATGTTACAATTCTCCCCCACTTAAATTAGGCTTCGTCCTCGAAGCCTATGGCAACTCAACTTCAAAATACTTTCCACGATGCGCCACTTGACCTTAACTGGACCAGGTCCCACAAGGCATACCCAACGAATCTCAAACTCACTTTCTCTTTCCATACGGTGTCCTGGCCACCGTCTTAAACCGGGCATCGGCTGTACCCTCCGATAACCACGCTCAACATCCGAGAATTACCCATAATCCATTACTGCTCCCAATCAGAACCATTACTCGACCCATATGGGCTATAATTAACTTTGTACCACCCGATTCCCGATCCGAGTCCAACTCTACCCATTCCAGGCTGACAGAAAGACACACTCTTCAGAGCAACTCCCATGAGTTCTCTTCTTGCAATCGCATGCACATGCTGAACTAGCCCTAGCACCCTCGGGTCAGGAATCCATCACTCTGACGATGCTCAAAACATCCCTCAGGATGATCCACTGATACACAAATCCTTTCCCGAAATCAAACTGGGAACCCAAAACTCAATATCTGCATCCCTTACGAGCCTCTTGAATTTACAGCCTCGGAAATCCCCTCTGTAACCCGGCAGGCATCCCCTCATGATGTCATCCCAAACCGCCGTCGCACACGCTGCTTAATGACCACCATCGGACCACTCCGATCATAACTCTACACTGTCGCTTTCATTTCCGTGAATTTGCACTCCCTTTTGGAATTTCATTCGTCCTTCTTTCCTTACCAAGGAAACCACTCGACCGCCTTGTCACCACGACAAGTACTATAATGCTCACCCCACGCTACACCACCTCTTTAAAGCGCACCCGATATCCATTTGACACAACTACTCCGACTCTCATCGCAGGAACTCTCAAGCCCATGCACTATCTTTAATGATCAAGATCACTACCCGGGGCCAGACCTTCCAATGGAATCACACTGCAACATACGCAGTACATAACCTTGAACCGATCCAACAATACTCGCAGAGTCTTCAGCACGACTGGACCGCCTCACCAGGCCTTCAGCCAATCTGGACCACTCTCAGAACCTTCAACCAATCTGGACCGCTCTCAGTGCCTTCAGTCTGGCTGGACCGTCCTCCGAGCCTTCGGCATGACTGGTACGCCTACCGGCCTTCAGTCTATCCGGACCGCTCAACTAGCATTCATCATTCCGAGCTATCTCTTCGGGAAGTCCTCCCGTGCAAACCGTTCTAGCCATCTAGGGGTTCCGGACTCTATCTCCATCATACCTACTCGATCCCGGCTTGCTCCCAGGCCTTCCACAATCAAATGTCGTAGGTCTGTATTCCGCCCCGCACCCCTGTTACTCACCCATACGAGCCTGCTCTCAGCTGATAGAAATACCGCTGAGTTCCCCAAGTAGCTAAACAACCTCTCAAGCCTAACGACCATCCGGAGAATTTCCAATTCTCCCCCACTTAAGACACTGACAATTAACCATCGGTCGCCATCACCGATCTCCCAAAACAACCTTGCAGAAAACCAACACTTACACGCAAATAGTTTCTCACCAGCGCTAACAACTTTCATAAAAAATCATATTTCCACACTGAACAACCCGCTCGAAAGGAACCCAATCTTCAAATACCCATTCCTCAGACTGCAGAGGCTACCCGACATTCAAACCAATGCTGCATCCGCCACTAATCCTCACAAAGATAATCCACGATAGCTCGAAGCACTAATCCATAACCATATCGATCCTTCGGGGAACAAAGGATACCAACACGAAATCTCGAACACAACTCGCCAAACCCTCAAGGAACAACGGATACCACATGAAAACCCGAAACGCAATTCCATAACCATCCAACGAGACTAGGAGATAAACGAGACTCTACAATAATCATAAATAATCAAGACAACAGGGAAGAGACATACCCGCAGCAGCAAGCTGAAAAGCACGACCCTAAGCCCTTGGGGGCTCCGCTCCACCCTGACTTCCACCTGTGATCCTCAACGTGGCCGGTGCTGAAGCCTGCACCGGTCTTGCAGCAAGTTGTGGACAGTTGACCCTCAAGTGTCCAAGCTGATGACAATGATAACATATCCTCACATCCCGAACCGACACTGACTGCCGACAATCCCTCGCATAGTGTCCCTCCTTTCCGCACTTGCGGCATATTCCCCCGGACCGACAAACTCCGGCGTGACCCCTCCCACACTTTCCAAAAACGTGGCTGCCCTGATCTCCCATCCTGGAATCAACGGTCTTAGACCGTTTCGTCGCCGGCTGCGGCTGAACTGGAGCTTGCCTCAGCTCACGCAACTGCAACTCAATCTCTAACTCACGCCGCCTGGCGGCCTCCTGCAACTCCAACAATGTCCCGCACCTCTGCGCGGACACAAGCTATCTGATGTCTCTCTTTAGCATACTCAGATATCGGGACATCTGAGCCTGCTCCGAAGCAAACTCAGGGCAAAACATCGCCCTCTCCGTAAACATCCTGGTGATTTCCCTCACCGACTCCGAATCCTGCTTCAGCTCGAGGAACTCCTGAGCCAACCTCTCCCTCTCGACCTGTTGAACATAACGAGTACTGAACATCTCTCTGAACTGATCCCATGAAATCGAAGCCCTCTGCGCATCCGAGTAAGACCTCGTGGTCAATCTCCACCAATCCTTTGCCCCGAGCCTTAACAGGTTCAAAGCGCACCTCACCCTCTGATCAGTAGGGCATGAACACGTGAAGAAACATCCCTCCACATCTGATAACCATCTCATAGCAACGATCGGATCCATAACTCCATCAAAGGTGGGAGGCTTCGTATTATCGAAGTCCCGATACTGAAAACCTCTACTAGCTCCTCCCCCTGCTGCTGCTACAGCCGATGTAGCCTCCGCGACAGCCATCTCCGTGAGAGTCGCATAGCGCTCATCAAAATACTCCACCATGGCGGTCTTGATCGACCCAAACAACTCCGGCACCTTAGCCCGAAACAATGCAGCAACCTCATCATGCAGGATCTCAGAAATCCTCGCATCCAACTTGCACGTACTTATCTGACTGACAACCTCGGGCTGTACGGACCCACTCGGAACTCCCTCTCCTGCTCCTGATCCTGTCCCAGATCCACTCCCAGCATGCCCTGAAATCTCCATACTGAAAATAAACCACCAAAAATCTCAGACACTCCCCACTATCCCGGGAACCAACTCTCAGACCAACCCTAGAGGTCATGGTTTCCCTGATACGCGTATGGGTCCTGTGCTTTCAGTAGTACGGGCCCATACTACCTTCCACACCTACCTATATTTGTATGAAGTACTTCCACAACACCCTAGCGAAACATACATAACAACGCTCTATCCTCACAACCAGAGGAACACTAGAAATCTCTCACCAACCCTAGGCTAGCAGGCATCATAAATCAGGCAACACATCAAGAAATCCTGAAGATCCCTAGCCTAACTCTAGCATGCTGTTCTATCAACGCTCAATAAAACAATTATCATGTATGGTACTTAGGGGGTTACTTACCGGCTCCGGCTGATCGTACCTCCGCGTCCTCCTTTACTTATTTTGAAAACCATTTTAAATTCTCTTTTGAAAACCCTCCTCAATTTGAGACTGGAGTTACACAAGTGTTCCTCCAATTCGCTCAAACCAAGGCTCTGATACCCACTTGTAACAACCGAAACCAATTTAAATTTTTCAAAAACAACCCGATTTCATTAAATTGTTTACAAAAAGGTTTTCAATACAAATCATTTAGAGTATTCCCAGAATCACATTGCTACAAAATCATGAGGAGCGGTAAGATCACGCCTTCACCTTGCCACAGTCTCCTGAAGAACTTGAAAAACATTAAACCACAACTATAAGCCCGAAAGCTTAGTGAGATACCCCCAAAATACCAACCACGTATACCATACACATATCACTCTATCTCATAACGAATCACAGAATAGCCATGCATATCGGGTCTACTGTGGGACTGGTCCGCCTTGCAGGGCCTTCAGTCCACCTGGTCCAACCTCCGTGTCCAATCATGTCCCTCGAGTCTACAGTGTGGTTGGTCCGCCCGCACTGGGCCTTCAACTCACCTGGTCCACTCACTAAGTCTATAGTATGACTGGTCTGCCCGCATCGGGCCTTCAGTCGGCCTGGTACACTCTCCGAGCCTCGGCACGTCTGGTCTGCCCTCGTGGGGCCTACAGCCTATCCGGTCCGCTCGCTGGGCCCTCGGAAGAACCGGTCCACCTTGGGTATCTTGGCCTACAGCACAAAGCAGGACCCGCCTCAACCCAACTCCAGTCCAAACAACCATGTACACATAAACATACAATCGCATAACAGTTCATATTCAAGCAAACCGATCTAGCAAATCACATAACACAACATACTCTAACAGGATACCGACCTATCCGGTCACTAGCATAGCATCATCCTCTCTACCAGGATATTGATCTTAACCAGGTCTCTAACGAATACCATCCTAACTACCAGGATGTAAACATATCAAAACAATAACATAACAATAGATACCCGGATCTCAATCCGATAAAAGGGGCGGCCTTGGTGCCTTAGACCCTGTTGATATAGTGAGGATAACTCACTTCGAAACTGCCGGCTGAAAGGATAAGATCCCGCTGCTCCGAACTCCGACACGAACTCCTTCACTGAACACCAAAACACTTAACTCAATATATACCCTTATTTACCAAAATACCCCTAGAAGACAACTGGTCAACCCTTGGACAAGGTCAAAGTCAACCCCTAACTGACTCTACTTGCCGAGTCAACCCGATGACTCGTCAAGTCCCCAAGCTCAGAACTTTCCTCAATACGCTACCTGACTCGCCGAGTCCCCCGAGACTCGCCGCGCCCAACCACTCTGAGTCCACCTGCACCCAACTCACTAAGTCATCCCTTGACTCACCGATTCTCGACTCATCAAGAAAATATTGGGACTCTTCGACAAGACTCGCCGAGTCCAAGAACAGACTCACCGAGTCTAAGGCTATCTTCAATCTACTCGCCGAGTTGTTCATCCAACTCGTCGAGTTCCAGCTCATCTTCAAGCAACTCGTCGAGTCCACCCTTGTGACTCGCCGAGTACCACCGGTCAGAATCCATACAGAAGCATTCCAGGCCATGCAATTGATCCAAAACATAGATCTAGCCTCCTACAACCCCTTCATCATGTAAAGTGGCAAACTTTACGTGAATCCGTGAAGATCTAGGCATTATACACATTAGGGCTAAAGTTTTGGACAAGATGGCTTCTCTACATACTCAATCACAGGGACTTTCAGGCATTCCAACCCTCCTCCATTCCAGATCTGAGGCAGCAACCTCAAATCTAACCTCTAGACTCCAAAACCCCAAAAGATGTGATCTCAACACCCCCCAAAAATGTAGAATCTAGACAATAGCAGCTCAAGAACGAGATATTACCTTCAAAGAACGCCCCAACAGCAATGAAACTCGAATCCAAGCAAAACCCTTTGATCCAAGACTTTTCTCCTTCAAGATTTCTTCAACTACTTCTCCAAGCTCTAATTTGCCCACCAATGATGTTCCTCCACGAAATTTGGGTTTCTGGGGCTCAAGGGGAATCAAAGAGGCTGGGGAGGAAACATAATGTTCTTTATATAGAGCTCAACCCCGAGAATTAGGGTTTTCTCCACCCAGCACCTACTCGCCGAGTCCAACTTTGGACTCGCCGAGTAGGCCATTTGACACGCGACCGAAGTCGTGACCCTACTCGCCGAGTCCATCCATGGACTCGCCGATTTGCCCTCCAAACCTTACACTTTTAGTCCTTCAACTCTACCTTTGCTATTCCGGGATGTTACATGATAGCTCGCCTTACTTGCTGTTCTTGTTTGATTGTGGCCTAAGGGTATACTGTTATATGTCCGACTATCATTGAATTCTTAGTTATATATCCTATATATTTGTGTTGGATATGAAGTCTTCACCTTATTTAATACCTTTGTAAATCAAAGGCATGCAATCCCACAGTCTATTTAACAATAATAGGTATAGTTAATACTACTACTCATTACCCCTATCACTATGATACTCGCTATAATTACTATAATTACAAGTTAATACATGTTAAAGAGAACACTCTATATACTATACTAAAAGTTCACTATACTATATTTCAAGAGAATACACTAATCCAGAATGTGACACACTATCCCTCTATACGACACTCTATTGCGCAATTACCATGTAACCAGAGCTTCCCGGAAGGAAATTAGCACTACATGTATAGATCTATACAGGATGGACACTATTACATCTTGATTGCTAACTACAGTCTGAGCCGACTTGCCCCAGGGGTGAGACAACATCGCTACACTATATACTACTAATTGAAGTTTGCAACACTACTACTTAAAGGTTAAGTTAACTTCCCGAAGTAAATAAATATATACTACTAATTGAAGTTTGCAACACTACTACAACCAGCCGACAATACCTTCCCTCATCTACTTTACTTGAATGAAATTTATTACATTATTTTTATAACTGAAAGTTTCAATGGGAATACTTTTACACACTCGAAGGATCAAACATACAAATGCTCAAATCTAGAAAATATAGGATTTTCTAGGGATTTTTACTATTCTGAAACGTTAATTGCAGCTTTTATATTACATGATTGTAAACACTTTTATACAAGCAACGACACTAAATTCTTATGAACTCACTAGTTTTATGCTGATACTTGTTTTCAAAATAACTTGTATTCTCAGGTTAAAAATAGACAGGTACTGGTGCAACTTTTGAGAAGATGGAGCATATACAAGACCCATCTTTTATTTTTGTTAATACTTTTGGTGTCTATTAAACTATACAAAACACGTTTGTATTTACAATTACTATATTAATGCAATGGTTGTTGTTGCTTGTTTTTAGTATTATGCAATTGTTATGATACTGTACATGACGTCCTCCACCCCAGAACGTATTCTGCCGTTCTCGGTTTTGGGGTGTGAAAGATTGGTATCAGAACATTGTTTATAGTGAATCAAGTATATCAACCCATAAAAGATATACAAACTATAAACACTTCAGGACTAAAACACTCTGACCAAGAATATGTACTTTTAAATACTAAAATATTTAATTAAGTATATATATATATATATATATATATATATATATATATATATATATATATATATATATATATATATACATTCATAAATATAAAGGGTCAGTATCATACTAGAACAGAACGAAAGTATTAAGATTGTTGAGCAGCACAACTAGGCTTAGAGACATATAGTCACATCTAGGTGGATGTAGCCTGATCAACTACATTTTCCTAGAAGTGAGTATCATGTGCCTAAGAGTGATTGTGATGTTGCAACAAGTCTAAAAACTTACCAACACTACCACAAGAACGTTAGAACAAGAATACTATAGGAGTATTCTACATTTTACTAACTACATATGTGATAACTAAAAGGGTCGTTACTAGTAGGGCAATAGTGCTAAGTGGATACACCACAGTTACATGTGACTAGGGTGCTATAGACTTAGAATCTATGACCTTTGCTTTATTTCCTGTTCTTGTTTTATTGGAGATTTGGAGTTAGGGTCACCTACTTGAAGGACTATCTTGCTTCGGTTACATGAAATTGGTATGCACTATGCAAGTATTGGGTCGACTAATAACGATCATCTTATAAGTATCATAGATTAGTACGTTTATTAACCTTTCTTTCCCCCATTCTCGCGTAGATAGCATGGCTGGCTTCCACCATCCCAGTGATCCATATTATCCGAACCAAGGCAATGGAGGATGGCTCGATGAGGAGCCAGAAGATGATCACCTGATCCATTTGGATCATCACTGTGATGAAGGCTTTATGGAAAGCTCCGACTCCGAACGAGAAGTCAACAACCTGCCCCCAGTAGCTTCAAACCCTAATCTCCGTCCGACATTTCAAGGTCCCACCCCCATGTGGGCAATAACCTTGAACCGATGGAGCGATGAGCAGGGTCAGCATGTACCTTTCAACGAAGAACGAAGCTTCTACAACATATGCGAAGGAGGATCAGTGGATCGAGTCTTGCCCATCATGGTCCGTAGGATTTACAGGAACACCGAACAAGGCCAAGCAGCTATTGGCAGAGTCGTGGAAATTGATGCCAACTCCAACCTTAACACTGTCCGTATCCGCTAACTGGAAGAAACCGTGAATATGACTAGGAGGACCAATAAGGCAATGTAGCAACAGCTAGCTGCATCCCGAGCCGAAGTTAGGGAACTCTGAGCGCATCAGAGGGTTCAGGAAAGACATCTTTAAGAAGTGGTTCGCCAACTGGCTGATCTTAGGGTTCGCCCAATGAGTACCCATCGCCAGTAGAAGATATCTACTTATCTTTCTCTTTTGTTTAAGGAATAGCCTTTTTCTTTCTATGCTCGGTAGAGCACTTGTTTGTAAACGTTCCTAACTTTGAAAGTACTCTAATTAGGCCTCTAGGCTGCCAACATTTTTCCTTATGGTTTGAAGTAAGATCTACTGTTATGTCGCCTTTCTCGAATTCATTTTACATCATTAATACCAGTAATATTGGCAGCTACACACTTTGTGAGAAAGTCTGAAGTTTTGTGTTTTTCTACTTTATTGCTATGATTCTATCTGATAACTGAACTATGTCAGTTTGGTCAGTAAAACTCTCACAACTTATTTACAATCAATTCTTACTATTATCTTCGTCCTTATAAATTTCCAGTAAAAGATGCCTTCCCGCAAGCGTCCGAACAGAGGCAGACCTGCAACTCAGATTCCACCTCCAACACCTCCTCCTCCACAGTTCGATCCTGTGATTTTTCAAGCGGTTGTAACAACCGTTATGGCTCAAATGAACTCCAGTGATGCCAGTGGAGCTGGAATGGGCATCAACTCCAGACATGGTGAAATTCCCTCACATACACAGGGGTGTACTTATAAAGATTTCATGACCTGCAAACTGACATTTTTTCAACGGGACCGGAGGAATCCTTGCTTTGTCCTTATGGATTGTAAGGACTGAAGTTGTCTTCGAAATGTGCTCATGCCCCGAAGAAAGCAAAATAAAGTTCGCTGCTGCCACCTTCACTAAAAGGGCCTTGACATGGTGGAATGGCCATGTTAAATCACTCTCCTTGGTAACAGCCAACGCCATGGGCTGGGACACACTGAAGGACCTACTGATGAATGAGTACTACCCTAGGGGAGAAGTTCAGAAACTCGAAGAAGAACTTTGGAATCTCAAGATGAAGGGGACCAACATAATAGCTTATACTGCCAAATTCTGCGACCTGGTAGCTATGTGTCCTAACATGATCCCTTCTGAAAGCAAGAAGATAGAACGATACATCTGGGGTTTAGTGCCCCCGTATCAAGGGAACGTGTTAGCATCAGGCCCTACGACCTTTGACAGCGCCAATGAATTGGCCCAAAGGTTGATTGATCATGAAACTCCCTCCACCCCATCAACAACCACGACGATTACCACTGCACCACCCAAATCAACCGAAAACAAGAGGAAGTGTTGGGATCAGAAGAAGGGCAAGAAAACTAAATCCTCCTCCAAAAACCAACAAATGGTGGCCGTCCATGCTGCCACCACTCCTGCTACCCCTATGCCAGCCCAATCCTATCCTAGAAGTTTACCCAAATGCCCCAAGTGCCCCTTCAATCACAACGGCACCTACCGAGAATTGCACTGCACCAACTACGAGCGGAAGGGCCATACCGTCTGGTTTTGCAGATCCCAACCCAAACCTATCTCTCAAGTCCCCAGCTCGGGAGTGAGCCAAGCCTGCTATGGCTGCGGTAAGGTTGGTCATTTCAAGAAAAATTGTCCAAAGACCGGGAATACGGGAGGAACAGGAAGACTACTTGCTATTGGCCACAATGAAGCAGTAGCAGACCCCACAGTACTCACGGGTACCTTTCTTCTCAACAACTCTTATGCTTGTATCTTATTCAATAGTGGAGCAGAAAGAAGATTCATAAACCAAAAATTTAAACACTTACTTAAGCAATCCCCACAACCACTAAAAGAAACATTCGTCGTGGAAATGGCTAACGGAAAGACAGAGAGCTCTAACGAAGTCTACGTAGGTTGCACCCTCACGCTAGATGATCATTCATTCCCAATCGATCTCATACCAGTATCGATCAAGAGTTTCGAAGTCATTGTGGGCATGGACTGGTTGAGTCCCCATCACACCGATATTCTGTGATTCGACAAAGCCATCTGTCTAAATCTACCAAATAACGAAACTCTGTTACTCTACGAAGACAAACCCAACACGAGTTTTCATATCATTTCCAGTATTCAAGCCGATAAGTACTTGCGTAAAGAATATCATGCATTTCTTGCACACATTGTCGACACTAGCCGAAAAACGAAAGATCTAAAAGATTTCCCCGTAGTATGCTACTTTCCTGATGTCTTCCCTGAGGAGTTACCAGGGTTACCCCCGCAACACCAAGTCGAGTATCGGATCGACTTAATTCCAGGAGCTACCCCTGTAGCCAAATCACCCTATCGTCTAGCACCTACTGAGATGCAAGAACTGTCTGGTTAACTTAACGAGTTGCTCAGCAAGGGCTTTAGAAGACCGAGTTTCTCACCATGGGGAGTGCCGGTCTTGTTCATAAAGAAGAAAGGCGGATCGTTCTGTATGTGCATCGATTATAGAGAACTCAACAAACTAATGGTTAAAAATCGTTACACTCTTCCCCGTATAGACGACCTATTCGACCAACTGCAAGGGGCGAGTTACTTTTCCAAGATTGATCTTAGGTTCGGGTATCACCAGTTACGAGTGCTTGAGGAGGATGTTCTGAAAACAGCCTTCCGAACTCATTACGGACACTACGAGTTCGTAGTAATGTCGTTCGGACTGACCACCGCGCCCGCAGTATTCATGGATTTAATGAATATGGTGTGCCGTCCTTACTTGGCTCAGTTCTTCATCGTCTTCATTGATGACATACTCATCTACTCTCGAAGTAAGGAGGAGCATAGCAATCACCTACAACAAGTTCTAGAAAGCCTACGATCCGAGAAGCTATCTGCGAAATTCTTGAGGTGCAAATTCTGGATCCGAAGAGTCGAATTCTTAGGACACGTGGTTAGCGAAGAGGGAATCCACGTGGACCCATCCAAAATCAAAGCTATTGAAAACTCGTCAGCACCAAAGACGCCTAAATAAATTCATCAATTTCTAGGCCTCGTTGGCTACTACCGCAGATTCATTCAGAACTTCTCTCGGATTGCGAAAACTCACACTACATTGACTCAGAAAGGCGTGACATTTGACTGGAGAGAAAAATAGGAGGAGGCATTCCAAACCCTGAAACGAGCCTTATGCACCGCACCAATACTATCCCTCCCTAAAAGGACAGAAGATTTCGTGGTATACTGCGATGCTTAGAACTAGGGGCTTGGTTGTGTTCTGATGCAACGAGGTAAGGTCATTGCCTTAGCCTCAAGACAGCTAAAGATACACGAGGTCAACTACACCACGCATGACCTCGAATTAGGAGTGGTTGGGTTCGCCCTAAACATCTAGAGACATTACCTGTACGGTACGAAGAGCACGATATACACCGACCACAAAAGTCTACAACACAAATTCAACCAGTAGGAGCTCAACATGAGACAACGGCGGTGGGGTGAGCTACTCAATGATTACGAATGCGAAATTCGTTATCATCCGGGTAAAGCCAATGTGGTAGCCGACGCCCTAAGCCGGAAAGAACATTCTGGTCAAAGAGTCAAGTCGTTAGTAATGACTATCCATTCACATCTCTCCAAACAGATTAAGGAAGCTCAGCTCGAAGTGTTGAAACCTGAAAATGTGGTGGGAGAATCCCTATGAGGAATGGATAAGAACTTGGAAGTCAAGGATGACGGAGCCTTATATCTCATGGACCGAATCTGGACACTACGCCACGGTGGCTTCAGACACTTGGTCGTGAAGGAAGCCCACAACACTCGATACTCCGTTCACCCAGGATCAGATAAAATGTATTTGGATCTTAAAAAGTCATACTAGTGGCCTAACATGAAAGCAGAGATTGCTACCTTCGTAAGTAAATGCGTTACTTGCGCCAAGGCCAAGGTCAAATACCAGAAGCCATCAGGTCTTCTACAGCAACCGGAGATACCGGAGTGGAAGTGGGAGCGAATCACTATGGATTTAATAACTAAACTACCTATGACAGCGGGTGGACTTGATACCATATGGGTCATTATCGACAGATTGACCAAATCCGCACACTTCCTGCCCATCAAGGAAAAAGACAAGATGGAGAAACTAACCAGAACATACATTAAGGAAATCGTACGACTGTATGGTATCCCTATATCTATCATCTCCGATAGGGATAGTAGGTTTACTTCTAGATTCTAGAAATCACTGCAAAACGCATTAGGGATGAGGCTGAACATGAGTACAACCTACTATCCGCAGACAAACAGACAATGTGAGAGGACTATCCAAACCCTGGAAGATATGCTGCGAGCCTGTGTGATCGACTTTGGTAAGGCATGGGATGCCCACTTACCCCCTTGTCGAGTTTTCCTATAACAACAGTTATCACATGAGCATCAAGGCAGCTCCATTCGAAGCCCTTTACGGTCGGAAGTGCAGATCCCCTTTGTGCTGGGCTAAGGTGGGTGACACTCAGTTAGCTAAACGATGCATTCCAGACAGCGCTCTCACGGGTACAGAGATCATTCGAGAAATGACCAAGAATATCATACAAATACGTGAATGACTAAAAGCGCTAGAGATTGACAGAAAAGCTATGCAGACAAACGAAGAAAACCCTTGGAATTCCAGGTGGGAGACCGAGTTCTTTTGAAAGTCTCTCCCTAGAAAGGCACAATCTGCTTTGGAAAGCGTGGAAAACTGAATCCAAGATACATAGGGCCTTTCGAGATTCTCGCTAGGATTGGCCCCGTAGCTTACAAACTTAACCTACCCCACGAAGTCAGTAACAGACTTCCTACCTTCCACATCTCGAATTTGAAAAAGTGCCTATCTGATGAGAACCACGTAATCCCACTAGACGAGATCGAGATAAACGAGAGCCTTAACTTCGTGGAAGCACCTGTGGAAATTATGTATTGGGAGGTCAAACGAACGAAACTAAGCCGCATCCCAATTGTGAATGTTTGGTGGAACGCCAAATGAGGACCGGAGTGCACTTGGGAGCGCGAGGATCAAATGAAACTCAAATATCCTCATCTCTTTACTTAGATGTATTGTAATAATTTAGCTACTTGAATTCTAAATTTTGGGACGAAATTCCATCTAATGGGGGGATGATGTGACAACCTGAAATTTATTCCGTCACTGAAACCCGTTTCCGTTAATAGAACTCGTTTTTATGAAAACTTTTCCGTTAACATTGGGATCAGACAAATTAAAATTTTGAACTTTCATTATGACTTCATAAGGATCGGGACAAATTAGAAAAACGTGAAACACCCTCAATATTACCTTAAAAAGTTTTAATTACAATCAACTCAAATTACGACCATTATTCGAGTACGGCCATAAGCCCCGTTTAATGTCGGTATCGGATAAATTTCCACCTGACCACAAACTCAAACCCTATATAAGGGTTGGGTGGTCACCAACTTAAAATTTTTACCACTCTAGTCACTCTCTCTCTCTCTACTCTCTCTTCAAGGCTCGATTCTTCCAAAAATCCGCAAGTTTTCGCCCCCAAATTGTAAGTTCTCTTACCCCAGATTGTTCTAAAGATCATTACATGTCTATATAGCTTGAAAATCATCCAAGAAATTTAAGAACACGGATTTTACAGCCCAAGAACTCTCTTAGCCTCAAAACCCCTAAAAGGGTGCCAAAGGTCCCTAAATCCCCTCCTTAGGCTTAGAGACCAACTTAAAACTTATCCTTGAAGTGGTTTAGACATTAAATATTAAGTTTGGAGGCTTGAAAGAGGGTTTACGGCCCAGGAACACTCTTAGGCCGTAAACTCCCTCAAATAATGCAAATTCTGCCCTAAACCCCCTATTTAGCCTTGGACCTTAGAAACCTGTAGGAGTGAGCTAAGGACCTCAAAAATGAAGGATAAGGGGTGTCCAAGGGTTTACGGCCATAAACCATGGTGTTCACGACCATAAACTCCCAAGGAGTGGTCCAAGGACCGCAAACTCCAAGGGAGTGCCCCCTTTGAACCCTAAACACCTCTCAAGCCATGGATTTAATCCTAGAACCCTTCCTAGTGATGTAAGAGACCCTTAAGCACTCAAATACACTCCTCCCATGAGTTTATGGCCATAAACTCATGGGGGAATTGGTACCTTAACCGAAAACTCACCTAAGGTGAGTATTTGAAGAGTAAACTCCATAATAAGGCCTTACACTTTCTCCTTGCAACCCAATAGCCTCCTAGCACTTGACCAAATAGTTTTTCTTCGCATTAGGGTGTCGATACGTGTTTAATTACTGTTTTAATCACTAATTATATGTAAACATATATCTTCATATGTTACTAGGGTTTATAAAGTGTGTTCAAGTCGTCACTTGACACCAAGCACTCAACCGACACTTCCACCTGATCCACTCACTACAGGTGAGTTCATAAACCTTAATTAACCTTTCAAATGCTTTTAAATGTTTTAGGGGGGAATACAAGTTAAATACCGTGACAACCCGATATTTCGAGGCAATATGATGGAACGCAAGTTAAATTTAGGTCAAAATTTAACTTTCCAAAAATCTTATTTGGGTTAAATAAAGTATTAGGAATCGTGTCAAGGTTTTCGTACATATAAAGAACCCTAAAATCCGAGTTATAACGAAGAAGTTATGACCAACCGAAGATTCTCGGCAAAACCGGCAATACTGATAAACGTAAAATGCGAAGTTTCAATACAATAGTTTTTGTCCTTAGGTATCTAAATGAAAGTTTTAGATATCATCAAACCGTAACGGTACACAAAAAGAACATCCAAATCTGACTTCGTATGAGGAAGTTGTAATTTTTCTAAGTTACAGATATAACAGTAGACAGCTAAAAACTCGAAATAGAGATCGAGAGACTTTTGGCCGACACAATCTAAATGAGAATCGAAGGGCTCAACAATACTAGTGCAACGGTAAAAAGTCTGACGAAAACGGACGTCGGGTGAAGAAGTTATGGAACTTTAACGGACTTTTCCTGTCCCGACCTATTAAAAATATAATATTAAAAATAAATTCAAAACTAGCCGACGGAGTGTAAACGAAAGTTGTAGATCGTAGTCGCACCTTTGCGTGGATATAAAGAACATCGAAAACGGAGTTCGTATGAGAAAGATATGAATTTTTGAAGTTTGTTAATTAATTTAAATATAAATTAATTTAAAGCCCGGTATTATCCGAAGAAGGAGTCACCGGTCCGATCCCTCGTACGCCCAGCGTACCGTCGTACGCCCAGTGTACTCGGATGCTAGGCTCCGGTTCGTCCACATCGCTCCGATGTTTCGACTGAGGATGCGCTCATGCATGACGCATGAGTACGCAGCGCGTACTCTCGTACGCCCCGCGTAACGCAACCTCCCAGACCCCTATAAATAGAGATGCGAGGGTGTCGGCCAAAATTGCTAATTTCCTTCCTTTCTCAAGCTGAAGCTCTGCGTTTCAACCCTCGGAGTCATCCCAAAGGCCCGGTTTTCATATCCAAGGTGGGAAGAAAGTTTTACACTCCCGAGACTCCCAAGATTTCCCGAGAATCTCGAGAGATCCGCTTTCTCGAGTAGAAGTTCTGCTCGGTTTTCTTCACGCTTTCTTCAATCAATCAAGTGAGTTCATACCCCTATAAACTACACTTTTAAATGTTTTACAAATACTTTTATATGCTTTTAAGGGGGGAATACAAGTTAAATACTCGATTATTGTCGTGTGTTGTATAATAAAGTTCATTATACGCTTTTTATCAACGAAATCATATGTGATTTATAACTAATATACAAATGGATTTACTACAAGTTTAGCAGTTCTACTAAACATATTAGTTCAAATGACTTTCTTAAACATTTTACATGATTAAAGCTCGTTATCAAACTGTCTTACACACTGTAAGCTTCCTTTCAAAGTCGGTTACAAAGGTGTTTTCAAACAGTGGTTTTCCGTGTACATAAACTGTCTTATCAACCAAAATACTTTCAATCATTTTATAAACTGACATCAAGTCACAAATTCTTTATTAGACTTTTCAACGGATTTACAAAACTTCTTTTTGCTTTTATATTTTAAATTGCATGCCTCTATACATATAGTTATATAAGAAATGTTTAAAAGACTTAGGAAGACTATCAACCCTATTTCCTTTTCCTCGATTTGGATGTGGTCTGGTGGGATATCGGGTACTCCTCCGAAGGTCGTTTAAATATTAGTTATATATCATGTATACATATATGGTCATAAATGTTCCATCAGTTAATTTAGTTCCGATACTCTTGGGTAGCAAGAGTGTATAAACCTACTTGGACACTCATCAATTACATTCTAGTAAACTATTATAGGAATAGTTTACAGTAAACAAAACATTATCCATACTACAAGAAATTACACCAAAGTCAGTTCATTCATGAGTCTAGACTACATGCTATATGAAAGAATACTCTTACATGAATACTTATACATGAATACTTTTACATAGACATTATATGGCAAATTACTATTACATGTTAGATATCTAGATACTATTATATAGTTCGCCTTTCTATCTTTACCTTGTGATACAATCACATCATCGACGGGATAGATTGGACTTTATATCCTAGTACTAAAGGATACTTTGAGGGACTAACGATTCCGAGAACCACTGTTAGCTACAGAGGTAAATGAACAATCTACGGATGTTTTAGGTTGATACCATCGCAGGTATACATAAGGGACTAACCATTCCTAAACCCGGCTGTTAGCAATAGAGGTAAATGAACAATCTACGGATGTTTTAGGTTGATACCATTTCAGGTATACTTAAGGGACTAACTAGTAATAGTTAAACAGGTAAAAACCCTCACATTTTCAAGTGATGCGTACTTTCAAAACATTCGAGTCTTGGTAGAAGACTACTTTTATACTAGTAGGAAATAAGGGATTTTCTAGAGTTTTTCATACCTATACTAAATGTTTCATCAATCATTCACCAGTCTTTCATAACAACTAATCAAAGCAATGACATTAAATACTTATGAACTCACCAGCTTAAATGCTGACCTACACTTTCAAAATGACTTGTATTCTCAGGTTACAAATAGATAGGTGCCGATGCGAGGTTTAGTGAAGACGGAGCAGTGAAGACTCGTCTTTTATTTTGATCAGTTATCTTGTTGTCTTGTACTATGAAAGAAAACAATTGTAACTAAAATTATACTATTAATGCAATGGAAGATGTTGTTGCTTATTTACTACTTTACATTTGTTGTGATACATTACATGACGTCCTCCACCCCAGAACGTTTCTGCCGTTCTCGGTTTTGGGGTGTGACAGATTGGTATCAAAGCATTGTTTATAGTGAATTGAGTATACCAACCCATAAAAGATATACTAACTATAAATACAATGGGATTAAAAATACTCTGATTTAGAGTTTATACTTTAAAAAATAAAATATTTAAGTAAGTATACGTGCCTGCATTCATACTAAAACCAGTGTCACTAGGACAGTACAAAAGAATTACGATTGTTGGGCAACACAAGTGGGCTTAGAGACATATGGTCAAAACTGGGAAGATATAGCATGATCACTTATATTATCTGAGGGTTGACTAGCATGTGCCTAAGTTTAAATTGGGTAGTTGCAACAATGTTAAAACCTTACCAACCCTACCTCAATGAGAGCAATAGAACATAACATTAAAATTAAAATACTATAGGAGTATTTGGTGTTACTATAAGTACTTTATACTTGAGAACTAAAAACGGGATCTTCATCACTAAGTTGATAGTTGCTAAGTGGATACACTAAGGCTATATGTAATTAGGATGTTATAGACTTAGAATCTGTGAAAATTTTACTTCACCCCTATTCTGTGTGAATACGGAGTTAAGGTCACTTATTCGAAGGTTTGTCCCGTTAAATTACACATAGCTGGTATGCACTTCACAAATAGCGATGTAACTAATGAAGGTTTTCTAAATAATTATCTAGATAGTTCGTCTAATAATTATTCTCTTACCCTTAAACTCTCACATAGAAAACATAGCTGGACTCCATCCCCACAGCAACCAATATCTTCCGAACGAAGTCATAGCTGGTTGGTTTGGAGAAGAACCAGAGAATGATCATCCTATCCCTTTGAATGATCACCATGATGAAAACCTTTCAGACGATGCTAATTCCGAACTAGAGGTTGGGAACCTACCCCGAGCAACTCCTTTTTCCAATTCCTAACCCTCATCTGGCTTTTCATGGCCCGACGCCTGCATCGGTGGAATGCTTGGAAGCATGGAGCCAAGGACAAGATCAACCCATGCCATTTATTGGCGACCGAAACTTTTACGACCTGAGCAATGGGGTCTCAGCACATAGAATCTTGCCAATCTTGGTCCGCAGAGTGGCCCGAGATGAGATTCAAGGCAGAACAGCCCTACATCAGATTGCCGAAGTTGTTGCCAATGCAAGAATGCATACCATTCACACCAATCACCTTGATCACCAATGAGAGATCTAAGAGAAACCATGAGACCCTGCTACAAGCACTAGCTGAACCTCGAGCCGAAATTATAGAGCTCCAAGTACGCCAGATGGTGTACGAGAGATACCTACTTGATATGAAACACCAACTAACCAAACTAAGGGTTCACCATAGGGGTGACCACCGCCAGTAGGAGATACCTTACTTCCTTTTTTGTTTTAAAGAACCGTGTTCCTATCTATGTTCTGTGTAGTACTTTTTATGTGACTACCTTGTACTATAAGAACGTTTAGTTAAGTCTTTATGCTGTCAAATACGTTTCTACTCCGAATATGATGTATGACCTACAACAAGGTCAATTTCCCCAAACCTATTACATCTTAAACATCAATAATATCGAAAGTCGACTAACTTCCATGTTACTCTTTGTTGAAATACCTTCATTTTACTACCGTTGGAGTCTATCTGAAACCCCATCTAGTCAAGTTATTGGACTATGGTAATTTAACTCCAAAATCATTTTCAAGCCTCTTTTAAAGGTTGGATCATTTTATCCACCAACCTATAATACCTCGGCTTGAACGATAAACGTTTAAAGACCATTCTACAAACAAACTTCTACTCTGAACTAGGACTGCATCATAGGGATGTAGGTCAAACTATCATGAACATACTTCTAATCTGTACTAGGACTGCATCATAGAGATGTAGGTCAAAACTTCAAGAACATACTTCTACTCTTTACTTAAGCGATCAAAGTACATCCAGGTTCAACCATTCTCACTCACAAATTCATTTTCTTTGCATGTAACAGAATCATGTCGCCAAAGAAAAACGATCAACCCATCAACCAAACACCAACTCTTCAGATTGATGCAGCTACCTTTCAAGCTGCAGTCTCGGCTGCCGTGTCAGCTGTTCTGACCCACCTTAACACTAACAACGCGAATGTTAGCGGGATTGTTAACAATAACTCCAATCCAAGTAACAATCAAATACCTCAACGGGCAACAAACTACCACGAAACCCCAAATCCCAAGCCCAAGAATAACAAACAAAAGTTCTGGGCTAAAGCTAAAGGAAAATCACCCCAAGGGACGAGCAAAAGACAACAACACGTGGCAACCTTCACAGCCACGACATCTGTACATCCTACTACCATCCCTTCTGGTATCCCAATTGTCCCTACACTAGCTAGGCAGTATGTCGGAAACCTACTGAAATGTAATAAGTGCGGCTTCCATCATCGGGGTAGTTGTCGTCCGTTACACTGCTTTAAATGCAACAAGAACGGACATACTACCAATTGCTGCCAGACTCGGACCCAACACATTACTTCAAACACCAATGTCGAAATCTCTCGAATATGCCATCTATGTGGCATAATGGGACACTTCAAGAGGGACTGTCCAACAGAGAAGGACGACAACGAATCCGGAGGAGTTTGACCTCAGAATGGAAAGAAGCAATGAAAGAACCTACTATAGTGTACGTTCACTTCCAATCGTCAGTATTATGTATGTCTTTTTAAAACATGTTTAAAACTAGTGCAACTAGAGTCTTATCTTTTGCAGGATCCCATCGGTATAGGGATGCTTGTGCTGCGTATACTTACCTTTTGTAGTATACCTTATTCGCATCAATAGTCTTATAGTAGTCTAAAGTGTTGTAACTCTGTTGATGGTTGCACGGTTGTGTTTTGTCTGTAAACATCTTACGTTCAAATCTAATGTCTTTAAGTTTCCTTATGATTCCGACATTATCATATGACTTGATTCAATTTGATCCTCACAAAAACAGCTTCATACGTACATCTCTTCCTCCGAAAATTTCTTTCTAGCAAAGCCGTCATTCCAGAATACCAAAGTACTCGTGCATAGAGCACTTATTGTTTCTCATCCTTCCGAAGAAAAATTCAACAAACCGCCCCGAAGTACCACTCGTGTAGTATGTCAAGTTCAATCCAAAGACTCACAGTTTCAAGCCTATTTATATACGGCTCATATACCCGAGACTATGATTGATGAACCTGGTATGGGTTCTACTATGAACTCCAGGACGGAGACTTCCCAAGACTACGAGTGATCGTGCTGACATGCAAATAAACTTAGAAGCCCTACGCATGCCCTTGCTGTCGATTGGGACAAGGAAGACAGATAGAACAAAAGTACCTATCCTTTTCCCTTAATTCATGAGTAACCATACCTTATTTTAGATATTCACGACATCTAAACGACCACAAGGTTTTGACTTCATAATTAGTACGACTAGGTTGTGTTCTTATGCAAGAGGAAAGGTCATTGCCTATACCTCAAGACAGCTTAAGACACAGGAAGTTAACTATACAACACATGATCTTAAGTCAGGAGCAGTAATAATCGCTCTAAAGATCTGGAGACACTACTTGTAGGGTACAAGGTGTACTAATTTCACAGTCCACAAAACATCCAACATACATTCGACCAAGAAGAGTTATCACACCAGTAAGGCAAACGAAAGAAACAAAGTCGTTCCCCGATAGTGAAAGGTTCACTAGAAGGGCATGCGAGGATTTGAATTCACTTAGGAACGCAAAGATCAACTTAAACTTCTATCCGTAGCGTAGTATCAATTCTGCTTAAACTCTAATTTCGGGACGAAATTCCCTCTAACAGGGGGATGATGTGACAACCCGATATTTCGAGGCAATATGATGGAACGCAAGTCAAATTTAGGTCAAAATTTAACTTTCCAAAAATCTTATTTGGGTTAAATAAAGTAGTAGGAATCGTGTCAAGGTTTTCGTACATATAAAGAACCTAAAATCCGAGTTATAACGAAGAAGTTATGACCAACCGAAGATTCTCGGCAAAACCGAAAATACTGATAAACGTAAAACACGAAGTTTCAATACAATAGTTTTTGGCCTTAGGTATCTAAATGAAAGTTTTAGATATCATCAAACCGTAACCGTACACAAAAAGAACGTCCAAATCTGACTTCGTATGAGGAAGTTGTGATTTTTCTAAGTTACAGATATAACAGTAGACAGCTAAAAAGTCGAAATAGAGATCAAGAGACTTTTGGCCGACACAATCTAAATGAGAATCGAAGGGCTCAACAATACTAGCGCAACGGTAAAAAGTCTGACGAAAACGGACGTCGGATGAAGAAGTTATGGAACTTTAACGAACTTTTCCTGTCCCGACCTATTAAAAATATAATATTAAAAATAAATTCAAAACTAGCCGACGGAGTCTAAACGAAAGTTGTAGATCGTAGTCTCACCTTCGCGTGGATATAAAGAACATCGAAAATGGAGTTCGTATGAGAAAGATATGAATTTTTGAAGTTTGTTAATTAATTTAAATATAAATTAAATTAAATCCCGGTATTATCCGAAGAAGGAGTCACCGGTCCGATCCCTCGTACGCCCAGCGTACCGTCGTACGCCCAGCGTACTCGGATGATAGGCTCCCGTTCGTCCACGTTGCTCCAATGTTTCGACCGAGGATGCGCTCATGCATGACGCATGAGTACGCAGCGCGTACTCTCGTACGCCCTGCGTAACGCAACCTCTCAGACCCCTATAAATAGAGATGCGAGGGTGCCGGCCAAAATTGCTAATTTCCTTCCTTTCTCGCGCCGAAGCTCTGCGTTTCAACCCTCGGAGTCATCCCAAAGGCCCGGTTTTCATATCTAATGTGGGAAGAAAGTTTTAGACTCCCGAGATTTCCCGAGAATCTCGAGAGATCCGCTTTCTCGAGTAGAAGTTCTGCTCGGTTTTCGTCACGCTTTCTTCAATCAATCAAGTGAGTTCATACCCCTATAAAGTACAATTTTAAATGTTTTACAAATACTTGTATATGCTTTTAAGGGGGGGGGGGAATACAAGTTAAATACGCTTTTTATCAACGAAATCATATGTGATTTATAACTAATATACAAATGGATATACTACAAGTTTAACAGTTCTACTAAACATATAACTTCAAATGACTTTCTTAAACGTTTTTACATGATTAAAGCTCGTTATCAAATTGTCTTACACACTGTAAGCTTCCTTTCAAACTCGGTTACAAAGGTGTTTTCAAACAGTGGTTTTCCGTGTACATGTAACATCATAAAATTTCAAACCAAAAATTTTTCATTTTTACAATCATCAAAACATGAGTAATAAGTTTAGGTTCCAATGTAACAACTTAGTCACAACCGATTACGTAACAAAAGATCATAAAATGGTTTCCCCAAGTGTGTGTACGATCACGCCGGCACCTTCCCACGGTCCTCGCTAGTACCTGAAACACATAACACAACAACTGTAAGCATAAATGCTTAGTGAGTTCCCCAAAATACAACTTACGCACATACGCCTTTCCAGGCCTTGACCTTCCGGTCCATGTGTCTTAGGGTATTTCCGTCCCGACTGGGTAAACCTTCCGGTCCTACCCACGTCAACCTTACAGTCCATATGACCACGCCTTCCGGCCCATAACATGTTGCCTTCCGGCCCGAATCAAGAATATCATACATGGCACATATAACGAATAACTTAACACACATAAGGCATATATCTCATATCATATTTGACCTTCCGGTCACACAGTCAAAACCCTTCCGGGTACAGTATAGTGAGAAGACTCACCTCGTATGCCTCGCTAAGTCGCTAATCGTGAATCCTAGAATCACTCGTGCTCGAACCCTCGAGCTGCAATCCTCCTATGATATCATGAATCTATAATTATTACTTGCACCACTAAGGTTGACCATCCATATCAAGTCAACACATGTTGACTTGGTCAACAATCTTTAGTCAATTTGGACCGGACTCGGCGAGTGCACTATAGTGACTCGGCGAGTCTACGCATTTTAACCAACTCTCAAGGATTTTCCCTTTGACGCGTCAAGTACTCCCCCGACTCAACGAGTTCCACCTGGGCCTGAATCACAGGGCCACCGCGACTCAACTCGCCGAGTCGCAAGGACAACTTGGCGAGTCCCAACTTGACTCGGTCCACCTGTCAAAACCTTTCCAACTCTCTGCGACTCACTGAGTCGCCCACAACTCGGTCAGGACTACACACTGGGTGGTCTCAAGGACAATCATCAAAGCGACTCGTCGAGTCTGTTCTTCAGACTCGGCGGGTCCATGCCATGCACCAGCTAAAACTGGCTTTTGCGGTCAGATCCGTTCCATACATACATAGATCTGGCCTTCCCAAGCTTATTTGTCACGTAAAGTCTCAGTCTTGGTCGCCATGCAATGTATACAAGGCTTATTTTGGAGAAACAACCTCTAATATGGCAACCCTAGCTTCTAACTCAAAAGAATGGACATAAAGCTTGTCATATGGGGTCTCCTGGACCTGCTAAGGTCCAGATCTAGGTTCCATATCTCCATGGGACCTTTCATACTTCCAATTTAAGCCAAGAAATGCAAGAAGAAACCCTAGATTTAACACATCAACCCAAAATACGAAGTTTGGCTCTGAAAGTCACCTCAAGAAGGCTCCCTTGATGAAATAGAAGCGGATCCAAGCTCCCCAACTCTTCAAACTTGATACTCTCCCTCCTTTCTTGCAATAATACACAAAATGATGAACAAATGGCCTCCAAACACACTCACAAGGGCTCACAGTCGTATGGGTGCTCTTAGGGTTCAAGGTGGCCGCAAATGAAGTCCATAAGGTCCTTTAAATAGGGCTTAGGACCGGGAAATTAGGGTTTCATTAAACAGCGCGGACTCGCCGAGTCCATCCCTTGGACTCACCGAGTACGGATGCGAACCTCCGCCCAAAACCGCGCCCCAACTCGCCGAGTCCCCTCACAGAATATCAAAAATATGAAAATGAAAGTACCTGGGGATCCGGGCTGTTACAATTCTCCCCCACTAGAATAAGTCTTCGCCCTCGAAGTCCCACTAGGCAAATAGCTCCGGATGCTGCTCCAGCATCTCACGTTCTGGCTCCCAGGTCATCTCTGATCCCTTCCGATGCTGCCACTGAACCAATACCAGGGGTACCTCCTTCTTTATCAAAACCTTGATCTTCCGATCTCTGATGGCTACTGGTCTTTCAGCATAATTCAGGCTTGCATCCACCTGAATATCCCCTAATGGAACCACCGCCGATTCGTCGGCTATACACTTCCTCAACTGCGACACATGGAAGGTGTCGTGAATCTGTCCCAACTCTGCTGGAAAGTCTAAACGGTAGGCTACCCGGCCCACCCTCGCGATCACACGGAAAGGACCAATATATCGGGGCCCCAACTTGCCCCTCTTCCTGAACAGAATCACTCCTTTCCAAGGAGAGACCTTCAGGAGAACGAGATCACCAACTTGAAACTCAAGCTCGGACCATCGTCTGTCTGCATAACTCTTCTGTCGGCTCTAAGCGGTCAACAACCTCTGCCTGACCAGCTGAATTTGCTCGGTCGTCTGAAGCACGATATCCGTGCTACCCATAACCTGCTATCCCACCTCACCCCAACAGATGGGGGTGCGACACCTCCGCCCATACAACAGCTCAAAGGGCGGCATACCAATGCTCGAATGATGGTTGTTGTTATACGAGAACTCTGCTAAAGGTAGATAGGTGTCCCAGCTCCCTCTGAAGTCCAACACACATGCCCGAAGCATGTCCTCGAGTGTCTGAATCGTCCGCTCACTCTGACCATCTGTCTTGGGATGATATGCAGTACTGAAATGTAACCTAGTACCCAACTCCTCATGGAACTTCTTCCAGAACCTGGAAGTGAAACGCACGTCACGGTTTGAAATAATCGAGATCGGCACCCCGTGCCGAGATACTACTTCCCTCACATATAACTCGGCCAACTTCTCCGCAGAAGAGCTCTCGCTAATGGCTAGAAAATGAGGGCTCTTCGTCAGCCGATCCACGATCACCCAAATCGTATCGACTCCCCTCGCCGTTCGCGGTAACTTGGTGATGAAATCCATAGAGATTTGTTCCCACTTCCATTCGGGAATCTCTAGCGGTTGCAGCTTACCGTGCGGTCGATGGTGCTCGGCCTTGACCTGCCGACAAGTCAAGCACCTCTCGACAAACCAAGCGACATCCCTTTTCATACATGGCCACCAGTACTCCTTCTTGAGATCCAAATACATTTTTGTAGCACCAGGATGAATCGAGAATTTCGATCGATGTGCTTCCTCCATCAAAACAGTGCGCGCACCGCCCACAAACGGCACCCAAATTCGACCCTGAAAAGTCATAAGCCCTCGACCATCCGTAACAAATCCTGATACCTGACCTACAACCCGTTCCTTCTTCTGATGTTCCGGCTTTGCAGCCTCCACCTAAGCTCCTCGAATAATATCCAGAATCGGGGTCAAAACCGTCAATCACATACAAATATCTCGGATCTGGGCGCTATCCGCCCTACGGCTCAACGCGTCGGCTACCACATTAGCCTTGCCCGGGTGGTACAGGATCTCACAATCGTAATCCTTCACCACATCCAACCACCTTCCCTGTCGCATATTTAGATTTGGCTGATCCATCAAATACTTCAAGCTCTTATGGTCCGTGTAAATCGTACACCGAACCTCGTACAAATAGTGTCGCCAGATCTTGAGGGCAAACACCACCGCCCCCAATTCCAGGTCGTGGGTGGGATATCTCGACTCATGAGGCTTTAACTGCCTCGAAGCGTACGCTATCACATGACCCCTCTGCATAAGCACCGCCCCCAAACCCGATATAGAGGCATCACAGTATACCCCAAAATCCTCCATCCCTTCCGGGAGTGCAAGCACTGGAGCCTCGCACAATTTCTGACGAAGCGTCTCGAATGAGGACTGCTGCTCTGGTCCCCATGAAAACGTAACACACTTCCGGGTCATCCTAGTAAGTGGCACAGCGATCTTGGAGAAATCCTTGATAAACCTGCGATAATATCCAGCCAAACCCAGAAAACTCCTGATCTCGGTGGGCAATCTTGGCACCTCCCACCTCAACACCGCCTCAATCTTGGCCAGGTCGACCAATATCCCTTTCTGGTTCACAAGATGCTCAAGGAACTGGACCTCTCTTAACCAGAAATCAAACTTGGAGAACTTGGCATACAGTCTCTACGATCGTAAAACCCCAAGAATCTTCCTAAAATGTTCCTCATGCTGATCCCTAGTCCTCGAATACACCAAAATATCATCGATGAATACGATCACTGACCAATCCAGCATCGGTCGGCACACCCGGTTCATGAGATCCATGAATGCGGCCGGGGCATTGGTGAAACCCAAAAGGCATCACCACAAACTCATATTGTCCGTAACGAGTCCTGAAAGCAGTCTTTTGGATATCCTCCTCGCGAACCCTCATCTGATGATATCCCGACCTCAAGTCAATCTTGGAAAACCAAGATGCCCCCTGCAACTGATCGAACAGATCGTCGATCCTAGGTAACGGATATCGGTTCTTAACCGTCAACTTGTTTAACTCCCGATAATCGATACACATCTAATGTGAACCATCCTTTTTCTTGACGAACAAAATCGGCGCTCCCCAAGGCGAGCTACTCGGTCGAATGAATCCCTTTCCCAACAGCTCCTGAAGCTGCAAGGATAATTCCTGCATTTCTGGCGGAGCGAGACGATAAGGCGCCTTGGCGATGGGCGCCGCTCCCGGAACCAAATTGATACGAAACTCCACTTGCCTCTCCGGAGGCACACCTGGTAACTCTTCGGGGAACACATCCGAAAACTCGCATACAATCGGAACGTCATCAATCGAATTGGGCCTCTCCGCGGTCACACGAGTATCCATCACATAGGCTATGAATCCATCACAACCCTGTTGCAAACTCTGCCTTGCCCTGGCAGCCGAACAAAACGCCGACCCACACCGGGTCCCCTCGCCATAAACCGTGAGCACTCCCCCACTAGGGTCTCGAATCATCACCAGCTGTCTCTCGCAGTCAATGACTGCTCCAAACTTGCTCAACCAATCCATGCCCACGATAACGCAAACATCCCCCATAGCTATAGGGACCAAGTCTATAGGAAACTCGACCCCAAAAATCTCGAGCACGCATCCTCGAATCACCTTGGTGGTGTATATCACTTTCTCATTTGCTATAGCAACTCACAGGGGACGACTCATCGCCTCCCGATCGATACCGATGTGCTGGCTAAAAGCCAATGAAACAAAATACCGACTCACACCCGAGTCGAATAATACCAAAGCAGGCACATGATTCACAAGAAAAGTACCTACGTATATAATAATATAAGCACAATATCTCAGTATAAATGTAAATACATGAAAGAATACATACCAGCCACGACATCAGGCGTTGCGCAGACCTCCTCCGCAGTCAACTAGAAAGCTCTCCCACAAGCCTTCGGAGCCACGGCCTTTACTGGCCGAACCTCGGGAACCCTAGCAGCAGGCGTAGATCCCTGGTGAAGCTGGGGGCACTCGGCCTTCCGATGGCCAGTCTGGTTGCAATGGAAGCAAACCATGAATCCCTTGGGGCAATCTCTAGCAATGTGCCCCTCCTTTCCACACTTGTAGCAAGCACCCGATCGACACGCCCCCTCGTGACCCTTGCCGCACTTCCCGCAAGTGCAGCTCTTCTGACCTCCGGATCTCAAATCAGCGGACTTGATCCGCTTGGCTGCCGGATGAGACTGAGCCGGCCGCCGATCCACCCGTTGAGACTCGGCCTCCTCCCTGGCCTGGGTCTCCAACTCGATTTCACGCTTCCTGGCATTCGCCTGAAGCTTAGCAAAAGTCTGATATGACGAGTTCGATACGAACTCCCGGATATCCCTCCTCAGCACTCCCAAATACCGACTCATCCGAGCTTGCTCCATGGACACTTGCTCAGGGCAGAACATTGTCCTCTCATGAAACTTCTGCGTGATCACCGTAACAGAATCATTACCCTGCTTGAGGGTCAAGAACTCCTGAGCCAACCGTTCCCTCTCCACCGGGGGAACATACTCGTCACTGAACATATCAGTAAACCTCTCCCAAGTCACAGCTGAGACCTCTGCCAGAGTGAAGTTCGCCGTCACGAACTTCCACCAATCCTTTGCTCCCAAGCGGAGCTGGTTCAGGGCGAACCGAACCCTCAGATGCTCCGGACATGAACAAGTATAGAAGCATCCCTTGATTTCAGAAATCCATCTCATCACAGCAATCAGATCCTGCGTCCCGTCAAACTCTGGTGGCTTCGTGTTGCTGAACTTCCGGAACAGCAACGAGTCACCCCCTTGTGGTCTGGCAGTGGCCACAGCTGCGGTAGCTGCAGCGGCGGCAGCCTCAGTCAACGCGGCGTACCGCTCATCAAATGTCTCCATCAGCGTGGTCTTAATAGACCCAAACATCTCCGGAATCTCGGCTGGATCGCTGCAGCTACCTCCTCATGAATCATCTAACGAAGCTCCTCGTCAGTCACACCACTCGTACGAGGTCTGTGTCGTGGTCCAACCATGATGTCTCTGAAATACAACATAAAAATATCAGAGACTCTATCGGGCATAATCGCACTCGATAACGCAGTCCTACTCAGTCTCCGATACCCAGGGATTCTTACATGGGCTGCCCACTGATCCGGTGTCCTTGGTAGTACGGGCACAATACTACCAATTACACCGCGTCGGTATTCACCCCAAGTCCTCCTCCCCAAACCCCGAATCCTGAGTACTCTATTCTTGCCATACACTAGTTACCCACTCGCTCTCAAGCACCTCATAGAAGCAGGTTTCCCTAGACTAAGGCATCACAAAATCAGGCCACTCTAGTCCTAATATGTATACCTAGTCTACTAGCATGCGTATCATATCATATCATATCTCATAACACATATTGTAAGAGTATTTTGGGGATTTTACCGTTCGGGCGCTGGCTGACCGTACACACTCTTTCTTCTTTGGTTGTCTCAAAATCACTTATCAAATTTTTATTGATTTATTAATTAAAATTTTTCTCAAATCCCCGGTTTGAGTTCAGTTACGCCCGAAGGTGTACCCGAATCCCTCAAACCAAGGCTCTGATACCAACTTGTAACATCATAAAATTTCAAACCAAGAATTTTTCATTTTTACAATCATCAAAACA
Organism: Lactuca saligna; assembly: GCF_052625555.1. Taxonomy (NCBI): domain Eukaryota; kingdom Viridiplantae; phylum Streptophyta; class Magnoliopsida; order Asterales; family Asteraceae; genus Lactuca; species Lactuca saligna. Next base: position 135,814,919 of record NC_136421.1, on the reverse strand, counting down.
TGAGTAATAAGTTTAGGTTCCAATGTAACAACTTAGTCACAACCGATTACGTAACAAAAGATCACAAAATGGTTTCCCCGAGTGTGTGTACGATCACGCCGGCGCCTTCCCACGGTCCTCGCTAGTACCTGAAACACATAACACAACAACTGTAAGCATAAATGCTTAGTGAGTTCCCCCAAATACAACTTACGCACATACACCTTTCCAGGCCTTGACCTTCCGGTCCATGTGTCTTAGGGGACCTCCGTCTCGACTGGGTAAACCTTCCGGTCCTACCCACATCAACCTTACAGTCCATATGACCACGCCTTCCGGCCCATAACATGTTGCCTTCCGGCCCGAATCAAGCATATCATACATCGCACATATAACGAATAACTTAACACACATAAGGCATATATCTCATATCATATTTGACCTTCCAGTCACACAGTCAAAACCCTTCCGGGTACAATATAGTGAGAAGACTCACCTCGTATGCCTCGCTAAGTCGCTAATCGTGAATCCTAGAATCACTCGTGCTCGAACCCTCGAGCTGCAATCCTCCTATGATATCATGAATCTATAATTATTACTTGTACCACTAAGGTTGACCATCCATATCAAGTCAACACATGTTGACTTGGTCAACAATCTTTAGTCAATTTGGACCGGACTCGGCGAGTGCACTATAATGACTCGGCGAGTCTACGCATTTTAACCAACTCTCAAGGATTCTCCCTTTGACTTGTCGAGTACTCCCCCGACTCGACGAGTTCCACCTGGGCCTGAATCACAGGGCCACCACGACTCAACTCTCCGAGTCGCAAGGACAACTCGGCGAGTCCCAACTTGACTCGGTCCACCTATCAAAACCTTTCCAACTCTCTACTACTCACTGAGTCGCCCACAACTCGGTCAGGACTACACACTGGGTGGTCTCAAGGACAATCATCAAAGCGACTCGTCGAGTCTGTTCTTCAGACTTGGCGAGTCCATGCCATGCACCAGCTAAAACTGGCTTTTGCGGTCAGATCTGTTCCATACATACATAGATCTGGCCTTCCCAAGCTTATTTGTCACATAAAGTCTCAGTCTTGGTCGCCATGCAATGCATACAAGGCTTATTTTGGAGAAACAACCTCTAATATGGCAGCCCTAGCTTCTAACTCAAAAGAATGGACATAAAGCTTGTCATATGGGGTCCCTGGACCTGCTAAGGTCCAGATCTAGGTTCCATATCTCCATGGGACCTTTCATACCTCCAATTTAAGCCAAGAAATGCAAGAAGAAACCCTAGATTTAACACATCAACCCAAAATACGAAGTTTGGCTCTGAAAGTCCCCTCAAGAAGGCTCCCTTGATGAAATAGAAGCGGATCCAAGCTCCCCAACTCTTCAAACTTGATACTCTCCCTCCTTTCTTGCAATAATACACAAAATGATGAACAAATGGTCTCCAAACACACTCACAAGGGCTCACAGTCGTATGGGTGCTCTTAGGGTTCAAGGTGGCTGCAAATGAAGGCCATAAGGTCCTTTAAATAGGGCTTAGGACCGGGAAATTAGGGTTTCATTAAACAGCGCGGACTCACCGAGTCCATCCCTTGGACTCACCGAGTCCGGACGCGAACCTCCGCCCAAAACCGCGACCTGACTCAGCGAGTTCGACCTCCAACTCGCCGAGTCCCCTCACAGAATATCAAAAATATGAAAATGAAGGTACCTGGGGATCCGGGTTGTTACAGTACATAAACTGTCTTATCAAACAAAATACTTTCAATCATTTTATAAACTGACATCAAGTCACAAATTCTTTATTAGACTTTTCTACGGATTTACAAAACTCCTTTATTCTTTTATATTATAAATTGCATGCCTCTATACGTATAGTTATATAAGAAATGTTTAAAAGACTTAGGAAGGTTATCCACCCTGTTTCCTTTTCCTCGATTTGGATGTGGTCTGGTGGGATATCGGGTACTCCTCCGTAGGTCGTTTAAATATTAGTTATATATCATGTATACATATATGGTCATAAATGTTCCATCAGTTAATTTAGTTCCGATACTCTTGGGTAGCAAGAGTGTATAAACCTACTTGGACACTCATCAATTACATTCTAGTAAACTATTATAGGAATAGTTTAGAGTAAACAAAACATTATCCCTACTACAAGAAATTACACCAGAGTCAGTTCATTCATGAGTCTAGACTACATGCTATATGAAAGAATACTCTTACATGAATACTTATACATGAATACTTTTACATAGACATTATATGACAAATTACTATTACATGTTAGATATCTAGATACTGTTATATAGTTCGTCTTTCTATATTTACCTTGTGATACAATCACATCATCGACGAGATAGATTGGACTTTATATCCTAGTACTAAAGGATACTTTGAGGGACTAACCATTCCGAGAACCAGTGTTAGCTACAGAGGTAAATGAACAATCTATGGATGTTTTAGGTTGATACCATCGCAGGTATACATAAGGGACTAACCATTCCTAAACCCGGCTGTTAGCAACAGAGGTAAATGAACAATCTACGAATGTTTTAGGTTGATACCATTTTAGGTATACCTAAGGGACTAACTAATAATAGTTAAACAGGGAAAAACCGTCACAAATTTCAAGTGATGCATACTTTCAAAACATTCGAGTCTTGGTAGAAGACTACTTTTATACTAGTAGGAAATAAGGGATTTTCTAGAGTTTTTCATACTTATACTAAATGTTTCATCAATCATTCACCAGTCTTTCATAACAACTAATCAAAGCAATGACATTAAATACTTATGAACTCACCAGCTTAAATGCTGACCTACACTTTCAAAATGACTTGTATTCTCAGGTTACAAATAAACAGGTGTCGATGCGAGGTTTAGAGAAGACAGAGCAGACAAGACTCGTCTTTTATTTTGATCAGTTATCTTGTTGTCTTGTACTATGAAAGAAAACAATTGTAGCTAAAATTATACTATTAATGCAATGGATGATGTTGTTGCTTATTTACTACTTTACATTTGTTGTGATACATTACATGACGTCCTCCACCGCAGAACGTTTCCGCCATTCTCGGTTTTGGGGTGTGACAAATACAACAAGTTATAGTATCAAATCATATGTGATTTATAACTTGCAATCATAAAGGATTTTCTATACTTTTAGCTACTTGTCAACAAAATTGTTTTGAATAATTATCAAACGCATTTTCTATGTTAAATTATTATTAAACTATTTTCCAACTGTTTTAAACTACTTTTCTTTTAAACTATATCTACACGAATATATTTATATAAGTTAGACATAAAGGACTTTGGACTGAGAGATCGCCTTACTTCCTGTTGTTGTTTGATTGTGGTCTTAGGGTATATTGTTATCTGTCTGACTGTCGCTGAATTCTTAGTTATATATCATATATATTTGTGTTGGATATGAAAGTCTTAACCTTATTCAATACCTTTGTAAATCAAAGGCATGCAATCCCACACTCTATTTAACTATAATAGGTATAGTTAAGACTACTGCTCATTACCCCTATCACTATGATACTCGCTATAATTATTACTATTACAAGTTAATACATGTTAAAGAGAACACTAAATATACTATACTAAAAGTTCACAATACTATAATACAAGAGAATACACTAACCCAGAATGTGACACACTATCCCTCTATACGACACTCTACTGCGCAATTACAATGCAACCAAAGCTTCCCGGAAGGAAAGCAGCACTACATGTATAGATCTATACATGACGGACACTATTACATCCTGACAGCTAACTACAGTCCGAGCCGACTAGGCCCAGGGGTTACCCAACATTGCTACACTATGTATGACCGGGAAGGTCATCGGACTCTCTATTATCACCCAGTTTGGTTACATGAGAGATCACATCCATATCCAAATTAACACACACTAAGAATTAAAGGTTAAGTTAACTTCCCGAAGTAAATAAATATATATTACTAATTGAAGTTTGCAACACTACTACAGCCAACCGACAATACCTTCCCTCATCTACTTTACTTGAATGAAATTTATTACCTTATTTTTATAACTAAAAGTTTCAATGGGAATACTTTTACACACTCAAAGGATCAAACATACAAATGCTCAAATCTGGAAAATATAGGATTTTCTAGGGATTTTTACTATTCTCAAACGTTAATCGCAGCTTTTATATTACATGATTGTAAACACTTTTATACAAGCAACGACACTAAATTCTTATGAACTCACCAGCTTTACGCTGATACTCGTTTTCAAAATAACTTGTATTCTCAGGTCAAAAATAGACAGGTACTGGTGCAACTTTTGAGAAGATGGAGCATATACAAGACCCATCTTTTATTTTTGTTAATACTTTTGGTGTTTATTAAACTGTACAGAACACGCTTGTATTTATAATTACTATATTAATGTAATGGTTGTTGTCACTTGTATTTAGTATTATGCAATTGTTATGATACTGTACTTGACATCCTCAAGCCTAGAACGTATCCCACCGTTCTCGGTTTTCGGGTGTGAAAGATTGGTATCAGAGCATTGTTTATAGTGAATCAAGTATATCAACCCATAAAAGATATACGAATTATAAACACTTCGGGACTAAAACACTCTGACCAAGAATATATACTTTTAAATACTAAAATATTTAATTAAGTATATATATACATTCATAAATACAAAGTGTCAATATCATACTAGAACAAAAAAAAAGTATTAAGATTGTTGAGCAGCACAACTAGGCTTTGAGACATATAGTCACATCTCGGTGGATGTAGCCTGATCAAGTATATTTTCCTAGAAGTGACTAGCATGTGCCTAAGAGTGATTGTGATGTTGCAACAAGTCTAAAAACTTACCAACACTACCACGAGAATGTTAGAATAAGAATACTATAGGAGTATTTTGCATTCTACTAAGTACATATGTGATAACTAAAAGGGTCGTTACTAGTAGGGCAATAGTGCTAAGTGGATACACCACAATTACATGTGACTAGGGCGCTATAGACTTAGAATCTATGACCTTTTCTTGATTTCCTGTTCTTGTTTGATTGGAGATTTGGAGTTAGGGTCACCTATTTGAAGGACTATCTTGCTTCGGTTACATGAAATTGGTATGCACTATGCTAGTATTGGTTCGACTAATAACGTTCATCTTATAAGTATCCTAGATTAGTACGTCTATTAACCTTTCTTTCCCCATTCTCGTGTAGATAGCATGGCTGGCTTCCACCTTCCCAGCGATCCATATTATCCGAACCAAGGCAATGGAGGATGGCTCGATGAGGAGCCAGAAGATGATCACCCGATCCCTTTGGATGATCATCGTGCTGAAGGCTTTATGGATAGCACCAACTCTGAACCAGAAGTCAACAACCTGCCCTCAGTAGCTCCAAACCCTAATCCCGGTCCGACGTTTCAAGGTCCCACCCCCATGTGGCAATAACCTTGAACCGATGGAGTGATGAGCAGGGTCAACCTGTGCCTTTCAACGGAGAGTGGAGCTTCTACAACATATGCGAAGGAGGATCAGCGGACTGAGTCTTGCCCATCATGGTCCTTAGGATTGCCTGGAACACCGAACAAGGTCAACCAGCTGTTGGTAGAGTCGTGGAAATTGATGCCAACTGCAGCCTTAACATTGTCCATATCCGCCAACAGGAAGAAGCCATGAATATGACTAGTAGGACCAATGAGGCTGTGTAGCAACAACTAGTTGCATCCCGAGTTAAAGTTAGGCAACTCTGAGCCCATCAGAGGGGTCAGGAAAGACATCTTCAGGAAGTGGTTCGCCAACTGGATGATCTTAGCGTTCGCCCAATGAGTACCCGTCGCCAGTAGAATATATCTACTTATCTTTCCCTTTCATTTAAGGAATAACCTTTTTCTTTCTATGCTCAGTAGAGCACTTGTCTGTAAATATTCCTAACTTTGAAAGTACTCTAATTAGGCCTCTAGGCTGCCAACATTTTTCCTTATGGTTTGATGTAATATCTACAATTATGTCGCTTTTCCCGAATTCATTTTACATCATTAATACCAGTAATATTGGCAGCTACACACTTTGTGAGCAAGTCTGAAGTTTTGTGTTTTTCTACTCTATTGCTATGATTCTATCTGATAACTGAACTATGTCAGTTTGGTTAGTAAAACTCTCACAAATTATTTACAATCAATTCTTACTATTATCTTCATCTTTATAAATTTCCACTAAAAGATGCCTCCTCGCAAGCGTCTGAACTGAGGAAGACCTACAACTCAGACTCCATCGGCTGGGACACACTGAAGGACCTACTAATGAATGAGTAGAGCCCTAGGGGCGAAGTTCAGAAACTCGAAGAAGAACTTTGGAATCTCAAGATGAAGGGGACCGACAGAATAGCTTATACTGCCAGGTTCTGCAACCAGGTAGCTATGTGTCCTAACATGATCCCTTCTGAAAGCAAGAAGATAGAACGATACATTTGGGGTTTAGTGCCCTCGTATCGAGGAAACATGTTAGCATCACGCCTTACGACCTTTGAAAGCGCCAAGGAATTGGCCCAAAGGTTGATTGATCATGAAACTCCCTCCACCCCATCAACAACCATGTCGATTACCACTTCACAACCCAAATCAACCGACAGCAAGAAGAAGCGTTGGGATCAAAACAAAGGCAAGAAAACTCAATCCTCCTCCAAAAACCAACAGATGGTGGCCGTCCATGCTGCCACCACTCCTGCTACCCCTATGCCAGCCAAGTCCTATGTTGGAAGTTTACCCAAATGCCCCAAGTGCCCCTTCCATCAAACGGCCCCTACTGAGAATTGCACTGCACCAACTACGATCGGAAGGGCCATACCGTCCGGTTTTGTAGATCCCAACCCAAACCTATCTCTCAAGTCCCCAGCTTGGGAGTGAGCCAAGCCTGCTATGGATGCAGTGAGGTTGGTCATTTCAAGAAAAAATGTCTAAAGGCCAAGAATACAGGAGGAACAGGAAGACTACAAGCTATTGGCCATAATGAAGCAGTAGCGGACCCCACAGTAGTCATGGGCACATTTCTTCTCAACAACTCTTATGCTTGTGTCTTATTCGATAGTGGAGCAGAAACAAGCTTCATAAACCAAAACTTTAAACACTTACTTAATCGATCCCCACAACCACTAAAAGAAAAATTCATCGTGGAAATGGCTAACGGAAAGACAGAGAGCCCTAAAGAAATCTACGTAGGTTGCACCCTCACGCTAGATGATCATTCATTCCCAATCGATCTCATATCAATATCGATCAAGAGTTTCGACGTCATCATGGGCATGGACTGGTTGAGTCCCCATCTCACCGATATTCTGTGATTCGACAAATCCATCTGTCTAAATCTACCGAATAACGAAACTCTGTTACTCTACGGTGACAAACCCAACACGAGTTTTCGTATCATTTCCAGAATTCAAGCCGAGAAGTACTTGCGTAAAGAATATCGTGCATTTCTTGCACACATTGTCGACACGAGCCGGAAAACGAAAGATCTAAAATATTTCCCCGTAGTATGCAGCTTTCCTGATGTCTTCCCCGAGGAGTTACCAAGGTTACCCCCGCAACGCCAAGTCGAGTTTCGGATCGACTTAATTCGAAGAGCTACCCCTGTAGCCAAATCACCCTATCATCTAGCACCTCCTGAGATGCAAGAACTGTTCGGTCAACTTAATGAGTTGCTCAGCAAGGGCTTTAGAAGACCAAATTTCTCACCATGGGGAGCGCCGGTCTTGTTCATAAAGAAGAAAGGCGGATCGTTCTGTGTGTGCATCGATTATAGAGAACTTAACAAACTGATGGTTAAAAATCGTTACACTCTTCCCCGTATAGACGACCTATTCGACCAACTGCAAGGGGTGAGTTACTTTTCCAAGATTGATCTTAGGTCTGGGTATCACCAGTTACGAGTGCTTAAGGAGGATGTTCCGAAAACAGCCTTCCGAACTCGTTATGGACACTACGAGTTCGTAGTAATGCCGTTCGGACTGACCACCGCGCCCGCAGTATTCATGGATTTAATGAATATGGTGTGCCATCCTTACTTGGACCAGTTCGTCATCGTCTTCATTGATGACATACTCATCTACTCTCGAAGTAAGGAGGAGCATAGCGATCACCTACGACAAGTCCTAGAAAGCCTACGATCCGAGAAGCTATATGCGAAATTCTCGAGGTGGAAATTCTGGATCCGAAGAGTTGAATTCTTAGGACATGTGGTTAGCAAAGAGGGAATCCACGTGGACCCATCCAAAATCAAAGCTATTGAAAACTCGTCAGCACCGAAGACGCCTAAATAAATTCATCAATTTCTAGGCCTCGCTGGCTACTACCGCAGATTCATTCAGAACTTCTCTCGGATTGCGAAACCTCACACCACATTGACACAGAAAGGCGTGACATTTGACTGGAGAGAAAAACAGGAGGAGGCATTCCAAACCCTGAAACGAGCCTTATGCACCGCACCAATACTATCCCTCCCCGAAAGGACATAAGATTTCGTGGTATACTGCGATGCTTCAAACTAGGGGCTTGGTTGTGTACTGATGCAACGAGGTAAGGTCATTGCCTAAGCCTCAAGACAGCTAAAGATACACGAGGTCAACTACACCAAGCACGACCTCGAATTAGGATCGGTTGTGTTCGCCCTAAAAATTTGGAGACATTAGTTGTACGGTACGAAGAGCACGATATACACCGACCACAAAATTCTATAACACAAATTCAACCAGAAGGAGCTCAACATGAGACAACAGTGGTGGGTTAAGCTACTCAAGGATTACGAATGCAAAATTTATTATCATCCGGGTAAAGCCAATATGGTAGCGGACGACCTAAGCCGGAAAGAACATTCTAGTCGAAGAGTCAAGCCGTTACCAATGACTATCGATTCGCATCTCTCCACATAGATTATGGAAGCTCAGCTCGAAGCGTTGAAGCCTGAAAATGTGGCAGGAGAATCCCTATGAGGAATGGATAAGAACTTGGAAGTCAAGGATGACGGAGCCTTATATCTCATGGACCGAATCTAGACACCGCGTCACGGTGGCTTCAAAGACTTGGTCATGAAGAAAGCCCACATCAATCGATACTCCATTCTCCCAGGATCAGATAAAATGTATCTGGATCTTAAAAAGTCATACTGGCGGCCTATCATGAAAGTCGAGATTGCTACCTTTGAACGTAAATGCCTTACTTGCGCCAAGGTCTAGGTCGAATACCACAAGCCATCAGGTCTTCTACAGCAACCAGAGATACCGGAGTGGAAGTGGGAGCGAATCACTATGGATTTCATAACTAAACTACCTAAGACAGTGGGTAGACTTGATACCATATGGGTCATTGTCGACAGATTGACGAAATCCGTACACTTCCTGCCCATCAAGTAAAAAGACAAGATGGAGAAACTCACCAGAACATACATTAAGGAGATCGTACGACTGTATGGTATCCCTATATCTATCATCTCCGATAGGGATAGTAGGTTTACATCGAGATTCTGGAAATCAATGCAAAACGTATTAGGGATGAGGTTAGACATGAGTACAGCCTACCATCCGCAGACCGACGGACAAAGTGAGAGGACTATCCAAACCCTGGAAGATATGCTGCAAGCATGTGTGATCGACTTTGGTAAGGCATGGGATACCCACTTACCCCTTGTCTAGTTTTCCTACAACAACAGTTATCATACGAGCATCAAGGCAGCTCCGTTTGAAGCCCTCTACTGCCGGAAGTGCAGATCTCCTCTGTGCTGGGCTGAGGTGGGTGACACTCAGTTAGCTAAAGGATGCGTTCCTGACATCGCTCTCACAGGTCCGAAGATCATTCGAGAAACGACCGAGAAGATCGTACAAATACGTGAACGACTAAAAGCCGCTAGAGATCGACAGAAAAGCTACCCAGACAAATGAAGAAAACCCTTGGAATTCCAGGTGGGAGACTGAGTTCTTTTGAAAGTCTCTCCCTGGAAAAGCACGATCCACTTTGGAAAGCGTGGAAAGCTGAATCCAAGATACATAGGGCCTTTCGAGATTCTCACTAGGATTGGCCCCGTAGCTTACAAACTTAACCTACCCCGCGAACTCAGTAACGTACATCCTACCTTCCACGTCTAGAATTTGAAAAAGTGCCTTTCCAACGAGACCCTCGAATCCCACTAGACGAGATCGAGATAAATGAGAGCCTAACCTTCATGGAAGAACCTGTGGAAATTATGGATCGGTAGGTCAAACGAATGACACTAAGCCGCATCCCAATTGTGAAGGTTCGATGGAAAGCCAAACGAGGACCGGAGTTCACTTGGGAGCGCGAGGATCAAATGAAACTCAAATATCCTCATCTCTTTGCTTAGATGTATTATAATAACTTAGCTACTTGTAATCTAAATTTCGGGATAATTCCCGCTAACGTGAGGATGATGTGACAACCTGAAATTTATTCCATCACTGAAACCCGTTTCCGTTAATAGAACTCGCTTTTATGAAAACTTTTCTGTTAACATTGGGATCAGACAAATTAAAATTTTGAACTTTCATTATGACTTCATAAGGATCAGGACAAATTAGAAAAACGTGAAACACCCTCAATATTCCCTTAAAAAGTTTTAATTACAACCAAGTCAAATTACGACCATTTAATCAGGTACAACCATCAGCCCCGTTTAACGTCGGTATCAGGTAGATTTCCACCTGGCCACAAACTCAAACCCTATATAAGGGTTGATTGGTCACCAACTTAAAATTTTACCACTCTAGTCACTCTCTCTCTCTCTCTACTCTCTCTCTTCAAGGCCTGATTCTTCCAAAAATCCGCAAGTTTTCGCCCCCAAATTGTAAGGTCTCTTACCCCAGATTGTTCTAAAGATCATTACATGTCTATATAGCTTGAAAATCATCCAAGAAAGTCAAGAACACGGATTTTACAGCTCAAGAACTCTCTTAGGCCGTAAACCCCTAAAAGGGTGCCAAAAGGCCACTAAATCCCCTCCTTAGGCTTAGAGACCAACTTAAAACTTATCCTTGAAGTGTTTTAGACATTAAACATTAAGTTTGGAGGCTTGAAAGAGGGTTTACGGCCCATGAACACTCTTAGGTTGTAAACTCCCTCAAATAATGCAAATTGAGCCCTAAACCCACTATTTAGCCTTGGACCTTAACTTAGAAACTTGTAGGAGTGAGCTAAGGACCTCAAAAACGAAGGATAAGGGGTGTCTGAGGGTTTACGGCCATAAACCATGGTATTCACGACCGTAAACTCCCAAGGAGTGCTCTAAGGACCGCAAACTCCAAGGGAGTTCCCCCTTTGAACCCTAAACACCCCTCAAGCCATGGATTTAATCCTAAAACCCTTCCTAGTGATGTAAGAGACCCTTAAACTCATGGGGGAATTGGTCCCTCAACCAGAAACTCACCTTAGGTGAGTATTTGAGGAGTAGACTCCATAGTGAGGCCGTACACTTTTTCCTTGCAACCCAATAGCCTCCTAGCACTTGACCAAAGAGTTTTTCTTCGCATTAGAATGTCGATACGTGTTTAATTAGTGCTTTAATCACTAATTATATGTAAACATATGTCTTCATATGCTACTAGGGTCATAAAGTGTGTTCAAGTCGTCACTTGACACCAAGCACTCAACCAACACTTCCACCCAATCCACTCGCTACAGGTGAGATCATACCCCTTAATTAACCTTTCAAATGTTTTTAAGTGTTTTAGGGGGGGGGGGGGGGATACAAGCTAAATACAACAGGTTATGGTATCAAATCATATGTGATTTATAACTTGCAATCAAAAAGGATTTTCTATACATTTAGGTACTTGTCAACAAAACTGTTTTGAATAATTATCAAATGCATTTTCTATGTTAAATTGTTATTAAAATATTTTCCAATTTCTTTAAACTACTTTTCTTTTAAACTATATCTATACCATTATATTTATATAAGTAAGACTTGAAGGACTTAGGACTGATAGTTCGCCTTACTTCCTGTTCTTGTTTGATTGTGGTCTTAGGGTATACTGTTATCTATCTGACTGTCGTTGAATTCTTAGTTATATATATCATATATATTTGTGTTGGATATGAAACTCTTCACCTTATTCAATACCTTTGTAAACCAAAGGCATGCAATTCCACACTCTATTTAACTGTAATAGGTATAGTTAAGACTACTGCTCATTACCCCTATCACTATGATACTCGATATAATTACTACTATTAAAAGTTAATACATGTTAAAGAGAACACTCTATATACTATACTAAAATTTCACTATACTATAATACAAGAGAATACACTAACCCAGAATGTGACACACTATCCCTCTATACGGCACTCTACTGCACAATTAAGATGCAACCAAAGCTTCCTGGAAGGAAAGCAGCACTACATGTATAAATCTATACAGGACTGACACTATTACATCCTGACAGTTAACTACAATCCGAGCCGACTAGGCCCAGGGGTTACCCAACATCGCTACACTATGTATGACCGGGAAGGTCATCAGACTCTCTATTATCACCCAGTTTGGTTACATGAGAGATCACATCCATATCCAAATTAACACACTAAGAATTAAAGGTTAAGTTAACTTCCCGAAGTAAATAAATATATATTGCTAATTGAAGTTTGCAACACTACTACAGCCAGCCGGCAATACCTTCCCTCATTTACTTTGCTTGAATGAAATTTATTACCTTATTTTTATAACTGAAAGTTTCTATGGGAATACTTTTACACACTCAAAGGATCAAACATACAAATGCTCAAATCTGGAAAATATAGGATTTTCTAGGGATTTTTACTACTCTCAAACGTTAGTCGCAACTTTTATATTACATGATTGTAAACACTTTTATACAAGCAACGACACTAAATTCTTATGAACTCACCAGCTTTATGCATATACAAGACCCATCTTTTTATTTTTGTTAATACTTTTGGTGTCTATTAAATTGTACAGAACACGCTTGTATTTACAATTACTATATTAATGCAATGGTTGTTGTCGCTTTTTTTTAGTATTTTGCCATTGTTATGATATTGTACTTGATGTCCTCCACCCTAGAACGTATTTCGCCGTTCTCGGTTTTGGGGTGTGACAGAAACATTTCTTTCGTGTGAAGTCATTATGACTTTCAGAACTTGCACTCTTGATGATCAAACATCTATCGCCTCTCTTTTTTCCATCCTTCACCACAAAGCAATCTCCATGAGTAGGCTTATGAAGTTCTTCGTCCTCCGAATCAGTTGACCAAACTTCCACATTCCCATCGACACTACAATCCTCTGTCACTACCAAAGTCGGATTGCTAGAATTCTTGCAAAGTTCTTCAATCTTCTTTATGTAATAAGCTTAATCCTTATTCTTTTCTTTCTTCTCATTCAACTTCACAACATGCATTCTTTTGCGAAATGATTCTTTCCATGACAGTTGTTACAGCCAAAGCCTGGATCACCAAGAAGCTTATTCTCAATGTTTTCTTCATTTCTGTAAGAGTTTTTGAAACTTCCATTTCTTAATCTTTCTAAATTAGAACTTCCTTGCTTGTGATTATTTCCATCAAATTCATTTATCTTATTTTTGAAACGTGAAAAAAACTTCTTAAAGTATTTGTCACCATCAGAACCCTGTCTTCTTTTGTGAGTTCTTCATCTGAAATGTCAGATTCAGAATCTTTCGCAATAGTTTTTGACTTCTTATGCTTTGAACTGTCACTTTTCGTCACCAAGGCCAAAGAAACAACACTTACAACCAACATTGCTTCTTTCAATACTTCATCTTCATGAGATTTCATTACACCAACAACTCGTGCAAGAGAATAGCTCTTGAATTGTTCATGTGCTTTGACAGTTGAAACAAACATTTTCCTTTCTGGTCTCAGACTATTCATGAATGTGAAATTTTGTTCAATATGTTCCCTTTTCAACCCATATTTAAGCATACAACTTAACACATGATTAAATCGATTGACGGTTTCTACAATTGTTTCATCAGACTTTTGTTTAAATGATCCATATTTAGACAAAAGTGACTTTTGCAAAGAGGTAGTGAGATCAGCCTCTCCATAAAACAATTCTTTCAATCTACTCCATATCATGTGTGCATCAAGAGAGCTAATCATACGAAAAGTATCAGGAGTAAGAGCAAACCTTATGATTCTCAAGGCTTTCAAGTTGCTAAGCAATTTGTTTTTTGCACATAATCAATTTGTTTATTTTCAACAAAGATGGCCTTATAAGCACTTTGAGTTAGAACTTTCTCTTTCATCTTGCTACACTTGTGAGTTCCATCTTTAATTGCTTTCCAGATGGTGGATCCATAAGTTTCAATCCTTAGAACATAATCTTCAAAGTGAAGAGCCCAAACTTCATAGTCTTTAGGGAATTAAATTGTAATTCTCATTGTGGAACCAATACTACTTGGAAAATTGAATGTGATAGAGTGTGAATCATCATTCGACAGTTTCAGTGAAATTTGACATGAATCAGATCAATGAACTTGAAAATGTGTAGACTAAATGAGTCAATCAAAGAATTAGGGATCAACTTGCAAAACAATTTTGAAAAATGCGGAACATATCTGGAAAAACACAATGAACACGATGAACTCGAAGAACAGATGAATAAGATAACAGACCTGAAAAAGTTCAAATAATCTCCCGCTCTGATACCAATTGAAGGAATTATTAGATTCACAAATCAAACAATGAAATGATTCACAAGAACACACAAGGTAAATAAGATTGCATTTTCATTAATGTTAAGATCAAAACAATTCGATTAAAAGAAAAGAACTATTCTATCAAATCAACTCTTACACATTCTTCTATCTAATATCCATATATATAGGCATAGAAGGGATAAAAGAAAGGCATCTCAAGTCAACATCAAAGCTACGAACTCAAGGTAACAAAAAGTGGGAGATCGCATAATAACTCACACTAAGTAATGACATTGTGAATTAAACATTACAAGATGACACAACAAACTACGAACTCTACAATACATATGCCCATAGAATATCCTCCAAGGTCTAGATAGTCCACTCAATCTATCCCTCAGTCTGTGGGTGGAAAGTTGTGTTGAAATGTAGACAAGTACCCAACTCCTCATGAAACCTCTTCCAGAACTTAGAAGTAACCCGAACATCCCTATCTGAAACCACTGAAACTAGCACCCCATGCCATACAAGAACTTCCAATATGTAAACATCAACCAACTTCTCCACCAAAATACTCTCTTGAATCGGGATGAAATGCACACTCTTGGTCAATCAATCAGTGATGACCCATATCGAATCCACCCCGTGCGCCTTCAGAGGCAACTTCATGATAAAATCAATCGTAATCTCTTCCCATTTCCAAACAGGAACTTCCAATGACTCCATTTTGTTGTGGGGTCGTTGATGCTTGGCCTTGACTTTCCTGCAAGTCAAGCACCTCTCCACATACCAGGCTACATCTCGCTTCATGCATGGCCACCAATAGTCGAGCCGGAGATCCTTATACATCTATTTCTCTCCAACATGGATAGAGAATCTCGACTTATGCACCTCCTCCATCAATACCTAACGCACACCAACCCAATATGGGACCCACACTCTCCGATGAAGGGTTAATAATCCTATACTATCATAATCAAAGGAATCAACCTGGCTTACTATGCACTCACTCTTCCAGTGCTCTTCCTTCATAGCCTTGATTCGAGCATCTCAAATCTACTCTGAAAGTGGGGTAATCATTGTCATCCTCAAACACACATCCCTGATCAGAGTCGTGACTGCCTTGTAGATGAAAGCATCGATCACCATGTTGGACTTGCCTAGGTGATAAAGGATCTCACAATCATAATCCTTCACGACATCCAACCATCTATGCTGCCTCAAGCTCAGATCCGGCTGATCCATACAACACCTCAAGCTTTTGTGATCAATGTAGAGAGTACAATGGACCCTATAGAGTTAATGTCGCCAAATATTGAGGATAAACACCAAAACCACTAACTCGAATTCATGTGTAGGATAATTCGCTTCATGAGGCTTCAACTTCCTCAAGCGTAAGCGATCACATGACCCTCCTACATAAATATTGTAGCCAAACCCGTGATCAACACATCACAAATAAATCACAAAATCCTAAACACCCTTCGACAAGGTCAGAATCGGAGTCTCACACAATCCCTGTCTTAAGACCTCAAAAGACGCATTTTGCTCAGGCAGCGAAATGTGACGATCTTCTTCATCAATAGAGTTAAAGGAACCGCTATCTTGGAGAAATCATGAATGTATCTCTAATAATAACCTGCCAATCTATGGAAACTCCAAATCTCAAATGGAAACCTTATTATTTCTCACCTCATCAATCTTGGAAAACCAAGATGCACCCGGAAGGTGGTCAAATAAATCGTAAATCCTCAGGAGCGGATAACGACTCTTCACCGTTAGCTTATTCAGCTCCCGACATTCGATACACATCTGATGCGAACCATCCTTCTTCTTCACAACCAAGTTTAGTGCTCCACATGGTGAACTACTGGGCCGAATAAATCCCTTGTCTAATGGATCATGCAGCTGTGTAGACAATTGCTGCATCTCTGGAGGTGTTAACCAATAAGGTGCTTTGGCTATCGGAGCGACAATGCAACCAAGTCAATTTGAAAATCCCCTTGCCTCTATGGAGGCACACCAGGAAAATCCTAAAGGAAACACATCAGGGTACTCCCAATCAATCGGTACATCGTCCACAGTCGCATTACCCTTCTCTCGGGTATCCACCACATAGTCAACAAATCGAGAACAACCCTGCTGGAGATAACGTATAACCCTAGCAGTTGAACATAAAACCATCCCATGCTGAACACCCTCTCCGTGAATCACCAACTCTCCCCCACTTGAGGTCTAAATACGCACCAACTGATGCTCACAATCAATCATTTCCCTAATGGGGCTCAACCAATCCATCCCCACAATAACCATGCTCTCACGCAGAGGAATAGGAACCAAATCAATCAGATACCACTCGTAGAAAAACTCCAAAACACAACCCCGATGAACCCTCGATACCCTTACAAGATGATCTTAAGCAATCTCAACCTTTAATGGACAATCCAGCTCCCATAGAGCATCGGCAAACCACTTTCTAAGAGAAAGAGATACAATGGATTAGGTAGCCCACAAATCAAACAATACCAAAAGATATTGTCGTATATATACACATTTTTAGGCAATATGTTAATACATTTTGATTAATATTTTGGTTAATTGCAAAGATATGTGATACTTATTGAATTAAATTGTATTTTGTATCCAAATGGAACACTCTTTAAGAATATGGACTAGAATTGACAAGGATTGGAACTTTGGAGGATTAAAGCTTTAAAGAAGAAAATTCTAGCGAAAAACCAAGATCACGACGTCACAACTCATGGGCACAATGTGAAGAGGGTATTCTAGAAGATAACTATGCGGGAAGTTAGGATCCTTGCCCGATATGGATTTTTATCAAGGTCACAATGTGAAACCCTATTTCACATTGTGAGACATGTATTTTCCAAATCTATAGATACTCTTTCACACTTACAATTTGGGAAGCTTGGAGATGAAAATATATTATGGGATATTCGATTTCATAGGTCAGAAGAGTGCAAAATCATAACTTTGAAGGAGAAATTGATTGAAGATTAAGAGACTGAAGAACACATCATCACATCGGTTTGATTTACTTTAATCATGTTGATTTATGTTGAACTTATGCTTTTGTTTCCAGCCATGAGTAGCTGAACTTTTTTTCTTTCGTTTACCTAGATGACACTTCAACTCTTTGACATCCCGAAATATAGGTCAAAGACTGTGAATGGTCAAGTTCATAGTAAGTCTCTTTGTAAATTGACTCATTGAGTTTTCGTGTATCTAATATAAAATAAATGAGTTATTATAACTATTATAAGATACCAGAAAGTATCTTTCTTCCCATTGTGTAATCTGACAAATGAATCAAACAGCTCAAACTGCAACCATAAAAATGCATCTGAAAAACTAAAACTTTTGTATTAAGTAATTGTGAGTAATAAAAACACTCTAGTCTCATAGTATGTGTTTCCCTATTTCCAAAAATATAAAGAACATCCAAAACGGAGTTTGTATGCAAAAGATACGACCGTTTTAAGAATTCAAAACCAGTATAATACTGATTTTGTTAAAATCGCTTAAACTGTTTCTATCTGTCGAGGGACTTGCACACCTTGAATGGAAATTCCGAAAGCATTTTCGGATTCAGACTATAGTCTAATATTTAATTTCATACTTGAAATATTTTTGTAAGAATATTTATAAAAGTAAAAAATAAGACGTTTTCAGTTTAATTAAACACGAAACTTTAAACGTCATTTCACGGAGATCAGTATAGCAGAATTCAATTCCATCCGCATTTTTGGAATCACCACGACGTGAACATTAAGCAGATACTTTTAGAAAATTTATATGAACCAATACGAGGACACGATAATTGAGGTATACATCACGATATATATATATATATATATATATATATATATATATATATATATATATATATATATATATATATATATATATATATATATATATATATATATATATATGGTAGTTATTATTGTGAAAATGTTTATAAGATATATATAACAACTTTGGACACCTATTATGTATAAATCTCCAACTGTTCATATATCTCATAAACATATGTTATACATGTGTCAATTTTTAATTTAACAACCATGGTTTAACAAATTAATAATTTTTACATTTCCAACATATGGATTTCAATTTATATACATATTACACAAATTTATGTAACAATTTCATTACAAATGAAAATAGATTACATTAATCAAGAAAATGGTTTGTAAAATTTTTAAATAATCATGTGTATACAAGAGGAAAACACAACAAATACATACCAAATCAAACAAATACACACAAATACATACCCAATTAAATCAGTACATCAATACAGATAAAATGCATAGTTATTTAACTAATAGAATGTTTACAAGATTAACCAAAAATACACCAAACTTGATAGCCAAGGTAATAGTTTCTTCCATGTTTCATTTTATACAAAGAAACCCTCAAAAGGGAAATGAATTCGTGCACTCCATTATTTTCTTTCCTCCCCACATTTCTCTTTCACCTGCTCTATAGCTCACACACAACTCACACACCGGTATGTGGAAAGTACTGTGTGGTATTGCTTCTACTCATCAACTACTTATTCACAAACAATCAAATAACAATTAAAACCTTACATTAAAAATGTTAGAATAAAGTTCTATTAGGATCGATTAGTTCTAAGTACGCAAACAAGAATGAACGTAAAGTGAAAGAGAATATGGCTTGAATATGTTGTATGATTACAACTTCAACACCTCAGAAGAGCTCGATTGGGAACCTCGACTGTAGAGGTGTTTTAGGGTTACAAGATCAATCGTAAATAATAAGACGTGTTAAATATAATGCATACATGCATATATATATATATATATATATATATATATATATATATATATATATATATATATATATATATATATATGTATATATAGACTAAGCCTAAATAGATAATCACGGATGGACAGACCCAATCCGGATATATACAAAAAGTCCTAAGACGCAACACAATAAGCCCAACAATCTCCCCCTTTGCATCTTCAGAGCTGAAACTCCAACTCTTAGGAACCGAGGGCTTTTTCACCATCTTGAACACTCTCGGTATGATAACTAACACATGGTACCGAAAGGTGATGTACCACCGAAGCATATCAGTAAAATTCTTCTTATCAGCATCCGAGTTCTGCTTGCACCGATGTATTAGATTGATGATGTGCTCCAGGAAGTCAATAAAAACAGGTGTTTATCTACCAAAGTGAACAAGAACCTATGAGCTTCACCCTTTGTAAACATGACCATCAATTGAGTTGAGTCAATCTGCCCGATCTTCATCTTATTTACATCATCGGGCTTTTGGGTCGCCTTGACTGTCGGCTTTTTATTCATAACTCTTGCAATCTCCTGATCCATTGTAGCAATTTCGTCTATATAGGATCCCGACATTCTCTTTAGATGTTTAATAATCGGTTCATACTCCTTGGAATGATCAAGTAGAATGTTAATAAGCAAAATCCAATCGTGTGGATTAAGATTGGGAAGATCAGCAAGCGATATCAATGACACAAAGTTTGAAGTCCCTCGTGTTATTTTGAAATGGACATTAACAAACTTGCCAGCTGGTCTCGCCTTCAAAACTTTGACAAATGTAATCTTTTGAGCACTCCATGTTCGGTACTGAGGTTGACCATTTTTCAAATACCAATCAATAAGCTCTCGGCCAACCTTTGGACTTGGAAACAGAATCTCAACAGTTGAATCAAAATATGAAAAGTAAATGCCTTTCTTGTAATTGGCATGTCAAACTGTGAGTCCTTGGAACTGTCACAGTCAAATGAAGCAATCGGCTCTAACCAGTAAAAGCTTGGTGACTCAATAGTCTGACTGATCAACACTTCCCTAGTCCATTCAGGAAAAAGAGCTTTCTTACATTGTAAGATGTCTTCTGTTTCTTTGTTTCTTCGCTCAGTTTCCTCAGCCTCTTTAGAGATCTTCAAGTTTTCATCTAACTCTTTATCTCTTTTCTTTCTTTGCAGATCCTCGGCTATAGTCTCATCAGTATCACTATCGCTATCAAGACCAATCTGTTTCATCTTGTTTTTCGGGCCAGAACCGGAAGCTACATTAACCTTCAGTTCTTTTGTGATATCGGCCTTCTGTGATTCTTCTCCCCTTGTTTTGGAGTGACGAAAGGCTCCAAAACACCTTTCATTTCATGTAGAATTGCAAGGGCGGGAAGCAGCTTTGTTGTAAGATGATCGTGAATAGACAGAGTGAGAATTGGATCATGAGCACCAAGAATATTGGTCAACATGTCCTTCACATCATTTGCACAGCTTCAAAAGACAACTCTTTCGGTTTTTAACAAAGAAGTCTCCTTCTCTGCTTGTGTAAGTTGGACTTGCTGGATGGCAATGGTAGAAGCTTGTTTGGCAATTTCTTCTTTCACGGCACTCTCCTTGGCTATCTCAGCATGCATAGAGTCCAGTTTGGAAGAAACCAAACTTATGAGAGTCGCATTATCAGCTTTCAGAAAAGAATGAACATCTTCAAATTTCGTGTGTTCTTCCTTTAAAGTTTGAGAAAGAGAATGAACCGAAGCATGAACTTGAGCTGCATTTTTATCCGCATGCCCTTTCAAAGAATAAAGAAAGATTTGAGTTGTGCGAACAACTTCAGCAATATCATTAGTAGCTTTCTTGCAAAGAGAAGTTGATTTGTTAACAGCGTCAGTAGATTTATCCATGGATTTTGTATATTGCTCTATGGCGGTTTCCACAAAGGCTTTTAGAACGACCCCACCATAAGCTTTCGTATCAGCAAGCAACTTGTCCAGCTTCTCATGAATATTGTCCAAGTGTTTTCGATTGATTGGAGAGTCAGTATCCTCATCCAATTGCAAACGATATGGACTAAAGTATGTGGAATCATACTCATCATTGTCATCGCCAAGTGTAGCACCAGAATCGGTTGATTTGGTTGGGGAGGGAGGTAGAGTAACATCGCGAGTTTCAGATACAGTGGGTGCCCCTGTATAAGATACGTTGACCCTTGCTGTTTCATCAAGGATGGTAGTAGTAATGGTGATTGGGGTAATGATTGGAGTCGTGAAAATTATGGTGGAAATAGAAACCGTAGATACAGGCGGTAGTGGTAGAGAGGTTTCGGTTATGGAAGTAGAAGCAACCGAAACTGGTACTTTCGGTGTCGGTGTGGGAGTTGGCTGTTTTGGTGGTGTTTGTTTTGGTGAAGGGGGTGGAGTAGGAATTTTAACTTCGTCAGGTTTAGGAGGGGATTGTTTTGGTGATTGAGGTGGAGTTGAAATCTTGTCTTCTGGAATTGGAGAAGGAGATCAAGATGGAGTATTACCTCTTGTCGGCTCATGTGGATAGTCAGCTTCTTGATCATCCTCGTTGTCAAATGGTAAAGGAGATGGACCCTTAGGTTTTCGGGCCGTGCGCTTGATCTTCTTTTTCTTTGAAGAACTTTTGGTTTCGGTCTTTCATTTCTTGCTTTTTGAAAGCTTAGAAGTTTTAGCCTCGGTTGTCTCCTTCTTGACGGTTACTCATTTGCCTCTGCCACTCAGATTATCAAGAGCGTCGAGAGCAGCTTGTTGTTCTGGTGTAAGAACTCTTGGCTCTATGGAATGCAGCTTACTATTGTCTGCCATTATTGTGCTATGCTGAGTAACACTTCTGTACATCGTCTCCGGTATTGAACCATAATGATGAAATTTGACCGGGTCTGAGATGATGATCTTCTTAGTATGGAAGGTGGAAATTGTCACAATAAGGGAATCCTTCATCAACGGAATCTCCAAAGTATCAATAGCCCTTTGAGTGATGATGGTCCAGAACCTTCCACAAGAAATCTCATATTGACATGTAGATGTGTTCAGACTTTGCACGACTTGAGACCAGATGATTGATCCATAATCTAGATTCAAACCATGGTACAATCCGTAAAGAATAGTCAAAAAACCCCTTACTTGTGCCATCAGATCCAACACTCCTTTCCGCCAAGCCTTTAATCAACAAAGTAAGAAGACCATTCCATTGAGAGCGTAAGCATGACTTCTTGACTTTGGCAATGGTGTTCAAGACATCAGTGTATCCCATCTCATATATCATTGAAAATAGTTGTGCAGTGGTGATGAAATCAGGAGAAACCACCAAGGAATCCACTGCAAGACTCAATGAGGAACAAAACCTCCCTTTTGATATGGAAGCCTTCTTGTTTTGGATTTGGAAATAGATGCGTTCCTTGTTCTTGTCATAGGATGCAGATGAGTAGACTTGCAACAATAAGGACATTGGAACCGCCTCGTATCGGGTTAGGACAACCACTAGTGGAGAATACTTCAAACACTCACAAACATGCAACATATAAGAATCGTACATGAAGGGAGTAAGGTCGATAATCATGTTCTGATTTGGTTTGATGGTGATAAAAGCAGATGAAGCGGTTTGATCTTGTGCAGAAGAAGAAGTCGCCATTGTTGATGAAAGGAAGATGATGAACAGTTGAAATTGCTGTTACAGATTAGAATTCTTTGAACTAGTAGAAGACAATGAAGCATGCAATCCCTTTATATACCGTTGGTAGGAGAGAGTAAATCGTGACGATTGTGACGTTATCTTCTAAAAAGTAGCCTGAAAAAGCGGGATTGGACAGGTTAGATGTTCCTAGGTAGGCGTCAGCATGCATGCGTATGGTGACCGTTCAAATTCACGCGCCCAAAAGAGTTCATCAATCTTCATTTGAATTAGAATAAACCATCGAAACTTGAATTGCCCTTGATTCACTAAAAGTCAAAAGTTAACAAACAAAGTATCAATAGAATAGGGAAAATTAAAAATTTCCGTGCATTACGGTGACAAACGATAAAGAAATAAAGCAAATGTGTTTGGGTTGTGAGTGATATCTGACAATCAGACAAAAAACAGAGGATTACAGGCAAGAATCTCTTCCTTTGAAATCAAGAGGGATTCAAAGTGCTTGTGTGGATTCTTGAAAAATACGATCAATTGTTTGTTAATAAACATTGAAAGTCTTCTTTTAATCATAGGCTTAGGGTAGCTTTTCTTCAACCGAACTTAGAGTCTTAACATAAAACCGAACGTTGGAAGAAGTACCTGTGAGACCGATGTGATCTGTTGAACAGGTAGGTTGGATATATTATGCAATGACAAAAGAGAAAGTAGAAATATCAAAAAAAAATGGATCTCTTTGGGAAGAAATGCCTTGGTAGTGGATAATTTCATAAAAGACCACTCAAAAATAAAAAGAGATTTCATTAGGTACTTAGTAAGTGCTTGAATAATTAATTCACCGTTAATTCTTTATTGGATGTCATTATAACTCAAAAATCATCCAAGAAGGCAAGGAGTAAGGAGTTTACGGCCCAAGAACACTCTAGGGCCGTAAACCCCTAAAATGATGCCAAACTTGCCCTAAAACTCCTCCTTAAGGTTGGAAACTAATTGAGGATTAAGTCTAGAAGTGTTTGAACCTCAAAACAACAATTTTTAGATCATAAAAGAGGGTTTATGGCCCAAGAACATGCTTAGGCCGTAAACACCCTCTAACCATGCAAAAGTGACCAAAAACACTTCCAAATCATGTTTAAGCTTGAGATATGACTTAGGGGATTTCCATTTCGAGTTTGGAACAATTAAACATCATCATTTGAGGGGAAAACTAGAGTTTACGGCCCAAGCATATGCTTAGACCGTAAACTCCCCCAAACCATGTCAAATGAGAGTTTAAGTCCCCTAAATGGCCCTATACCTTCACTAGAAATTGTTGGGGTTGAAACAAGGACCTTAAAATCAATGATTGGAGGGTGCACAAGAGTTCACGGCCTACGCCATGGGGCTTGCGGCCATAAACTCCCAAGGAGTGGCCTTTGGGCCGTAAACTCCAAGGGAGTAAACTCTTGGACCCTTAAACACCCATATAGCCTTGTACAATTTCTTAAAACTATTTCTAGAACCACATGGGACTTGAAATCATCCAAAACACTCCTCCCATGAGTTTACGGCCGTAAACTCATGGGGAATGTGGCCTCCCAACCGTGAACTCACATAAAGTGAGTTTAAGGAGAGTAAACTCCCTATCTAAGCCATACACACCCTTAGATATTACACAGGACACCCCAAGCACTTAATCAAAGTGTTTTCCGCACTTTAGGATGGGTATACGTATTTAATTAGTATTATATTTACTAATTGTATGTAAACATACGTTATCATATGTTTAATAGATCACTAAGTGTGTTCAAGTCTTTACTTGACACCGAGCACCCAACCGGCACCTTCGTCGGATCCACTTACATCAGGTGAGTTCATACCCCTGAATTAACCTTTTTTAAATGTTTTTACATATTTTATGGGGGGGGGGGGGAGAGAATACAAGTTAAACATGCCAGTTATATTATCAATCACATGTGATTTATAACCCGCATGCACAAGGATTTCTTACATTGTCAACTATTTTACCAAGTATGATACAGTAAATGGTTTTTCTAAAACGTTTTTACTTGTACAAAGCTTTCCTCAAATTGACTTTCGCACTGAATGTTTTATCAAAGTTTCACTTAAAACTTGTTTATGAAAGGTTTCCAAAGGAATTCCAAAGGTTTTCAAACTGATTTTACAAAAGAATACCAAGTCGTGATTTTCTTAAGTATAAAGGTTTTTCCTAAAGTTTTTCATCAAAGATTTCTCCCATGCTTTTATACTCCTACTTGGCTAAGATACCACTACTTCACTTCTACTTAGTTTAAACTCCTACTTGATAACGCTTTCACTTCGTGATATGCTTATACTTATTACGACTTGTACTTCACTTATACTTGTTACGCTTATACTTCACTAATACATGTTATCACTTTTACTTCAATTATACTTGTTAATGCTTATACTTCACTTATACTAGTAACACGTTTACTTCGTAATACGCTCCTACTTATTTACGCTTATACTTCACGATACGCTTATACTTCACGATACGCTCCTACTTCACGATACACTCCTACTTCACAATACGCTTATACTTCACGATACACTCCTACTTCACGATAGGCTCCTACTTCACAATACACTTATACTTCACGATACACTCCTACTTCATGATACACTCCTACTTGTTAACACTTATACTTTTGTGGAACACTTCTACTTCGTTAAACACTTAAACTTAGCTAAATGCATGCGTGTGCTTGTATAGATATATATAAATAATGTTTAAAGGACTTAGGAAGGCTTGTTCACCCTATTTCCTTTTCTTCGTTGAGATGTGGTCTGGTGGGAACGGATGTCCATCCGGAGGTCGTTTGATCATTAGTTATATATTATGTATACAAGCATAGACATATATGTTTACATTAGTCAGTTCAGTTGTGAGTCTCTATCATTAGTCCAGTATCTTACATCAGATCTCACTACTCGAGATACATCTTCAGTACGCGGCCTTCTCCGTTGTCAGGATAGTAACCAGAGTCTCTTGTAGGGAGAGCGGGCATTATGTGTATAGATCTATACGGGGTTGACACCCCCGCACCGTGACTGCTAGCTACAGTCCCATGCCTACCAAGCCCAAAGGGTGACATATGTCATACTTACACCAACGCTTAAAGGGCGTCAAGTTCTCTAGTGTCTATCAGTATGGTTACGAGTATCTCGGGGTTACCTTATAGTTCATGGCCTTAAGGTAATGGGTTGTAACACT
Source organism: Lactuca saligna (assembly GCF_052625555.1). Lineage (NCBI taxonomy): Eukaryota > Viridiplantae > Streptophyta > Magnoliopsida > Asterales > Asteraceae > Lactuca > Lactuca saligna. Next base: position 135,788,511 of record NC_136421.1, on the reverse strand, counting down.
GTATTCAATGTATACACTGTATTCACTATTTTAGAGCTTGCTAGACGTATCATTCAGTTGATACTGTATGGGGTCTGTATTCACTGTTTTTATACCTTGCTAGGCGTATCTTTCATTTGATACCATCTGGGGTCTGTGTCTCCCCTTTGTTAGAATGAGCCAGTCGTACCATTCATTCGATACTCTCCTAGAGTCTGATTTCTTTTCGCCTTAGTCAGCAGTCTTCACTGCTGAGGCGTACGTTATTTTCCCTAATGTTTTTACTTGTGATATCCTTCTACTTCCTTTATAACAAAATCAAATACCGTGTTTTGGTAATGATAATATTTTAAGGAAAATACTCTTTAAAACATAACACTGTCGGGTCTTGGTAGAAGACTACTTTTAATTAAAAATATATGATTTTCTGGAAAGGACTCTAATACACTATTGATTCTAAACTACTACTTTTATAAGTTATTTGAGTAAAATGACACTAAATACTTATGAACTCACCAGCATTTCTAAAAATGCTGATACTCGCTTTTCAAATAACTTGTATTCTTAGGTCAGCTTTAGACAGGTACATTCCAGGAGCTTTTGGATGAAGACAGTTTAGTACCAAGCTGCACCTATATTATTACTTGTATAACTTGATGTTTCTATGTAATGTAAACCATGTAAAACTATTACTATTAATGCAAGGATTGTTCTACTTAGATTACTATATTGCATATGTTGTGATACTTGATATGACGTCATCTACTCCAGAACGTTTCCGTTGTTCCGGTTTTCGGGTGTGACACATTAACTAGTTCTTATGGAAATTAAATATACCTGCCTTTGATCCATATTATGTTGTACTGATACTCAAATCACCTAAAAAGAACAAGAAACATACCATACAGACCAAACTGACAAATAACGAGACAAAATATTTATGAATTTTTTAATTTTTCTGAAAAAGAATAAAAAACAGAAAGATAAAATATTTTTGGATTTTTGAAATTTTCTGAAAAAAAAATAAAAACATAAAGATAAAATATTTTTGGATTTTTGAAATTTTCTAAAAAAGAATAAAAACAGAAACATAAAATATTTTTAGATTTTTGAAATTTTCTGAAAAATAAAAACAGAAAGATAAAATAATTAAGTTTAAATAAAAGACATGAGAAAAGAATGTACAAGATATACAACCGAAAACTTATCTTAAATGAGTGAAGTGAAATAGACCGAGCGTTCGGTTTATTTCGGTTCCCTAAAATTCCAGAGCCGAAATTGACCGAGCAGTCGGTTCATTTCGGTTCCCGAAAATTATGGAGCCGAAATAGACCGAGCGGTTGGTGCATTTTGGTTCCCAAAATTTAAGGATCCGAAATAGACCGAGCAGTCACTCCATTTCGCTTGTCTAATTTTTATTAAGAGATTTGAGGATTCGGTACCGACTCTGCTTCCATCATACCAAGGCCTTGTAAGATTATGTTAAAGAGTGCTTCAGGTAATGCCTTAGTGAATATGTCAGCCAGTTGATCATTAGATCAAACAAAGTGTACTTCTACATTCCCATCTTCAACATGATCTTTAATGAAGTGGTATCGAAGTGCAATATGCTTAGTCTTTGAATGTTGCACGGGATTGTGACAAATCCTTATCGCACTTTTTGGGTCACAATAAAGAGGTATCTTCTTCATGCTTAGCCCATAGTCTCTCAGTTGACTTTGAATTCAGATGACTTGAGAAGTACAAGAGGCTGCAACAATATACTCAACTTCGGCTATTGATAACGACACACAAGTTTGCTTTTTGGACTGCCAGCTAACAAGTTTTCCATTGAGAAACTGGCATCCACCTGTGGTACTCTTTCTATCCAGTCCACATCCTCCAAGATCAGCATCAGAATAAGATTGAATGAAGAATCTAGATCTTGCAGGGTACCAGAGACCGAGAGAAGAAGTTCGCTTTAAATAACGGAATATATTCTTTAATGCAACCATGTGAGGCTCTCTTGGATTTGCTTGAAACCTGGCACAATAACACACAGAAAACATAATGTCTGGTCTACTAGCTGTTAAATACATAAGTGAACCTATCATTTGACGATATTTTGTTACGTCAACAACAAGGTTTTCCAGAGATGGTGTTAGTTTAGACCCATTACGCTCATGGTTGATGAATATACCTTTTGTTCCCTATCTAATGTTTAAACCAAGAAAGAAATTAATTAGACCCATTACGCTCATTTCAAATTTAGTTTCCATCAATTTTTTGAATTCAGTTGTTAAGCTAGGATTCGTAGAGCCGAAGATTATATCATCAACGTAAATTTGAACGATCATTAAATGTTCTCCTTCTTTCTTTCGAAAGAAGGTTGGGTCAACCGAACCTTGCTTAAATTTTGACATTTTAAGAAAACGAGTTAAGGTTTCATACCAGGCTCTTGGTGCTTGCTTTAATCCATACACATCTTTATCTAGCACGTAGCAATGATCAGGGAATTTCTCGTTTACAAACCCAGGCGGTTGTTCCACGTACACTGTTTCTTCTAATTCTCCATTCAGGAAGGCACATTTGACATCCATTTGAAAAACTTCGAAGTTTTTGTGAGTTTCATATGCCGAGAAGATACTTACCGATTCTAGCCTAGCTACCGGAGCGAATGTTTCTTCATAATCTATCCCTTCTTCTTGACAGTATCCTTTCACAACCAACCGAGCCTTGTTGCGAATGACATTCCCTTCTTTATCCAACTTATTTCTGAAAACCCACTTTAGTCCTACTACAGAGGCATCCTTTGGTGTAGGTATCAACCTCCAAACTCGGTTTCGTTCAAATTCATTAAGTTCATCTTGCATTGCCTGGACCCAATCTGAATGATCAAGAGCAACATTTACCGTTTTTGGTTCTATCTTTGAAACAAATGAATTAAACATACATAATTCAACTTTGGAGAATAATGCAGTTTCTTTCGCCTTTATTTGAGACCGAGTGAGAACGTTTTCAGATGTTTCACCAATTATTTGTTCTTTGAGATGGTCTCTGGTCCATTTCACCAATGGAGGATAATTTGGGTCATATTCTGGATCCAATTCGGCATTCACTTCTTCTTCAGCTTCTGATGTATTGCCCTCGTCTTCATCAGTTGTGTTGTCAATCTCTTTCTCCCTCTCAACTGGTGAAGTATAACACACGTCTTTACTCAAGTTTGCATCTGCTGTGGGAGTAGAGTTCTCCCCCTCGGTTGTACAACCAATAGGTGGACTTTGATCCGAACTTTCCTGCTTTTCTGAGCCTTTAATAGATGGAGATGAAGCTGAATGCTCCCCCTTAAATGATGCTTTACTTGTTTCTGTTGGAGTTGAACTTTCCCCTTGTAATGATGGATCACTTTTAGCAGTTGGAGGTTCGTTCTCCATCTCCGTAGTAGCTTCAGTGATAATTTTCTTAAGATTTTCAACTTTGTTATCTTTGGCTTTCGCTTCTGAGGATGCTTCTTTTTCTGGTTCATCAAATAGCCATATGTATTCTTCAAACAAGTTGAATATAGGAACCGAGACTTGGCCTGATTTTAGAAAAATGTCTCCCAGATCACTATCTTTTCTTTGGACTTTCTTCATATAGCTGTCGTGGAAGGTGACATAGTAAGTTTCTTCAATTCGTTTTGAACGTTTGTTCAGTACTCTGTATGCTTTCGACGTTAGTGAGTATCCCAGAAAGATTCCTTCATCAGCTTTAACATCAAACTTGTTTCGGTTTTCTTTCGAGTTAAAAAGGAAACACCTTGAACCAAAAATGTGAAAGAATTTGACATTCGGATTTCTGTTGTTCAGAATCTCATACGAAGTTAATGAGAATCTTTTGTTCAGTAGAGACCGATTTTGAGTGTAGCACGCGGTTTCCACAGCATCAGCCAAGAAGTATAATGGAAGTGAAGCAAAACTTAGCATAGTTTTGGCTGCTTCATACAGAGAACGGTTTCATCTTTCAACGATGCCATTATGTTGTGTTGTATAAGGAGCCGAGAAGTTATGAGTTATTCCCTTATCAGCCAGAAATCCATCAAAGTCATTATTCTTGAATTCCATACCATTGTCGCTTCTTATATTCCTCACTGTTTTCCTCAACTGCACTTCTATTTGCTTGATGAATGTTTTCAGCTTGGGAGTAACTCTGATATCAATTGTTAGAACAAAGTTCTATCACGATTGATTATTTCTAAGTATGCAAACAAGAATGAATGTAAAGTGAAAGAGAATATGGCTTGAATATGTCTTATGATTAAAGCTTCAACACCTCAGAAGAGCTCGATTAAGAACTTCGACTATAGAGGTGTTTTAGGGTTACAAGCTCAATCGTAAATAATAATACGTGTTAAATATAATGCATACATGTATGCATATATATAGACTAACCCTAAAGAAACAATCACGGATGGACAGGCCCAATCCAGATATATACAAAATGTCCTAAGACGCAACACAATAAGCCCAACAAAAAATTGATCGATCCTTTGTATCTACTTGCATCTTCATTCCAAGCCAAGAAAAAATGCATTCTTCCTTCCAATCAAATTCACAGCAGAAAAACCATTGAATCCTTCCACTCTTCCCCTGTCACAAACAAACCCAAACATCCATTTGGTTTCTTCCATCGATATCTATAAAAAATGAATAAAAAAAAGAGGAAACCTTACATGTGTTGAAAGTTGTTGCCTTTCCTTAATCAACAAACAACCATGATCAAACTCTCCTCCACCACCCATATGACTAAAAACTCAAAACCATTGATGATACGAGCCCATCACTTATCAGCCCAACGAAAGAGGCCACCATGCCCAAGAGAATGATACATAAGCCTGATAGATTTTTAGAGTAACCAGGGAACGGGAGAAGGAATCATAACTGAGAACTATTCTTTTATTAAATTAGTCTTTTCCTGGCTTCATGGCTTGAGATTAGCTCACATGTTAAGCACACATAATGTCCATGACCACACTTAGTTCCTTAATTTAAGTTATTTCCTTTCTTATTTAAGTATTTGTAATTTTTTGTTGAGATTATGAAAAAATACAGAGAAAATTGCTTCATTCTTGTGTTTATTATTCTGGGATACATGCCATCTCAAACAGGCATATAACATTTGGTGATTTCATTCCCTCTTCCTCATGCCTCCAAGACCAAAGTCAGGATCCACTTCGGATACCTTTAATGTTGTCCTTCATGATCAGATGCAAACACTCATCCGTCTTTCCACCACCACAGTTGCAAAACTCAAACAACTGGACACCATCCTCATCAACAAACAACGACAACCACCACCCCAACCTGCCACTTCTAAACCACCAACCACGCCCTCCGAAAATTTCTTTACCTAATTTTGATAGGTCTAACCCGTTAGATTGGATCTTCCAAGCTAACAATTACTTTGTTTATTATAACATGCCTAATAATCAAAGGTTACCTTTGGTTGTTTTTTACTTCATGGGTGAAGCCCTTAGTTGGTAAAAACACCTGACCACCATTTAGTTACTTACCACATGCACATAATTTTGCAGAGCCATGGAACTCCTGTTTAGACCATCCACATATGAAAACCATCAAGCAAGCCTATTTAAATTGAGATAGACCTCTATAGTTGCAACTTATCAAGCCGAGTTTGAAGAACTCAGTAATCGTGTTGATGGCTTAACACATGTAGCCATTCATAATTGTTTCATATTAGGACTTCGCAACAACATTCAAAATGAAATTTCCATTCACAACCCAACAAGCCTCCACAAAACATAAAACCTTACCACAGTTATAGAGGAAAAACACTCCAACAGTTGGTGAAGGAAGGTTAGGTATGTAGGAATGAGGATTTTCTGAAGGTTTGTTGAATGGTTAAGGATTATTCTGGTGAGGAGCATGAAAACGGTTGTGATATGGCTTGTTATAAGGATGATTGTATTTCATGAAAAGTAGGGAAACTCCTAATAGAAACGGAGTTCAAAGTCCATATCTTCTGAAATAAGGTCGACGGTTGATTGATAGTTGTTGGCAGGAGCAGGTATGGTTGGAAGTGAGAGTTGAATAGGAGGGTTATATGGAACAACAGCTGAGAAAGGGTCTGAAGCGGTGAGGTTTGGAGTTAATGGATCATAGGAACTAACTAGAGCTAGAGGACCTCCAGTGAGTTCACGTAGGGTTTGTGCAACATTTGATTCATGGCCTTGAAGTTCATAAAAAATTTGGTAGAGTTTCAGCTTCTTCGGAGATCCATTACTTTGAAGACATGATTTCAAATTTCCCCATCCCTTTCCTAGACTGTTAATGAACTTAAGGTTGTATTCAAGTGGGGCTCGGACTATTCCATGAGCATTTATGTTGTTAACAACGATTCGGTATCTGTTTGAGGCTAAGGCAATAGATTCACCAGGTCTTGTAGTGAAAGTGTCGAACTCATTGACAACAGATGTTAGACGCTTGACCTTCATGTTTTCTGACCCTTCAAAGAAATCTTGAAGTGTGTCCCAAATCACTTTAGCGGATTTGCACATTTTGTGTGCTCAAAGAGGGAAGGTGGAACACCAAACACCATTTCGGAGAAGGCAACTTTATCTGCATGCAGCTTTTCGAGATCACTAGCAATGAGAGGTCCTTGATGTTGTTCATCCTATCCCATGAGAGTTGCAACAACATCTCTAACAAGGGTTCGGACTGGAACATGTGGACCTTTTTTAACAGATCTCAAGATAGATTGACCTTTTTCTTTTAAAAGTAAAAATATTTCCAAACAGACTTTCCACTGATCATACTCTTCAACAACTAGCAGTGGGGCACGCATAGGGCATCCCATGCTATTTGCAATTTGCATTGAGTACATTTGTTGAGAATTAGAAGTAGCCATTGAAGTTAAGATATCTTAAGCAAAAGTGGTATATAGAAGTACTTTTATCCTGAACACAGAAATGATCAAAATACCAAGGTAATCTCGAATCAACTATAATCTATTCTTATGGATTCAAAGGACAACCACTCAAGATTTGATACCAATTATGATGAAAAGGATCTGATTGCATAGGGACAAGGTTTGAAAACTCAAACCTTGAGTTAGTGCTTAAGATCAATGTCTTCTTCGGATTGTAAGTTCCAGTCAAGTCTGGCAAGACCAATCGAGACTGAATAAGAGAATCAACAAAGTACTTCAAGTATTTACAATGGAGTAATGAGAATAATCAAAGTAAAGACAATGAATGTGCAAATAGAATGTTTGAATTTTGATTTGAGAGAAAAGTGAAAATGAAGTAAATGTAAATGTATCTATCTTTAGAGCAACAATCTGTCTCAAATTCTTGACACTAAACACTCCTTAAGTAGGAGAAGGAGTACATTGTACAAATCGAATTACATATATAGGACCAAACAAAAGATTTAAATATGACACTCTGACTATCCACTGTGACAAAATAAACTAAGTCCTATATACTGTTACATCAAGCAAAACGAAAAGAATAATAAATGCATTGACGGGTAAACTGATTCGGACATAATATCCGTTTGGAACATCATCACTTGAACGTACACTCACCTTCTGGAAACAAGCTCCACTTCTGAACATAGCCAAGGTTCCAGACAAGATTGTGTTGTGGAACTAATACTGACTTTGGAACATGGAAGATTGGGGATTGCTAGAGTTTTACTTTCCGGTTCCCACACAATATTCTGGTGATTAAGGGTTCCACTATGGCTAACATTCAAGTGTTTCACACTTCCAACATCATACTGCCAGACACTTCACATTTTCATTCATCGGATATATCCCGAAGACAATGCTTCGCAATTTCCTAGCTGCGAGTGAGATTATCTGAGATTATCTCAGTTACTAGCCTTTGGCCCTCGACCCATGACCGATGCAGTAAAACAGGTTCTTGATGAGGCAGATAAACCAAATAAAGGAGGCAAGAAAATAACTAAGGTAGGACCCTCCGAACCTATCTAGACTCTAAAGAAGAAGGTGAAGCGAGCTGCTCGCAGGCCAAGAACTTCGACGCCAAGTGATCATGAAGAGTCGGAGTCCAATACCATTTAGGAAATTCCACAGCAAGTTCAACATGAAACAGATGGAATTGCTGAGACTTCGCATCCGATGATTTTGAAGCCTATTACTACAAATCCTGAGGTCACATTTTCTATGCCTTTGTTCCAATCACAGATGGTTTTTTCCAGGATTTCTCTGTTCCTTCTCCCACATCTACTATCTTACTCCAATCACTATCGCTCCTTGCCCAACTGTCTCTATAGGTGTTTCACAGACCCAAGCTTCTCTCGCACAATCTACTCCCTTGTTCACTGATTCTACAGCTACAACAACAACAACTAATAGTGAACCTCCAGTTTCTATCAACACATCTAATGCGGATGCAAGTGCTTTAGGTTTCACTTTTGGTCACGAATCTACACCCATCTCCCCTCTACAACAAGATGATCCAGATACTGTTTTTGGGGGTGATGATGATTTTGAAACTTTCACATTTGATCCTTTTGCAGTTCGAGAAAACAGTGATGATGAGACTCCGGTCACCAAAGGGAAACTCAAGGAAATGAACGAAAAGTTAGATTCACTACTTCAATCCTCCAAAACCTCCACCAGCAGTGATTATTCTTAGGAGATGATCAAAGCTTTTCTTGAGACCCTCACTAAGGATAAACTAATCTCCGATGCTCAATATTTCATGTCTAATTTCTAGACTTTGTTTGAAACGAACACTGCAATGGCGAATGCAGTTATCACTAGTCTCGGATCTACCCTTCCGACTGAAAAGGATGCTCTTGAGAATGTTCGCACCAGCATTCAGTCAGCCGATACAGAGTTTCAAACCTCCATCTCTTCCAAGATAGACATGCTTCATGAGGATTTGGCTCTCAAAAATAAAATCATGGATGAGCTCGCTGTCAAAACAGAGAAATTCAAAGTTTTATCTATCTAGCTCAATCATGCCAATAAGCAAATCGAATATCTTTTGTCTGAAAAGGCTGTGATGAAGAGTTGCATTACCGACATGAATGTCTTACTCTATGATATCATTGAGACTCATGATTCTTTAATCACGATCACTGTCAGGAAGCATATGGCTAATAAACTTAGGCATGTGTTCGCAATGCTTAACAGGTTTGAGGGTGTCATACTTCCAAAGCAAGGGGAGAACAAGGCAAATCTTCAGGTGTTAAAAAGTCAATTGGTGGGAATGAAGAAACTAAACAAAATCCCAAGACTAATCGAAGATTAATGTAGTTTCAGGTTCGAAAGGAAAAAAGAAGGCAATAAATGATGATGAAGAGGAAGAAGAGGACGAAAATGTGAAGCTCAAGCGCAAAGTACGAGATGTTGTTCTTGATGAAAATCTACGAATCATAAGAAAAGCAAAAGAAAAAGAAAGAAAGAGCTTCATGATGATCAAATAACTCTTGAAGCTAGAAAGCTGTTATTTCCTCCTTGGTCGATGGAGAGAATTTTGACAGAAGCTATTGACAACCAATAGACTCGCAACTGGATTTCCCTATCACCTTGAAAGCATTTTTGTTTTGCATCTTTGAGGTGATTGCGAATGCTTCAGATTCAGATGATAGTGTGAATAAGTCATTAATGGGATTTTACATGAAGCATGGCAATCCACACTACCAGACCTGGAGTTCACAGAAAATACTTGTTCTCAAGGATATTGGGCTGATACAAACTTAGAGTTTTGTCAATGTCAAATTTAAACAACTCGAGGTTATGCGAATTCTGTGTTCGAATTCTCTCTTGCAGAGCTGCCATGCTTAAATCCCTATGATTGGATCATGCTATTGCACCTCTTGATGAAGGATGAAAAGAAGTATGCACCGATTGTTGATCACATCAAGAGGATGTTTTTTTCGTACATCCATGACGTAGCAAATATGGATATTGAAATAGCCTTGGTGTTGTGAAAGAAACCAACAGTCCTTCCTAAAGCTTCTACGAAAGACATTGATAAGATGAAGCTTGAAAGAATTGAAAAGGAAAACTAGAGTGTGATATTCCATCGAGGATCAAAAGAAAAAGGAGCGATCCAAAAATTTCTTTTTCTTTGCCTAATAAATACTTGTTTTCCACTACTTGCTTGAACTACATTCTAGAAATAATAGGTAATTACAAAGCGAATGATGATGCTATGAAGAAGTGCTATTCATATATGCTCAGATGGTATATAGCAATTCGCAGTACTCTCCTCGGTATTATGCCCACGCTCTTCAAGATGAAAAATAAAAATAAAAAAAATAAAAAAAAAATAAAAAAACACAACCATGAAGAGACTCCTACCTCAATCAATGCAAAGGGGGAGATTGTTGGGTCATATGGATTGTGTCATTGTGTATTTAATGTTTAGTCCATTTTGTGTAATGGGTTGGGACTATCCATCCGATTATTAATGTGCTACGGTTTATCTATTTATAGTGCATGCATGCACTGTTTCTAGTGTTAATACTTTTGTAACCCTAATCGTGCCTCTACAGTAGCAGTTCTTTATCAAGCTCTTCTAAGGTAGTGCTTTTTAATAATTATGCACTATTTTGATCACCGTGTTTTTTGCTTGATTCAATTACCTATTTAGAATCATTCGATCATCTCTAAATTTATTCTAACAACACTGAGGATCACAAACAAGATGTGAATAACCATGCAAACCCATGTGAAACATTCATTCTTAATTTTTTATCTCACATTGATGTGTCAATTATCCAAACCTCCATCAGCAATCATAAACTCGAGTTGTCACATCATTTCACTTTGTAGTCCCATATTAATGTCTAGGTTAACCACAAACGCTCCACTAATGACTTAAAAAGAAATGATTATGTTTTCATGGATTAGCATACAAGTTCACATTTTTCTTAAATAACTAGATTGGGAAATTTTGTTGTGTTCTATTACTTTATGTTATACTTTTAATGTATTTTATGTCCTATCAAAACCCTTTCGGTTAATGACAATCCACCGCACAAAGAAACGGTAAGTGAAAAGGACATGCATTTAATGGTCATTTTATAGGTCGTTTCCATATACCTCTCTTATAGCATGGTTTCATGAATGCGACTTAGTCTTGACTCGACTGATGGTTTTTTATTTACATATAAATATATGTAAGGGTGAATTTTAAACTTTTTAAGAATAGAAATCTTAACAACTTAATTATCTTTATAATTAATCAATATTTAAATCATTTAATATACAGTGATTATCTTTTTATCAAACATTTAATTTATATTAAATCTTTTAAGAATTAAATAATTATCTTAATTAGACATTTAGTTAAATAATATTAGTTAATTTTGCTTCTTCCTCAATTTTTTAAAATTAGAGTTTATCTAGTTACCTAGTTTAAATATTTAGATTTTAAACAATGAAAATAATCATTTATATCAATTAATTAACCTACAATTCTCAAAAGGTAAGAAAATCTCAAGACCCAATCTACAATGCATGGCACACCGCACTAGCAGAGAGGCATGGCGTGCTTGTGATTTAACATGGTTTTTCTCGATTTTTAGTTTTTACAGCTTTTCACTAATGCATGTATAATATAAAAGTCAAGGATCTGATAGTATTGATGGGTTTTCGAGGTTACAACAAAAGATAAATCAACATAATTCATAAAACAATTTATGGGCATATGCAACCTAGATATCTATATCATTCTCTCATTATAGCAACATAATATGCAAACCGATCTAATCTATCTATCTAAAATAATAAATTAGATTAGTAAAATACATTTAAGTATAAACAATTATACTAACTCTTGAGTCTTCAAAAGCTCCATGGAAAGCAAACATTCAATAGTGTTAAGTCTCTAATGGCTCATACCCAACATAGCTAGAACACTAGAAATCAACAGGAGAGAGGATTGATGATGAGAATTTTGGATTTCTCATTATAAGAGGTTTAACCACAAAATTTTGATGCCAAAGGGTGTTATTTATAGCTAGTGGATCTCCATGATAAACCTCAATTTGAATAATTAAATATTCAAGACAATTATCTTTATCAGTTACCAGGAGGCTTCCAGAACCCTTCTAGAATCCTATGAAACCGTCCACCCCATAGTTACCGCCTAGAATTATCGTCCTTAATCAATTATGAATATTGAAATTTAGCTCTTGCACCTTTAATTAATTTCAATTAACCCCGAATTAAATCCAAATTAATTCTGGTTAGTAATTCATTAATTCTATTAATTTCTAATTAATTTATTAATCATATAATTAATTTGCTAATTAACATATGATACTAATGGGTTACACTAACAACAGCTTGATACTATTGATTATTTATTAGAAATTGATTTTAATAAATATTAAATAAACTCTTATAATTAATTGGAAATTATTTATTTCATAGAAATATTAATTTTCAATAGCAAGTAACAAAATATATAATATGGTATGATTTATTAAGTCATGTCCATTATTTTGGATTAGAAAGACTTTTGTCTTTTAGCCAAAAGCCAAAGTTTATATTTTATAAAATAAGTTTACAAAATTTATAAACTTTTGCCTTCTTTTATATCTTTATAAGAATGAATAAAAGAAACACGGCCTTTTGATTATTTGAATCAAAAGAAAGCATGGCTTAAAGTTGTATAGAGCATTAGGGACATGGTAGGTTTTAAAAGTCTAAGACCTTATGGGTATTACCTTTGCTTTAAGAGCATAACATGAAGGCTTTCATTTTTGGTGCATTTTTCATGCCAAAACGATAGCCTCTTGTTTCTCCCTCATTGTCTCTAGTTTTGGTTCATTACATGGAAGAAAACTTACACTTTTACTCTCTTGAAGTTCATACTTTGGTTATGAACTTTAAACTTTTGAGTATAAAAGTTTGAAGACTAGCATCATCATTAATTTGGATTATTGTTGGTGCTTTAAATGTAAGATAATAGGGATAAAATAGCCTTGGAAATTCTGAGAATTGTGATTTCACTATCAAATCAAAATATTAGGTGGTACTCCCTAATCTTTGATTGGATAAGACTCGGAAGAGAAAAGAACAGAGAATGAGTGTATGAATTTTTGTAAGAAACAGAAAAAACTGACCAAAATCAGTTAAATACCTTCTTTGTCTGAAAACTGTCAAAACTGTCATAAAACAGTTTGGCAACGGTCCACAAACTGTCATAAATCCGGGTTTTCTATAAGAATTAATACCAAGTCAAAAACGGGTCAAAAGTGTTAACTAGATCAAGCGTGTTTATGTGAAATGCAAGCTTATGTTGTTTATTTTTCAAGTAAATATTTTGTGTGGTTGATAATTTAGTTTTTCACAAACTTAAACTAGTTTTTGGACAAAATAAACATCACATGGAGTTTGGTTTTCAATTTACAAAATGAGAACATAAGATGCAACAAGTTATAACTTTAAAATAAAAATTAGTTTTATTAAAACGTTATTAATGGTAAATTTTGAAATTGTAAAATTATAAGTCTAAAATGGTGATCTTATAACATATTCAAACTCTGAAATATTAATAATAAAATTATGTTTTATTAAGTAATAAATAAGGTTCTATATGACTCAAACTCAAACTTAATATTAGATATGATCGTGAATAGCATCAAAAAATATAATCGAAATTTATATTTGAACCTTAAATATGGTTTTTTTTTTGGAAAATCGATATCATGATTAATTGGATGCATGCAATTATCATGATATCGTATGTTTTTAAAACTAGAATGATAAAATATATATAAAAGATACTTTCAAACCTCAAATTTATGCAATCCTTTTTTAACAACACTCACACATCTTTTGTATGCACTAATGAGATAAATGGTGTCTAACCAATTGGTGTTATCTTTTCATAGCCCAGGTGCATTTGCGATTTTTATAACCAAGTTATAGGCCGATTACACAAGTTTTTCAAATTTTATGATTTGATCGGAAATCTTTTGTGATAAATGATACCTAAGCAAGAGAAATCTGAGGCATAGATAGGATCAAACATGTCGAATTAAATTCGTTTTTAGAGATCCCATAATCTTGGAATTATATAGTACAATATAACCGATAATCGATATCTACCATGTTGGATTCAAACGGATGGGATAAATGTTACAAAACCATTTGTTTGTTTTGCAACTTAAATCCTAGACTTTTATAATTAATGTTTTTGGAAAGTAAAAGGGTATTAATTATTAAAGAGTTTAAATATTTAAAATACTATATGAATTTTGATAAAATTTTGTAGATGAGAACCAAATCCAATCTCACTACCATGCATCTCCTTAAACTTAAAGATCAATGAGAGATCATAACATTCAATGGGTACAATATCATTTAATGGACTCATTCCTTAAAAGAGATGAGAAATTATACGTCATAAAATGCCATATCCCTAAACCACCTTCTTTGTACGGTTTACATGTGTGTGGTGTATGGGTGGATATACAAATGTGATCTGATAATAACCATGAGACTATTATGGGTACAATCATTCCTGACTTTTGGAAAGAGTTAGAAGGCCTAGAAGCACTTTATATGTATCTTCTGGTTACAAAGATATTCTAAACATTGGAAGAAACCAAATTTGAAAAGAGTATGAACCAGTGGCATCTGATATGAACCAGTTCAAACATTGGAAGAAACCATAGTTGAAAATAGTCATCCTATGTGCTCTAAGAGGCCACAAGATTATGGAAGGAACACCTTTAGGCCCAAGAAATTCAAGAAGGCCCACATTGATGGATCTTGTTTCTACTGTGGAGAAATCGTACACTGGAAGAGGAACTTCTCCTTTCATCCGGAAAAAAAGTCTGGAAAACACTATACTTCAGATATCTACTAGATCAAACTCATACTTTTTATATAACACTCAAGTACTTGATACTGAAATGTTATTATAATAATTGTAAATGGAAGGCATATATTTAAAAAAAGAGTAACCAGTTGAGCACAACCAAGTTCGAACTGCACTCTTGGAGTTCAATTTATTAATTATGCTAAGAACATAATGTAATTGTATTGTGAAACAATGTTTGTTTTGGAACAATGCATGTTTTAATTTAGCTTGTCTAAATATATTTCTCAACTAATTTATGAACGATTGACCATTTACTTAAATCATTTTTCATAACGATCACCTTCATTTTCGGAAATGATTAAAATTTTGTTTATGAGACTGGATCTGTTAATAAGAATTATAAAGTAAATATCAATGTTTTATTAATAACAAGTTCTATATACAAAGTACTTTTGAATTAAACTTGTTTTAAATCAAACTCATCTTTGTCATTATTATCTTTATTATATAAACAACGTTCACATATTCTAACTTCAAGAAAGGGATCTTTGAAGTCAAATAACGTAGTTTATTTGACATATGTAAATCTTAATTATACATAAAAGATTCCAAATGAAATTTTCACTAATTATTAGAGAAAATGAATTATTGGGGAACTATACATTGTTATGTATGACTTCATTTCTAATGAATGTCTAAGATTTAGCACAAGATACCAAATCAACTTTATTAACAACTATAGTAGTTATAATTATATTTTACATGGTAAACCATAATTGTGAACCCTTTGTTTTAGTTTTCAAATATAAAGTTGAAATACAAACCAGTAAGAACAATCTAAAGCCTTTATTATAATAAAGGATGAACTAAATCTTACTTGGTATGATTTACTTTCTAATCTGTAGATATTTCCTCCTTTTATTTCCTCAAGGTAACACCTACATCACTATCAATTGTACCTTGAGTAAAAATACCAACTAATAAGTAGTAAAACATTTTTTTTTCTATAAGATTTTGTATGGAAAGGCTCCATCCCTATCTAATTTAAATATTATGTAGATTTAAAGCCTATGTTGGACTAAAGTTTCTAAACCCAAAATCTACTAGATATATATTTGTATAATACTCTAAATGTGGCTTAGATTATTATATGCAAACCCACCAAGAATAAGTTTGTGTATTCCTCTGATAGTTGTGTTAGCAAAAATCAAGCTTCTAATAACAAAGCAAGTAGGAGGTTCATGGAACTTGAAGCAGCTCAAGAACCATTGCCTAATGTATTAACAGTTCGCACTAGTTTTAACAAGGATTGTTAAACTTTTATAATAGCTATTCACAAATACAAATTGTTCGCATTAGCAGTAGAAATCATCTATGACTTGAAAAGTGTGGAATCTCTCATTGATGAGATCTTCTTGGTGGTTTCTAGCAAATTCATCAACCACCAATATACAATGTCAGATATCGAATCTGATAAATGACTTAGAGTCATTAACATGAGATGAAATCCATGTAAAATAATCAAGTATGGTCTTGATTAAACGTCCTCCCTATAGTAAGGCTTCAAGGAGTAAGTGATTCTTCTCAAAAGAATGCATTTCATGGACAATTGTACACAATTAAAACAAGACTTTTTATAAAATAATTTTCTCACACTCATGTCATTGATTATGGTCCTCATCATTCTCATAACATTAACTATGATCAAACCTTTTTACAAGTAGCTATGATTAGAGCAAAAGGGATATTGTTTACTATAAAATCATATTCTTAATATGACATAGAGCAAATAGATTTCAAGAAAGACTACTTTTTTTTAATAGACATCTACTAGAAGTTATCTATATAGATTAGACTGGAGATTTTATGAATCCAAGTTATCCTAGAAAAATGTGTAGAGCTTGAGATCCACTTGTGGATATAATGCAAACATTTCAAGGTTGTAATCATCATTTTAATATAAAACCACAAGATATGCTTTTATATCAAAATGAATAGAACATGCGTGTTTAATAAGAACTAGTGGAAACATAGTGATATTCCTAATCATGTATGAATGAGACATACTTAATCATGAGAAATGAAATTCTAACCATGCCATGCATTCTTCACCTTGACTCGGAATATGTTTCTAACATGAAGTACTTAGGAAGGACAAGATACATTCTTCTAATGTAAAATCTATAGAGATAGATAAAATTAATGTTCAAATTTTTATATCCTTACGCATATATTGAAAATATCTTGAAAGAGATCACGATAGAAGATTCCTTTGGAGGAACCTTAGCATTGTCACATGGCACTAAGTTTGAGCCAGTCTTAAAAGAACCTAACTCATAGGTTTCAACTAGCTAAAATGATTTATATTTAATTTGTATGAAAAATGAATCCATTATTTATATCATATTATGCATAGGACCTGGTATATAATCAAGCTATGATCATATCATATGATACCAATTAGATACATTGTTAAGTCACCAAATGACTATAGGAACATTCTAAGAGTACTTTAGAAGAACTAAGAGAATGTATATGAGATAATTAGTTTAGAATAAAATGTTCAAGTAAAGAGAGACATAAGATTCGAATTTCTAAACACACACACACACACACACACATATATATATATATATATATATATATATATAATTATAAATTATAATTGGATTATGACTTTATTGTGGGATAAAGATTAAGTTTAGTTGGAATGATGTAACATCCGAGAATTAAAAGGTATTAATTATATTTATATAATATTAATGCATTGAATTAGTTTGGGCTTGGACCATTAGGTCCATGTGATTAGGCTGAGAGGTATCGTACGCGGGGCGTACCATGCCATGTACGCTCAACATACTCAAGAGATAAAAACATGGATGCCATGCACATATGCCAAGCCTACCAAAAGGTACACGCAGCGTACGCATGTAGTCTCCAATACCCTAAATTTAAGGATTGATCCTTATATAAATAACCGTATGCCCTTGGTCCAGCCTCCCTCTCACCTTTAAGCCACTCTCACAAAAACGCTAATCCATATTTGTGTGTTCTTGTGATTTTGTAGCCATTTGAGAGCATTTTGCTGTTGTTTTAGTGATTTAGATGAGAAAGAATTTGAAGGAGTAAGGAGTTGAGGAAGGCTTGTAAATCTAGAACTTTGACATCATTTTTGAGCCATTTGAGGTATAAATCTCTAAACTTGATCATTTCATGCTTAGATCTAGTTTTGGGGTGTTATATGTTACATTTTTGTTCCATATTTGAGGTCCTTTGAGTTTTATAAGTTTCTGTCCAAATGAGTTGTCCTTTTTTGGCTCTTGAAGGTGTTTGGAACCACAAAAATCGGATCTTGATGATTAAGCCATAACCATGCAAGTGTTAGATGGCCACAAATTATGTTTAAGGACTTAAATCATGTATTAACCTCCATCCATGCATGCAAAGACATAAAGTTTGTAACTTTATGGTTTAGGACATCTTAAAATACCTGGATATATGTCTTGGACGTTAGGACTGAATGGATTAAGTGATAAAAGAAGTCTCAATGAAGTTGACCAGTACGTTGGGCGTCCACCCTGGTATGCTATGTGTACTGGGTCAACTTCCCGCTTTGGTTAAGGCTAGCGTACGCTCGGCGTACGTGCTGGGCACACCGCGCGTATGCATGCAGAGTAACAAAAATGGGTTTTTGGGCCTTAGAAGTCTGGGCCTAGATTGTTGGGCCTCATGGCCCACTATAGAGTAAAGTCTATCGGCCTAAAACTGAGATTTATGGTATTGGGCCTTTTGGGTCATAATGGGCCATCCAAAATTATTTATTTTGGGATACGAGTATCCTACATTGAGATTCGATTATTGGATTCAACCTAAGCTCATTTCAATCACTTCATGGATTTTATCACGAGTAATCATGAGATGATAATATCTTATATTCTTCAAACGAAGACGTGTGAGTTGTATTTGCGCGTCGGTCGCACATTGAAATAGGTAAATGCAACCAGTAACTTGGTTGTTATAAAACATATCATTGTATGTAATTTGATGAGTAAGTACAAGAAAACATTTGGGTCGATATTTATCCTTTCCTTTTACCCTTGGAGGGATAAAAGTGATATCTGTGGGCCCCTCTATGATGTAGTGATGACAAACGTAAGTGCTCGACCGGGCCTGGACTAATTTGATTTTTTCAATTAGTCAGTCATCATAAATCGGAAATCGGGAAACGATAGATGGACAGAGAGAATGATTCAAATCCATGTCTCAGTCCATATGATATCTAGAATAGAGGAATATATGATCCCTTATCTAATGGACACGTCATTGACTGGGTCAGAGTTTGACAGTGGCTTTAAGATCTACGATTTCTAGTCGGGATCTTGAAGTCATACGCAATAATATTTTTAGACTTATCTAAGTGGGATACTGTTGGATTAGATGCCTAAGCACATAATTATTATTGGTATGTATTCGACCCGAGAGTAGCATTGTCCGTTTGGGTTGCATGGCATCAGAACAATTGGATAGACAAATGTGAAAATGTTATTTATGATTTATATTGATATATTATAAGTTCTAATATATTAATATGAAATTGTATTATTTAATTAGTATTGAACAAGAATTAATGTGAAGTTAATTTTGTGATGAAAAGAGACTAATTAAATATATAGGGATTGATTATGTAAATAACTCATTCTTATATATATGGGGTTGTGATCCATTGTCCTTCATGTTGGGCTTAACCCATGGATACTCCATGGAGGTTAAAACCCATGGATCATGAAGGAAAGGGAAATTCATGGGTTTACATGGTGTAACCCTAATGAGCCACGCTATATAAAGGACCCCATGGTTCATGAAATTGTGAATAGTGCATACACAAAAGAGGGCAATCGAATTTCATAAAGGGTGAACCAAATAACCTTCTCTTAAGTTATTCTAATTGTTGGTGGTGTTGTGGGAACCATTTTAGGTGCAACACTTGGGATACTAATCACTTAAAGGTTCAAGACTTCAAGCTCCATCAAAAGGTATGTCATCTAACTAGACTTTTGTAGTATAGTTGCTTCATAATATGCTAGTTAGGATGATGCTTTGGAATTTTGAATGTATGCATGCGTAATAGAGAAAACATAAATCCAAAGCACATAGGGGTTCATGTACACCGTAGGAGTGTTAGAATGCTCAAAACCCAACAGTGGTATCAGAGCCTAGGGTTGTTTTCAATTATACTTGCTGCTACTTGCTTGAAAATGCTGTAAAAATCAATTTTCTCCTGTTCTGGACAGTGGACTCGCCGAGTCCATGCACAAATCATCCAACTCTCCGAGTTTGTTCTTGCACTTAACGATTTGGAGCCCCTGACAACATATCTTCGAGTTTTAAGGCTGGAACCGGACTAGAATCATTACCCTAAGCTGTTTTTGAACCTATAAACCTGTTTTTGATGTGGTAATGATCATTCTAATCCAATTCAAAAGATAAGTGTCAAACATTTCATGTTTTGTATTAGTTTAATGGTTAGGCTAATTACATGAAAATTGTTTGATTTGAGTTGTCTTGTTTATATTAGTTTAATCTACATCATAGTTTTTTTGACATGCTTGTTATTTGAATTGATGAGCTTAATGACTTTTTATGGATTCCATAACTTGTCCTCAAGTCATGGAAAAACCAAAATTTTTTGTGTTAAATCTTCATTAAAGCTATAGGTTACATAATTGAAGAGTCTTTTCTCATAAATAGTTTTATGGACACCATAACGTGTCCTCAAGTTATGGATGCTCAAGAGTCTCTTCATTAAAGACTTTAAAACATATATTAAACTCATATGTTATGGATTCCAAAAGTTTTTTTTAATTGTTTAAAATTTTCCCTCAAGTTATGTAATTTTTAAAGTTTCCCCCCATGAATACTTTAATTCCAAGTTAAACCCTTAGAATTTTAAAGGTTATAATTCAACCCTTATACTATTATAATATTAATAGTTAAAAGTAATATATATATATATATATATATATATATATATATATATATATATATATATATATATATATATATATGTACAAGAACAAAGCCAATCTTACCGTTACTAGGCCTCATTCATGAATCCGGTTTATAAGGGGGGTATAAGGTTACTACCTATAAAATGGCAGTTTAATGGGTGTCAACTTTCACCCACCGCTTCCTTGACTGGTGGAGGGTCGTTAGTCGAACGGATTTGATAGGACATTAATTCTCCTTTCATTAAAAGTATAATGATACTTATAAAGTAACTAAACCGTATTAAATTCACAATATTAGTTACTTTAGGAAAATGTGAATTTGGTGCTAACCATGAAATTACACTTTGTACCTTACGAAGTCGTTGGTGGAGCATGTGTGGATAACTGACACACTAACATGGACTAGTTTGAGTGGAAAAGGGTAACTTAATGTTTATAATAGATTGGTGGAGCGTGTGTGGGTAACCGGTACATTGATTAGGTGATAAAAATTAAGGGTACCAAGTTAATTTGCATGGTTATTCACACCTTGTTTGTGATCCTTGGCATCCCAGTCACAAAACCGAGATTTAAACATGCCATTAAAAAGTTCAATGAATCTCAAAACATCTAGGAGTTTCAGTTCAATTAAAACCATATTAGGTTTTCATGCTAGAAGTTGATGAATCGTCATTCGCCTACCTTCAAATATTTTGTAGCTTGGATTACGACATCCCTCTTCTAAGTTATAAAATATTGTGTTGGGTCCTAGCCTTAATATTTCATATTGGGTGTTATATTAAGGTCTTAAATCAACTAACTTGAATTTCTCCCACATAGATGTCTATTTTAGACAACTATGATCTTCCCAAATCTCTTGGAACAAGTTTTCTCCATCTCCTCCCATAACTCTCCCTAACCCACAAGTTTAAAGACTTGAATTGTTCAAGGTCACTCAAGCCCTATTGGCAAGTCTATGTGCACTCGCATGTTGGAGATGAAGTCAAATATCGACAGGCTGGGAGAGATGGGTATCAAAGTCTCAAGAAATTTGGCTGTTGACTAGGTTCTCCAGTCACTTCCTAAGTCACATACTGATTTCTTTAAGGACTACTATGTAATAGACTATGAAATAACCCTTGATGATCTCACATATTTTCTTGTTGTTGCTGAGTCAGCAATGATTGGAAGCACTGGTAAAGCAAATTTGATTGGAAGATCTACTTCGTAAACATACTTAGACATTGACAATGGTAACATTGGAAGTCAAGAAAATCTTTCTCTTCCCAATGGAAAGGGATCGACCATGGTCAAGCCATTTGACCAATGGTAAAGAGAAAGGCTAGGTCTGAGATAGTCATGTGTACCATTCCCAAAGAGTCCATATGCCAAGAGAATGGGAATTGGTTGCGAAGCTTTCCTATTTACCTGAAAGATCATAAGGATGGTAAACTCAAAAAGTTTGACTCTACTTCGGGTAAAGTCCATTATCTAACTCTATTAAGTTCCTATTTGGAGATTCTTAACACATGATGTGACTAGGTCGCATTTTGATGTTTCATAGAATCAAAGAAAAGAGAGGAAGCTCAAAAGAAGAGTAAGTTGATTCTGATCGCGAAGATGGATTTCAATCGCATGGTTCGATGATCAGAATTTTAAGCTACTACTTAAGAGTTATGATAGATTTCTTAGGAATAGATAACAACATAGTTTCATATGTAGATGCATTGTAAGGAAAAGTTTTTCTGCAAAGTTTTATAAAATAAAGGAAATTTTAGATTTTACATTATTTTATGGTTCCTTACAATGGCATTTGTGAAAATTATTGTTTATATGATTCCATTGATAGCAATATAGGAAAATAAATTTGATTCTTTCGTTTGCGGTAGTGTCATAATTTTCCAAATAAGGAAAGATTCTCATCACCCAAGTTTCAGTTGGATAGAAGCTTATAATCATGCAACCAGTATTGTATGATGAATGAGAACTTTCATCGTTAGGAAAATACGACTAATTCCTTGTTCACATGTATATGTGAGTCAAGTGAAGGACAAAAGGATCGGGTACATTTGGTTCTGCGCTGGTCAGGTGATGTG
This sequence comes from Lactuca saligna, assembly GCF_052625555.1. Taxonomy (NCBI): domain Eukaryota; kingdom Viridiplantae; phylum Streptophyta; class Magnoliopsida; order Asterales; family Asteraceae; genus Lactuca; species Lactuca saligna. The sequence continues at coordinate 135,765,649 of NC_136421.1, read as the reverse complement.
TGTGAACTCAACTACATTTAAACCTACTTTTAGTTATAAATTTAACACACAAAGGCAGTTGACCTATCAATTGTGGTGTAGCTAAATAAGTAGGGTATTGAACTCAGGGAACGAAAAATTAAAACTAATAACTAATATTATCTAGAAACAAGTAAGAAAGGAAAGGTTTTCTCTAGTTTCGCAAGACTAGAAAACTTAAATAAACTAACTAACACGCAGTTTAACTAACTAGCAGCTAAAACAAGTAATTACCACTAAATTCAATAGTTAAGAGGACTTATGTTTAGGTTCGACTCATTTGTTCCCATGGATGATTTTATAGTAAATGTATCATATTAATTCTTCATTGGTTACCGATTAAGGTGATTAGATTCGCATTCGTTATTACTAATGCTTAGAAGACAGATTAATTCAAGCAATGTCCAGTTGTCTAAATTAATGAATTTCCTAGACATATAACTATGTGGTTACATAAATCATATGAAATTAATAACTAAGAGATGTTCATACAACTTAGTTGCTGATTTATTAACAGAAGAATAGTTATTATTAACATATGAGGTTCTTTAACAAGCTTAACAAAACATAATCACCAATTAAAATTAATTCTATCCATAAAATCAATCCATGTTCACAAAATCATCTACCCTAAACAGAAGAATAAAGGTTTAGTTCATAATTGCAGGAAACACAAACTCAAAAATGAAATTAAAGAGTTTAAACATGATTCAAATCAAAATATTACTAAGAATAAACTAAACTTGCCTTGATTCTCCTCAAGATTGAATGTAGGGTTGATTCCTCTGCTTCTCACGACCTAACAGCACCTTCAATCATAATTTTGCCTCCTAAAGTTCCAGAGAAGTCACCCATCTCGATCTCCAAGTCCCTATTTATATTATTCTGGAAACAAAGGTGACTCGTCGAGTCCATTAACCGACTAAGTGAGTCCATTACTTCTAACCCGTGTACGGAAAGGACTTCTAGAGCTTCGCGAATCTTCGACACGACTCGTCGAGTAGCCGTCCCTACTTGCCGAGTCCTTCTTGTTTTTGGCATTTTTCTTACTTGTTTCCATTTCCGGACTTCCAATCGCTTCTCTTGCTTCCTTTAGCTTCTGATCATATCTTTTGGACTGTAAATATAATTCCAACACAATTAAGTATCTTTTGTCCATAAAATGTAAATAATTAGTCGAATAATGATAAAAATCTATACTAAATCCAGAGCTAAATATGCACATATCACCAAGTCCACCACAAAGATCGATAAGGCTATTCTTCATGATTTACCAAAAGTTAGTAATATGGTTATACTTACAAAGTTTAAGTGTAATTCTAGAACATTCGAAAAGTTTCAGTGTATGGCGGGACGGATGAGAAGAACCAAATTAGGCAGAAAGATAAAAGTTTCTCCAATCTGAAAAGATGGGAGAGTATTTGATTATCTTGTTTTATAATTATCTTAGTGATTATGAAACCATATCATAATTGATTGTCTAAGGACATCTTAGTGCTTATGTTTGGCTAAGAAGCGGAATCATGAATTGTTGAAATTGTTAAAATCAAGAAGATGAATCATACTTCGTTCCAAAATAAGTCTTAGAGTTATACTCCAAGATTGTAACAGGAGTGACATATCTTAAAGAATGTTTATAAAACTTGCCAAATGTAGAGTAAAATGTTTTCTACTCTTGTACATTAGAAATGGGTAAGTTGTGATGGTTTGGATAAAACAAAGACCAACTAAGACTAGTTGTATGAAATGTTCATCTTGATAAGAATTCACACTAACTCTTGAATATTTTTTTTGTCAAGGAATGGTTCTTGACAAGAGAATCGTTTATGCCAAGAGGATAGTGGGAGTCTTAAATATCTTGAAAAAGTTTCAAGAGCTAATGAAGAATAAAACCAGTCTAAGGGGGGAGATAATTGTAAGGCCTGCAGATTCGGGATAGTCAATTTAGAGACAATAAACATGAAAATATGACTTATTGATGGAAGATTATTTAGAATGAATAATGTTAACCAAGTTGTATTATATCTTACAAGGGTTCCAAACATATGAAGAACGTCGAAATCCGAGTTATAACGAAGAAGTTATGGCCTGTTGAAATTTTACGGCAAAACCGGCATGGCATCGCGTAACATAAAAACTGAATTTTTGATAAACTACTTTTTAGCCTTAGATATATAAATTAATGTTTTAGTATACTTTAAACCGAGATCATGCAAAAAAAAAAAAAAAAAAAAAAAAAAAAAAAAAAAGCCCAAATCTGACTTTGTGTGAGGAAGTTATGATTTTTCTAACATTTGCCACAACAATGCACAACCCGAAATTCGAATTTTAGATCAATCCATTTTGGCCAATGCAACCTAAATGAGAATTGAATATCTCATTAATAAGAGCTCAACGATAAAAAGACAGGTGAAAAAGGAGTCTGTTATGAAGTTTAGATAGTCATTTAACAGTATAATCTTCTCATATTGTTAAATTTAAAATCGGTCGAGAATTAGCCGACGGAGTCAAAAAGAAATTTGTAGATCTTTTCTTTACCTATGTGTGGATATAAAGAACGTCAAAAACAAACTTCGTATGAGAAAGTTATGAATTTTTAAATATTTGTTGTTTTACCTGCGTCTAGCGCCACATGTCCGCACCAGGCTTCGCCTTGGAGTCTATGCAAGGCTCACAATGTGAGAGCAAAAACCCACATTGTGAGAGGCCCCAGAAGGCCTATAAATATAGGCGAAAATCACCCATTTTATTCACACCTTTTATGCTATTTCTCTCCCATTACCCCCAAGTCATATCTTCCTTTCCTTAGCACTTCCTAAGTGCTAGAGGCGAGTCCCGGAGCGCCGAAAGGCTTCGAGAAGAAGAGATTTCAGCTTGGAAGTTCTGCCCCTGCAAATCCCGTCTCCTAGCCAAACCCTCGGTAAGTTATTTATGATTACCCTACTTTAAGTATAACTTATGTTTAAGTTCATTATCGTTATTATGAATCTATAAACAATATTTATCAGTGATTCCAAGTCATTATACTGATTGATCTACTTACGGGGATGATGTATAGGCTGTGATTTAGTGAGGTGTTTAAAGTGGGATTTCCAAATAGTATACTTCGTATACCAAATGGACCCTATCTCCAATATGATCATACCTGGTTGTTTCTTACTTAGATCATGAAGTAGACTTTGAGTTAATGATGAATCTAGACTAATAATTAGTCTCAATAAATATTAGACTAAAATCTAGTGGTAATAATACTAGGTTTCGTTGAAGGAAATCATATTGTTAAAAAGAGAAGCGCTGCTCGAATTTCAAGTCGTCACTTTAACAAGTGAGTTCATAGTTACTTTCATCTTACACATAGATATAAATTATTTTATATAAATTATGTTCTATGTGTGCATATAACCTATATACTTGCTATCTATGCTGTATGAACGATTTTATACATGTTTTAAATAACTTAAACTGTATATGTATTTTATATCTACGAATATGTTGGGTAAAACATAGGTAGATGGATGATGGGAGATAAAAGATGATATGAATGAACATTGGCCGCTATAGACTTAGTGCCTAATAAATAACATGGGTAGCTATGGACATAGTGCCTATTGGATAAACGTTGGTAGCTATGGACTTAGTACCTGTTAAATAAACGTTGGTAGCTATGGACTTAGTACCAATTAGATAAACACTAGTAGCTATGGATTTAGTACCCGATGTATGAACTTTAGCATCTATGGAATTACTGCTTCACGAACAAGCATTGGCAGCTATGGACTTAGTGCCTATCATATAAACTCTGGAAGCAATGGACTCCGAAATGAATGAATGAAGGATAGATGATTCATAGAGAAGATACTTAAGAATAAAGAAGATAATAGGATAGGTAAATGAATTAATAGTTTGATCATGAAACACAATAACTATATTATTGTGGGTTGAAAACCCTATGTACTCACCAGGTTTCCCAACCTGACCCACTTAGTTTATTTGTATCACTGGTGTCAATATGAAGCTACATTACACCAAGAGATTAAGGAGATGCAGATCACTAGTGTAAATGAATGTAAGGTCTATTTATGTTTATGTTTCTGTATTGACAATGACATCCCAAAGTTTTAAAATGAATAAAATACATTTCTTAGGAAATGCTTTGATAACATATTTATCATGTTTTTCTGGGAACAAATTCCGCAACACTCTTCTTTAAAAGGTTACTTTGATTTTTAAAATAAGCATAAATAAAATTTTTAAACTGACCGTGAATTTAGGGATGTCACAAACAGACCGAAGGGGAGGCCAGCACTCAGATATGCTCGGCAGTATCTAGTTGAAATAGACCGAAGGGGGGACGGTCATCACCTATATATGCTTGGCAATGTATTTGTTATATGGTATGTGGTATGATGGGGGAACTCACTAAGCTTTGTGCTTACGGTTTTCAATTTTGATTTCAGGCACCTCTTCTTCGAAGGGAAAGGAACTGACATGATTGCAGTGCATCACACCATGATTTCCGCACATGAGATACTTGGGAGATATACCCTGATGATGATTTATTGTGACATATTTTGATTATTGACATCTTGGTTTTGTTATAGGATGACTCGATGAATGTTTTTAATAGTAATGGTTTCTTTATTACTTATTTAAAAACGAAATTTTTGGTCTTAAATTTTGGGATGTTACAAATGTTGGATTAGGTGTCTAAGCCCATAACTATTATTGGTATGTATTCGACCCGAGAGTAGCATGGTCCATTTGGAGTGCATATCATCAGGGCAATTTATTAGGATGGACTTTTGAGAGAAGGTTATTTATGGTTTATTAATATATTATAAGTTATAATATATTAATATGAAATCATATGTTTTAATTAGTATTGATCAAGAATTAATTTAGTGGTCGAAAGAGACTAATTAAATCTATGGGGATTAATTATGATAATTAGTTATATTTATATGTGTTGGGCTTAGGATCCATGTTGGACCAAGTTTATGTATGGATACATAAAGAGTTAGGCCACATGAACCATGGATCATAAAATCCATGGGTATGGATTTGGGTTATATCCATGACCCTATAAATCCCACATATAAATAGATACTTCATTGCCTAAAATCGTAACTTGTATCCTTTTAGAGTTCATGGTGTCTTTTGTGTGCATGGAATTCTCTCTCAAGTTCATCCTTTTTCCATGGTGTGTTGTGATTCCATTTGAGGCTTCCACACTATTGTGGCTAAGCTCTTTAAGGCCAAATACACCAAGACTTCAAGCTCCATCAAAAGGTATGTCATGCTAAAAAATATATTATATTTTTTATGTTAAATGCATGCTAGTTGTAAGATTAATACCTTGGAAACCACTTGCATGTATAATTAGTGAAAACATAGATCCAAGGTATTTAGAGTTGTATGTGCACCATAGGATGTTGTACTATACCAAAACCCAACAGTGGTATCAGAGCCATGGGTTGTTTTCAAATATACTTGATGCAAATAATGAAAAAAAAAATCGAATTTTTGATGTCTGGACAGGAGACTCGACGAGTCCAGTTATGGACTCGACGAGCCCATGAACAAATCCATCCAACTCATCGAGTTGGTTCATGCACTCGACAAGTTGGACCCCCTGACAGCTTATCTTCGAGTTTTTTGGCCTGTTTTGGATTAGAATCATTACCGCAAAGTGTTTTTGTTCATAAGATTTGTTTTTGGTACTATGGTAATGTTTATTCTCATCCAAATAAAGTTATAATCAAAGTTTCAAGTTTTATACATGTTTATATGATGCTTGAAAAATGTTGATTATGAATGTTCATATTTATGAGTTTGTTTAGATTAATAGAAAAAATTATGAGATAGTTGTTTTCAATCCAAATTAATCTAGAAGTTGGTAATAATATGTTTTTTTGTAACTCGTCCTCAAGTTACTTGAAAAGTCACATTTATGAATTTTATAACTCATAAAATTTCCATAAGTTATGAAAAAAATGAAAAGTCACATTTTTTAATGCTTTTAAAGTCTTCCACAACTTGTCTACAAGTTATGGAACTTGAAGGGTTTTTTCCATTAAACCACTTTAAAATTCATAAGTTATGGAAACCATAAGTTTTTTGAATTGTTCAAAACTCGTCCTCAAGTTTTGGAATTTGTAAAGTCAAACCCCATATACACTTTAATTCCAAACCCAAGAATTTTAAAAGTTAAAGTTCAAACTTTATGGACTTCATTAAGTTATTTAAAGTGTTTAATTAAAAGAGTTAATAATTCCATAAATACATGGTTTAAGTTTAATTAAATTAAGAGTATAGTTTAATTAATAGATTAAACCACCAAGTATTTTAAATGTTTAAAATACACCCTTATACTATTATAATACTAATAGTTAACACCTATATATATATATATATATATATATATATATATATATATATATATATATATGTATGTATAAGAACAAAGTCAGTCTTACCGTTAGTAGGCCTCATTCACGAAGCCGATGTATAAGGGGGTATAAGGTTACTGCCTATAAAATGGCAGTTTAATGGGTGTCCACTCTCACCCACCGCTTCCTTGACTGGTGGAGGGTCGTTAGCCAAACGGGTAGGACAATGACTATAATTCTCCCTTCATTAAAAGTATAACGATAAATACTAATTAACTAAACACTTATTAAATTCTCAATCTTAGTTACTTAGAAAAATGTGAATTCGGTGCTAACCCATGAAATTCACACTTTGTACCTTACCAAGTCGTTGGTGGAGCGTGTGTGGGTAACCGGCACACTAACTTGGACTAGTAAGGATAACAAAGGGTGACTTAATGTTTATCATAGATCGGTGGAGCGTGTGTGGGTAACTGGCACATAGATTAGGTGATAATATTAAGGGTACCAAGTGAGTTTGCATTGTCATTCACACCTTCTTTTGTGATCCTCAACATCCCAGTCACAAAATTTGAGAGGGCACACTCGAGATTGAAACATGCCATTGAAAAGTTTAATAAATCTCAAAAGATCTAGGAGTTTCATATCCAATTAAAACCTAATAAATTATTTCGTTTTTCATGGTGGAAATTGGTGAATCGTCATTCGCCTACCTTCAAATATCTTATAGCTTGGATTACAGCATCCCTTTTCCAAGTTATAAAATATTGTGTTGGGTCCTAGCCTTAATATTTCTTAGTGGGTGATATATTAAGGACTTAAAAATCAACTAACTTGAATATCTCCCATTTTAGATGTCTAGTTTAGACATCTATGATCTACCCAAATCTCTTAGAATTTCACTTCCTCCACCCCCTCCAATTATTCTCCCTATCCCACAAGTTCAAGGTCACTCAAGCCCTATTGGCGAGCAAGGTCTATGTGTGATCACATCTTGGAGATGAAGTCACATATTAACAAGCCGGGAGAGTTGGGTGTCAAAGTCTTAAGAAAGTTGGATGTTCAATCACTTTGTAAGTCACATAGTGAATTCTTTTAGGACTACTATGTGACAGACCATGACTTGACCCTTAATGATCTTACCTATTTGCTTGGTGTTGCCGAATCAAAAGTGATTTGAGGACTAGTAAAGCAAATTTGATTAGAAGATCAACTTCCCAAACCTTCTATTGCCAAAGGATGGGGCATTGGTTGCGAAGCTGCCTAATTTACGTAAACAATCATAAGGTTGGTAAAGTCAAAGAGTTTGACTATACTTCGGGTAAAGTGCACTATCTAACTCTATTAAGTTCCTATTTGAGATTCTTATACATGATGTGACCAGATCACATTTTTATGTTTTGTGGAATCGAAGAGAGGAAGCTTAAAGGAAGTATATGCTAATTCTGATCGCGAAGATGGATTTCGGTCGCATGGTTCGGTGATCAGAATTATGAGTTGTTGCTTAAGACTAATGATATATTGCTTAGGAATAGATAACAACAAATTTTTCATATCCATTTGCATTGTAACGATAAGTTTTTCCGCAAGTTTTAAATAAAAGATAAGGTTTTATTTTATTTCAAATATCCTTACAGTAACATTTGTGAAAAATGGTTGTTTATATGATTCCATTGATAGCAATATTGGAAAATGGATTTGATTCTTTCGGTTGTGGTAGTGTCATAATTACCAACTAAGGAAAGATTCTCATCACCCAAGTTTCAATTGGACCAAAACTTGGAATCATACAAGTTGTATGATGAATAAGAATTTTCATCTTTGGAAAATTAAGTCAAGTGAAAGGACTAAGGGATCGAGTACACATTTGTGTGCACTGGTGTGACATCCCCAATTTCACGGCCAGAAAAGACCGGTTTTGTTTATACTTTATTTCAAAATCAGAGTAACCTTTTAATAAAAGAATTACAGAATTTGTCCCAAAACAATAATATGATAAAGATTTATCAAAAGCATTTCCTTAGAAATGTATTTCATTAAAAGACTCGGGATGTCATGTTCGATACAGTACATAAGTATAAACAGTACATTATAAGCCTTACAACAGTTATTTACAACTAATGGCCTATAATCCAAAAGTCCCTCATCATCATCATAATTATGCTCTGAGTCCACTACCTGTAAAATGGTAAGCTGAATGGGTCAGGCTTGGGAGCCTGGTGAGCATATAGGGTTTTCAACCCACAAATAATAATAAATTTATTAATTTCATCGACCAACAATAAATTTATTAATTTCATCAACCAACAATAACCCTGATTACCCATTCCTGTTATCCTCACTTTACGTCCCTAAACACCTATACAAGGGACCTAGTCTAAGGATTTTATCATCGGGATGGATGCTAAGGGGGTTCCTCAACAATAAATGTCCCAAAGGAAACCATGAGGGGGATGGAGTACATCGGTGAACACATCGTTCACAACACCTACAAGTTGCGAGCCTGCCAGCGTTCCACTGGACTGTCTAGAAGAGTCTGTGGTCGTCATCCATACTCTGCTAGATGACTGGAACAACAACAACATCGAGGTCTCTCATCATTTTAACACACATCAACTATTTCGTCTACCCGTGTTTTACCCAACATATTTGTAGATAAAATACATATACAGTTTATAACTTGTATAAAACATTGTATTCAACAATCATCTCAAACAAACAATCAATATAATTACACATAACACGTATTTTATAGAAAATACTTCATATATATGTGTAAGATGAAACTGACTATACACTCACTTGGTTTGATGATAATCGGATAGCAATCCGTTCCTTAAAATGATCGTTTCTGATAAAACCCTAAGTTTTATTGACAAACCGGGCTCTGCGAGAGTTGGAGCTTCAAAACCAAAAAGATAAAAATTCCGGGTTTTCGGGCACTTCAGGACTTATTTCGGGCTTTAAAAATGGTACCGAGGCTTCGGGGCAAGTCAAAATAGTCAAAATAGAAGTTTAGGGGTGAAATATGTCAAATTTCCAAAAGTAGTCAGAAAGGCTCGCAACCCACCTTTATATAGGGTGCGAGGCCGAGGTCTTGTGGCTAAGGATGCTCCACGTAGTACCTGCGAGGTTTAGACACAGAAGGGAGAGGTGGCAGTGAGGGAACGAGGCGTGTGGCAGCAGCGAGTCGAGACACGGAGCGAGCTACAAAGGGTCGAGAAGCGAACACCGATGCAAGGCGCGTCGCTCTTCTATTGGACCTCGGCTTCGGCCTATCAGAAGCTGACACGAAGAAGGCACGCGTTGGTCTCGGATTCGGCCACGACTCGGTGACGCAGTAGCTTCGGCCTTGAGGCGGTTTCGCGAGAGGGGTAACGTGTCCGGTTACTGTTCATGCGAAAATTTTCGAATTTTGAGCCCCGAACTTCTAAAACCCATAACTTTCGCATACGAGCTCCGTTTTTGACGTTCTTTATATGCACGCGTAGCTAAAATCATGCTCTACAACTTTCGTTTAGACTTTGTCGGCTAACTTTGACTTTAATTTTATTATTATTATTTTTAACAGATCAGGACAGGAAAATCCATTAAAATTTCATAACTTCTTCATCTGACATCCGTTTTCGTCTGTCTTTTTACCATTGTACTACTATTGACGAGACCTTCGATTCTCGTTTAGGTTCTGTCGGCTAAATTTTGATCAATCTTAAATTGGAGTATTTAGTTGTCTACTACTAAGCTAAAACTTAGAAAAATCATAACTTCCTCATACGAAGTCAGATTTGGGCGTTCTTTTTATCGAACTTCTCAGTTTAACGAATACTACGACTTTTGTTTAGATTGTTAAGGCTAAAAAGCACTTTGTCACAATATTCACTTTTTACGCTTCCCGGTGCCGTGCCGGTTTCGTCGTGAAATTTCGAAAGGTCATAACTGTTGGAATAGTGTCTAAGGCTGCAACTATATTTAGTAAGTACTTGACCCGATTGTGCATGGTCCTTTTGGGTTGCCTTCACCATAGCAACTTGATAGGATGATTTACAATGAGAGTTGAAATATTATAAGGAATAATAATATTATTATTTGATTAGTATAAGTTATAACTTAATTAGGAATTAATTTTGTGACTTAAAGAGATTAATTAAATAGAAGGACTTAAACTGTCAAGTGTGTGATAGTTATACTTTTGGCTATAATACCTTATGGATAATGTGGTGGATGATTTTAGGGCTTAGGATAGACCTAAAATCCGTCCAAGGTTATCATGAAAGGGATTAGGATTGCTTAGGGCTTAAGTTATTCAATTAGGGTTTAAACGTAAAACCCTAGGAGCCTTACAAGTATAAAAAGACCCTTGGGGTCATGGAAATCGGCACCCTTGTGTCTAAGGAAACCCTGGCCGATTTCTAAGTCCCTCCCCACTCTCTCAAATCATCCTCTTGATAGTTGGTGTTTGTAAGCCATTAGAGGAGTGATAATTGTGACTCCAAAGCTCCAAGAACAAGAACATCAAACAAGTGATTCAAGGTAGACTTATAACTCTGATTTCTCTTTGTTATTATGCTAGAATAACCATTATAAGTCTTGGATTCATGCATGTTCAATTAGAGAAACTTATATCCAAGCATTAGGGTTTGTATGTGCACATAGGAATGTTCATATGGCCAAAACCCATTAGTGGTATCAGAGCCTAGATTGGTTTCTATTGAATTGATGCATTGGTTGCTTGTTTGATGCTTGCAAAATTCGATTTTTGTGTTTCTGCCTGATGAACTCGGCGAGTCCCATAGTGGACTTGGCGAGTAGGCCTCAACTCGGCAAGTCCATTGTGGCACTCGGCGAGTTCGAGCGTCAGAAAGAGCTAATTTTGGGATTTCTTGTTGTTTATCCTTTTGATACTTACTTTAATCATATTAGGTCAATATAAATCCGATTTTAAGATATATTTGAGTATATCCTTGACCTAATTGAAGATATTTATCAATTAATTAAATATTAGTTTCCGTATGTGATAATTGATTAAATTGGTAAATTGTTTTTCAAGAAATAATTAAATAAATCAAATATGGATAATTATGTGATTAGATGTTAATTTAAATTATTTGTTATTTGATCCCCTATGTTTTGAAAAGTTTAAAACCTGGCCTCAAGTTTTGAAATTTATGTTTTGTGATTAAAAGTTTAATTTAGACAATTTAAATTTAAAATCCTAGAATTTTACAAGTTTAAAATTCAACCTCATACTAATATAATATTACAAGATTAATATACATATACATATATATATATATATATATATATATATATATATATATATATATATATATATATATTTATAATTAAAATGCTAGTCTTACCATTAGTAGGCCTCATTCACGAAGCCGGTCTATAAGGTGGGTATAAGGTTGCTGCCTATAAAATGGCGCTTAATGGGTGTACACTCACACCCACCGCTTGCTTGATTAGTGGAGGGTCGTTAGCCGAACGGGTAGGATAGGGCAACCTCATCTCCTCATCAAAAGTATAATATGAAATACAAAGTAACTACATGTTTTTTCAAAAAATTCCCAATCCTAGTTACTTTAGGAAAAGTGAATCGATGCAATCCCATGAAATTACACTTTGCACCCTTGCTAAGAAGTTAGTGGAGCGTGTGTGGTTTACCGACACACTAATTGGTTCTAAGCAAAGGTGGCAAAGGTTGATTCATTGTTTATCATAGTTTGATGGAGCGTGTGTGGTTTACCGGCACATCAAATAGGTGATTGTTACAATGAAGGCACCATGTGAATTTGCATGGTAATTCACACCCACTTTGTGATCCTCGGTATCCCAATCACAAACGAGAGGGGCATATCGAGATTTAAATATGCCATTGAAAAGTTTCAATGAATCTCATCCAAACCAAGGAATTCTCAATACATTTAGAACTTAAAGTTATGTTTTCATGGTGGAGAATTAGTGAATCGTCATTCACTTACCTTCAAATTGTTTGCGTGTTAGATTACGGCATCCCTTTTCTAATATGTAAATATTGTTGTTGGATCCTAGCCCTAATTTTCTTATTGGGTCATAATTACGGATCCAAATTCTAATCTATCTTTGTCCTTTCTATTTGAAGATGTCGAAACCAAACAACGATGCTGCTAGCTCGTTCACATTGATGAGCCTTTGCCAAAAGGTGACTTTCGATGGAACGAACATTAGTGTCACACCCCCGAACCAGACGGCGGAAACGTCCGAGGGCTATTGTGACTCAATTGAATACCATTACATTGAATATACATGAAACATAACATCAATCATTACCATGCATTGAGATAGTACAACTGACAGAGTTTACATCTAGTACATTGTTTCAAACATTACATCCCCAAAAGTAAATTGTTCGATAATAGTTAAACAAACAACAAGTCGTCACTGAGTACATTTTTCCCTCGGTTTACCTGTTACCTGAGAATACAAGCGTTTTGAAAAACGTCAACATATGAAATGTTGGTGAGTTCATAAGTAATGTTTGAAATAAAACGTTTTGTATTGTTTTGAAAACCACCAGAAAATCCGATATTTTCTGAAAAGAGTATCGTATAAAAAGTGTGAAAATCCGTAAGTATGCTTGTTTGTTTCTATATATAAAAAAAATTTGGTTGTACTTGGTATGCATCTCGTAGTTGTATGTATTGAAAAACCCTAGGAAAACTCGATGTTTTCCTAATTCTTACGCTTTTTGTGTGGTGTTGTATCGTTGCGACATGTGAAGTCAATGATTCCAGGTGACATTGAATTAAATGTGCATTGTGAATTGTTATAAACACACGTTAATAGAAACGACTAGTTTACAACAATACTAACGATCCCTTAGGCGTCGTCCGTACTATTCACTTAATCCAACCACCTTGACTTCTTGTAGCCCCACAACCGAGGAGAAAAGAGGGCACGCAGACCTCAATAATTCCATAAGTCGTTCAAGGCTATAGTGAATGCGAAGGGCCCTTGGCTTGTCCCGCATTTTTGTGAATTCTCGACTTTACTAGCCGTACCAAAAGACCCTTGGGCCCAATAGCTTAAAAGCCATTGAAAGTCCTTTTACACGGAGTTAGATCATGTAAGGCCCAACAATCATGTAAGTAAGTTGTCTTCGGGCCTGAAGATCAGGTCATTGGGCTAGCTAGGCCCAACAAGCAAGATTTGACACTTTTGGGCCCAAAGATGGTGTATCGACGTCTGTGTATTCCCACGCATGTATATACTTCCCGAAATTTCCGCGTATGTATTGAATATCGTCGTGTTAGTAGTTTCGGATTCATTATTGATTCGAGACCGAATCAATTCGTTTAGTAACGATTTTTGGTGTTGATGGTGTATTAGGTTTTGTAGGTAGTCGCGGTATCAGTGTTTTATCTCAACAGATTTATTGTTTAACTTTGGAGTTTTTCTGTTTGCAGCCCCTTTCTTTTATGAGTTTACACTTTTAACCCTTTGAATAAAAGAATTTCCAATTTAGTCCTTAGACCATTTTTCTTAACATTTTAATATCAAAACTTGTTAAAAATGGTATTTTTCAGCTCATATTTATTTGAAAACAGTTTTAGTCCCTTAAAATGAAATTTTCTCGGTTAAATCCTCATTTTTCGCAACTTTTACACTTTTGGCCCAAAATAAAATTTTTTTTGCATCTTTGGTCCTTTTTAAATATGAAAAGTGTTTTTAACCCTTGAAATGGACTTGGAGCACTAGTAGTCCCCTGTTTTACAGAAAAATACATTTTCAGCCCTTCAAGTTTGAAAATCTCGCATATTGGACCTTATCGGGCCGAAAATCCATTTTTGGCCCATTATGCTTAATATTTTGCATTTTAACCCCTCAAAAGAATATATTTCCAGAAAATACCTTTTTGAAACTGTTTTGGCATATTTCGACCATCAGTATTGCTAGTTTGTCATTTTGGGCCCCTATGTTTTATATTTTTGACATTTTGAGTCCAAAAATGGGTTTTTGGCCCAAAGAAGTTCATATTAACCATCTTGGTTATTTTTCTAGAAATGATTTATATGTATTAATATAATTTATTCTAATATCATATAACTTGATGCAAATCTCGGTTTTAAGGGCTTTTTGACTAGATCCAACATCACAATCACATAAAAACACAAATATAAACATAGAAATCACACAAAGCATACATATACACATAGATCTACACATTTGCTTGTATTCCCCCCCCCCCCCATAAAACTTGTAAAACCGAAAAGTAGGGAGTATGAAGCTCACCTTTGGGAGTGGTTTCGGTTTTAGAGAAGAGATGGAAGAAAATGAGATGATTTTCGGCCTAAGCAACCTTTCCTTGGAAGATCACGAGTTTGGGAGCTTCTAAGGTGCAAGATCATGATTTCTTATGAGTTAAGAAGAGATGTTTGATAAATCAAGGAACTTAGATCATAGATTTACTTATAAACTTACCTTAAATGATGATTCTTGTGGAAAATCTCTTTGGAATGCTCTTAAGTCTCGAAAATTTGGTGAAGAGAGGTGAGGGTGTTCCTTGAGAGAGTTTGATAAACAAAAGTGATTGAAGTGTGTGTGTGGGTGAACTCTCGGCCGATAACAAAGAAGAAGAGGAGAGAGGGAGTTGAGGTGACAATTCTAGATGCATGTTGGTCCATGCATGGAGGCATGTGAGGTATAAGTGAGGTGGCACTTCTCAAGTCAACTCTTCACTCTTGGATTTGGGCTTTGGGCCGAGATTTGGAAAGAAAAAGGAGAGTATTGGGCTTTAATGCCCCTAAGCCCATATTAGAGTTAGGTTGGGTGATTTTTAGCCCTATAAAATATAAGTGTGATTTTTTTAAGCTTTATTAGGCTAGATTAGGTTAATTATGGTCCATAATAGTTCATAATATTTAATTTATTTCCTTCTAGGCCCAATATGGCCCAAAACGTTGAAATAAATGAAAGTTGGTCCAATTAGAGCCCATTTAAAGGTTCTAAGCCCATGATAGTCAAATTAGAAGCTTATTGGTCCATTGGGCCCAATAAGGAAGTCCTAGTCCAAAATAGACCTAAACAAGAACTTCTAGGGTTTCCAATTGCTTGTTGACTATTTGTAGTGCTTTTATGAAGTGTTTGATTGAAAATTTGTTACCATGAAGTAAGCATCTTACATGCTCTTAAGTTTTTGATTCAACATTTTACTTGAGTGTTATGATTACAAGACACAAAATTTCTAGTTGTGACATTTAGCAAATGGATAAGATACATTCGCACGATTGCTCGCTACGAGGACAAGGCGTATGTCCTCGATGAAAAGCTCAAAAAGATCAATCCTGAAATCGCTACTCCGGCTGAAATCACCGCTTTTGAAACTCATGAGCGTAATGCAATGAAGGTTCATTGCATCATGATAGCCACTGTGAACTCCGAATTCCAAAAGTCCTACGAGGACATGTATCCGTACGAAATGCACCAAGACTTGTTGGAGAGATACCACCAAAACGCGAGGCAAGAACGTTACGAGATTTTCACTAACATGATCTCCGCTAAGATGGGTCATGGTGAATCTCTAACCGTGCACCTGCAAAAGATGCAAAGGTATGTCGATCGTCTTCGCTAGTTAAATATTGACTTTGGGGAAGACTTGGCAATCGACATGGTGCTTCACTCATTGCCTCCGTGTTACAACCAATTTAGGATGACCTACCACATGAACAAAGAAGAGGTCACCCTAAGTAAGCTCCAAGGTCTCCTTAGGGTTGTTGAGAGCAATCTCAAGGATAAGTCCATTGCACCCACTCCGAATCCACCCGCTGCTCCTGTTTTGGCCATTGGGCAAGGAAGAGGCAAGAAGAGGAAGGCTCCGTCCAAGAGCCACCGCAAGGGAAAGTCCCGGGATGGTTCCTCCTCTAGTGGGACCAAAGTTGATCCCGCTAAGCCTACTTCTAACCCAAAGGAGGCAGAGTGCCACCATTACCACAAAATAGGGCATTGGAAGAGAAGCTGCCCAGAATACCTGCAAGCTATCAAGGAAGGAAAGATCAAGCCGTCTTTCGCAGGTATATATACAATTAAATCTAATGATTCATCTCATGCTATTTCTTGGGTCCTCGATACCGGGTGTGGTTACCACATTTGTTCTGAATTGCAGGGACTAAGAAGAAATAGGGATGTGGAGCATGGAAGAATAAATCTAATCATGGGGAATAGAAGATCGTCGCCTATGACCACGATTGGAGTGTATTCTCTAGTGCTTTGGAATGGTTTATCTTTAGATTTGAACAATTATTTCTATTCGCCAGAAATGGCAAGAAACATCATTTCATTTCATGGTTTGTTTAGACAAGGATTTAGATTTTCTTTTAATAATGAGAATGGTTCTATTTGTGCTTATCTAAATGGTGTTTTATATTTTGAAGCAATACCATGTAATGGAATTTATGAAACTGTTATGATTGTAGATAACCTAGGAAATGATGTTTTATGCATGGATTCTTCCAATAGTATTGATAGAGCATCCTTGTGGCATTGTCGTCTTGGACATGTCAACAAGAAGCGCATAGCCCAATTCCAAAATGATGGAGTGTTGGAGACTGGGGGTATGCCTTAGAGACTACCGCCCATATCCTTAACCGAGTCCCTACTAAGAAGATTACCAAAACACCTCACGAGATGTCGACAGGGAAAGCTTCCTCGTTAGCGCATATCAAGGTTTGAGGTTGCGAGGCTTTCGTAAGACGAGATACTCATGACAAACTCGAACCTCGTAGTGAGCAGTGTATTTTCATCGGCTACCCGCAGAAATCCTTTGGATATCTCTTCTATAGACCGAAGGACAATGTTGTCTTTGTTGCGAGGAGAGGAGTTTTCCGAGAGAGAGAACTCATAAGCCAAGGAGGCAGTGGGGGGCAAATCGAGCTTGAAGAGATTCAAGAATCGATAGACCAAGGAACTTCTACCGTTGTCCCTCAACCCGAGGAGGAAACTCCGGTTGAACCGATTGACGAGTCCTTACCTCTTAAACGTTCTAAAAGAGTTAGAGTTCAACCCCAGTTATATGGTTTTCATATTACTACCGAAGGGGACACGTATATTAGTGATAGTACACTAATAAATCTAGATGAAACTAATAGCTATAAGGAAGCCATGGCAGGCCTGGAGTCTGCAAAGTGGAAAGAGGCAATGGACAGCGAGATCCAGTCCATGTATGACAACCAAGTTTGGAATTTGGTTGATTATGTGCCCGGACGTAAGACCGTTGGGTGCAAATGGATATTCAAGAAGAAGACCGACATGGATGGAAACGTACACACATATAAGGTGCGATTGGTTGCGAAGGGTTTTACTCAAACTCCTGGAGTTGACTATGATGAGACCTTCTCACCAGTTGCGAAGATAAAATCTATTAGAGTGATGCTAGTGATTACCGCATTTCATGATTATGAGATTTGGAAAATGGATGTCAAAACCGCTTTCCTTAATGGAAAGTTGGCTAAGGATGTTTACATGGCTCAGCCAGAGGGTTTTGTCGATCCGAAGCATCCAAATAGAGTGTGTAAGCTTGAGAAGTCCATTTATGGACTTAAGCAAGCATCTCGCAGATGGAATCTTTGCTTCTATGAGAAAGTCATAGATTTTGGATTTGTACGAAGTGAAGATGAATCATGTGTATATGTCAAAGCCAGTGGGAGTGTTACACCCCAAAACCGAGAATGGCGGAAACGTTCTGGGGCGAAGGACGTCATGTAATGTATCACAACAAATGTAAATTAGTAAATAAGCAACAACATCATCCATTGCATTAATAGTATAAGTTTCAAGTACATGTGTGTTCTTTCATAATATACAACAATAAAATGAATAATCAGAAAATAAGGCGAGTCTGGATTGCTCCGTCTTCACAAAACCTAGTCGTTGTATCTTTCTATTTGCAACCTGAGAATACAAGTTATTTGAAAGCGAGTATCAGCCAAAAAGCTGGTGAATTCATAAGTATTAATGTGTTTTTTATTTGTAAAACTTGTAATGAAAGTCTTGATATTGTTCTGAAAGAAAGTTCGTATAAGTGTGGAAATGTTTGTAAGTAATCGAAACCGTTTGGTAAACCCTAGAAATCCCTATGATTCCTATTAGTATAGATGAAATCTTTTACCAAGACCTAGTTGTTTTTGAAAGTAGTCTTCTACCAAGACCCGACTGTTTTGAAAGTAGTCTTCTACCAAGACCCGACTATTTTGAAAGTAGTCTTCTACCAAGACCCGACTGTTTGACAATTATTATTAATATAAGAAATTGTATCATTTGGTACTAGGATACTCAAATACGATTCACCTCATTGGTTATGTGGATGAGTCACAAGATAATGGTAATAACATAACTAACTTACGTATTATCCCTTTATACTAGGATAACTAACAGTGTTAACTTTAGACATCCGTAGATGTACATTTACCTCTGTTGCTAACATCTGGGTGTAGGATTAGTTAATCCCTAAATGTATACCTATAATGGTATCAACCGAAGACATCCGTGGATATGCATTTACCTCTCTAGCTAATAGAGATTCTAGGAATGGTTAATCCCATAAAGTATCCTTTGGTACTAGGATATAAAGTCCATTTTATCTCGTCGATGATGTGTTTGTATCACAAGGTAAAGATAGAAAGGAGAACTATATAACAGTATCTAGACATATAATATGTAATAGTAATTTGCCATATAATGTCTATGTAAAAGTATTGATGTATAAGTATTCATGTAAGAGTATTCATGTAAACGTACTCATGTAAGCGTATCTATGTAAGAGTATCCCTATAAATATATCCATGTAAGAGGAATCTCTGTAAGAGTATCCCTTCATATAGCATGTAGTCTAGACTCATGAATGAACTGACTCTGGTGTAATTTCTTGTAATAGGAATAATGTTTTGTAACCCCTAAACTATTCCTATAATAGTTTACTAGAATGTAATTGATGAGTGTCCAAGTAGATTTATACACCCTTGCTACCTAAGAGCGTCAGAACAGAATTAACTGATGGAACATTTATGGCTATATATGTACACATGATATATAACTAATATTTAAACGACCTTCGGACGGGTACCCGATATCCCACCAGACCACATCTAAATCGAGGAAAAGGAAATAGGGTGGATAGCCTTCCTAAGTCTTTTAAACATTTCTTATATAACTATACATGTAGAGGCATGCAATTTATAATATAAAAGCATAAAGAAGTTTTTTAAAACCGTTGAAAAGTCTAATAAAGAATTTGTGACTTGATGTCAGTTTATAAAACGATTGAAAGTATTTTGTTTGATAAGACAGTTTAAGTACACAGAAAACCACTATTTGAAAACACCTTTGTAACCGAGTTTGAAAGGAAGCTTACAGTGTGTAAGACAGTTTGATAAAGAGCTTTAATCATGTGAAAACGTTTAAGAAAGTCATTTGAAGTAATATGTTTAGTAAAACTTTAAACTTGTAGTAAATCCATTTGTATACTAGTTATAAATCCCATATGATTGATTTATTAACAACAAGTATCCCAAAATATTGATGTTTTTCGTGCCAAAATAATCGTATGTTTGTGGTACCAAAGATGGACACATATACATACCGTATAAGCAGAGTGTTTGATTTATATATATATATATATATATATATATATATATATATATATATATATATAACAACACTTTTCATTTCAAAAGTTATGATGTTATCGTGATATATTTTTCATATGAAAGTTTCCCTATAATTGTTATAAATCACATATGATTCCGTTGATGAAAGCGTATAATGAACTTTATTATATAACACACGACAATAATCGAGTATTTAACTTGTATTCCCCCCCCCCCTTAAAAGCATATAAAAGTATTTATAAAACATTTAAAAACGTGAATTATAGGGGTATGAACTCACTTGATTGATTGAAGAAAGTGTGACGAAAACCGAGCAGAACTTCTACTCGAGAAAGCGGATCTCTCGAGATTCTCGGTAAATCTCGGGAGTCTCAGGAGTGTAAAACTTTCTTCCCACCATGGATATGAAAATCGGGCCTTTTGGATGACTCTGAGGGTTGAAACGCAGATCTTCGGCGCGAGAAAGGAAGGAAATTAGCAAATATGGCCGACAGGGACAACTACCGTTCGCAGTCGGGCTAGGTCTTTACCCTGAATGGAGGAACAGTGACTTGGAAAAGTTCCAAACAAGAAACCGTAGCTGATTCAACATGCGAATTAGAGCACATCGCAGCGAGCGAAGCGTCGAAAGAGGTAATATGGTTAAAGAAATTCATTGGTGATCTTGGAGTTTTACCTACCATAAAGGAGCCCATGGAGATTTTCTGTGATAATGAAGGAGCGGTTTCCTTGACCAAGGAACCAAGGGATCATGGTAGATCTCGACAGAAAATATCAATTTATAAGACATCGTGTAGAAGAAGGACAACTCGTGGTGAAGAGGATATCATCAGAAGATAACCCAGCAGATCCGCTTACGAAGGGACTGAGCAGGGTTAAGCACTTGCAGCATGCTAGGAGCATTGGGCTGAAGGATGATATTAGTATAGATTAGATAGTATTAGAAACGTATAATAGATAAATGTAATTAACATTTGATGATTAAATAAAAGAGTATTATTTATGAGTAATGTTACTGTCTTATGTTAATTGTTTAACTATTGTTTCATTTTGCATGTTTTGACTTCCAGAATAATTGAGTTTATTAAGAATAATCGAATTATTCAAATTATCCACAATTTCTCATATGTTGGAAGTAGGTATGAATGAAGATTGTCATGAATTGGTGTGTAGATTTTCTAAATGGTATTAGACATATCAAGAGCTTGCTACAACGTTCATGGGTGCTTATGAACTAGTTTTGAGCATTGGAACAAACTCGCGCTTGCTGGAATCATCTTATGGAATATGACAAAAGGGTGATCGCAAGACGATAATATCATATGGTCTTAAAACCTAGATATATGGTTTGATATTTATTAATTGGTTGTACATTGATGGTGAGAAACCGCATCAGTAACTTTATGTTATAAAACGCATTGTTGTGTATAGTTGGTTAATGAATAAGTAAATGCATATAAGTCGAAGTTTATCTGTTACTTTTATCCAAAGAGGGTAAAAGCGATATCTCGGCTGCTCAATGATTTGATTTGACTTATGTGCCGAGCCCGGTCAGAACTAAATTGATGTGTTCGATTAAGTTCTATATCAAATAAATCCGAGATCGAGAAACCAAATGTTGGACAATTGGTTCCATATGAATGTCTGCATGATATCTAAACAGAGGACTGTACGATCCCTTATCTAAAGGAAAAAATTGATTAGATCAGAGTTTGACAACGTCTTTGAGAGCTACGATTGCTAATCGGTATATATAGTTACTAGAATTATCCAAGTGGGAGACTGTTGGAATAGTGTCTAAGGCTGCAACTATATTTGGTAAGTACTTGACCCGATTGAGCATGGTCCTTTTGGGTTACCTTCACCATAGCAACTTGATAGGATGATTTACAATGAGAGTTGAAATATTATAAGGAATAATAATATTATTATTTGATTAATATAAGTCATAAATTAATTAGGAATTAATTTAGCGACTTAAAGAGATTAATTAAATAGAAGGACTTAAACTGTCAAGTGTGTGATAGTTATACTTTAGGCTATAATCCCTTATGGATAATGTGGTGGATGATTTTAGGGCTTAGGATAGACCTAAAATCCGTCCAAGGTTATCATGAAAGGGATTAGGATTGCTTAGGGCTTAAGTTATCCAATTAGGGTTTAAAGGTAAAACCCTAGGAGCCTTACAAGTATAAAAAGACCCTTGGGGTCATGGAAATCGGCACCCTTGTGTCTAAGGAACCCCTGGTCGATTTCTAAGTCCCTACCCACTCCCTTAAATCATCCTCTTGCTAGTTGGTGTTTGTAAGCCATTAGAGGAGTGACAATTGTGACTCTAAAGCTCCAAGAACAAGAAGATCAACCAAGTGATTCAAGGTAAACTTACAACTCTGATTTCTCTTTGTTATTATGCTAGAATAACCATTATATGTCTTGGATTCATGCGTGCTCAATTAGAGAAACCTAGATCCAAGCATTAGGGTTTGTATGTGGACATAGGAGTGTTCATATGGCCAAAACCCATCAATAACTTCTACGTTATAACTCGGATTTTGACGTTCTTTATATCTCCGGAATCCTTGTTTCGGCCACTACAACTTTCTTAAAACATATTAGCTTTTTCTAATATTTATTTTAAAGGCTTATTTTCATTATTAATTAATTAAATCATAATAATTAAGAAAATAAGCGTATAATTCACATAATATCCACATAATTCCTCTTTATTACTTCAAAATGAGTTACAAAGGTTGACCTAGACTATTACAACTTTATTAATGCTTTTAGCCTAAAAACACGGGCATTACAATTCTCTCTCCCTTAGGATGATTCCGTCCTCGGAATCACACATCAGCAAACAAATACGGGTAGCGACTCATCATGTCACTCTCCGTTTCCCAGGTGAGATTTGGCCTATTCGTATGTTTCCATTGCACAAGCACTAAATAGACCATCTTGCGTCGCAACCTTTTAGTCTTACGGTCAACGATTTCCTCTCGTTCTTCGATTAACCTCTTGCTTTCATCTAGCCTTAACTCAAATATTGGAATTATGTCGGGAACATCTCCCGTGAACTTCCTTAAATAACACACATGAAAAGTGTTATGAATACCATCTAGTTCTTCTGGTAGTTCTAGCTTGTAAGCTTGATTCCCAATCCTCTGAAGAACTTTAAATGGTCCAATAAACCTTGGACTCAACTTTCCCCTTTTACCAAATCTTATAAGTCCCTTCGACGTCGAGACTTTAAGCAAAACCGAATCACCAACTTCGAATGTTATCGGTTTTCTTATCTTGTCAGCAAAGCTATTTTGACGATTCTGAGTTACTAACATCCTTTCCTAATCACTTTCAACTTTTCAGCAGTCTGACGGACTATCTCAGGTCCCATAAACTGCTTTTCTCCAGCTTCAAGCCAACAAGACGGCGTACGACACTTCTGTCCATACAAAGCGTGATAAGGTGCCATCTTTATGCTCGAGTGGAAATTATTGTTGTAGGAAAATTCTACTAAAGGTACATGTTCATCCCAGTTACCTTGGAATTCCAGGGTACATGCTCTTAGCATATCTTCAAGTGTTTGTACTGTTCTTTCACTCTGATCATCAGTTTGTGGATGGTAAGTTGTACTTAAACACAACTTGGTACCCATTTCCTATTATAGACTCCTCCAAAACCTTGAGGTAAAACCGTTGTCACGATCAGATACAATGGTTAACGAAACACACAGAAGCCTCACACTTTCCTTTACATAAGAATTCACAAGTTTATCCATAGACCATTTCTCGTTGGCTGCTATGAAATCCGCACTCTTAGTGAAGCGATCAAAGACCACCCAAATCATGTTGTGACCGTTCATTGTTCTGGGTAGTTTAGTCACAAAATCCATAGTGATATCTTCCCATTTACCCATGGGTATAGGTAAAGGTTCTAAACTCCCATACGTTTATTGATGTTGTGCCTTAACCCTGGCACAAGTTACACACTCAGCCACATACTTAAGCAACTTTGAGTTTCATTGTCACAACTAGAAATTTTATGTCTTGTAATCACTATACTCAAGTAAATGTTGAAATCAAAAACTCAAAAGCATGTATGATGCTTACTCAATGGAAAACTAAACCCCAATTCACTACATCAAGCAATTGGAAAACCCTAGAAGTTCTTGTTAAGTCCATTTTGGACTAGAACTTCCTTATTGGATCCAAATGGACCAATAAGCTTCCAATTGGACTATCATGGGCTTAGAACCCTAATTGGGATCTAATTGGACCCACATTCATTTATTTCAATATTGTGGGCCATATTGGGCCTAGAATGAAATAAATTCAAAATTTTGAACCATGATTAACCTAAACTAGCCCAACAAAGTGTAAAAATCATATTATATTTTTTAGGTTAAAACTCATCCAACTTAATATACATATGGGCTTGTGGGCATTAAAGCCCAAATTTTCCCTTTTTCCCTCCAAATTCTCGACCCAAGGCCCAAGCCCAAGAAGAAATGAAGAGGGTTGACTTGTAAGTGACACCTCCTTATTATCTTTTGGATCTCCATGCAATCCATTCCATGTATCCATGCACATCACTTCATGTCTATTTCTCCCTCTCTCTTCTTGTTTCGGCCGTGAGCAACACACACACACACAAACCTCACACAAACTCTCTCTAGATCACTCAAGACTTCTCTCTTCCTCTCCATCTAAAATCTCGAAATTTGCTTGTGATTCAAGAGGATTCTTCAAGATTATCATCATCCTTTGGTAAGTTTTTCCATGTCTAAGCTTCAAAACTCCCCCCTCACATGAGATCTCTTAGTCTAAACAAGTTTCTTTGGTGATCATACTCCTAGAAAACTCCATAAACTCGAGATCTTCATCAAGGGGTGCTAGGGCCGAAAAATCACTTCATTTCTTCCATCCTCTCTTCAATAACCGAATCAACACCCAAGGTGAGTTTCATACCCCCTTATTTTTGGTTTTTATAAGTTTTTGTGGGGGAGAATACAAGCAAAGGTGTAGATCCATCTTTATGTGTATGTTGTGGTTGATTTCTATGCTTATATGTATGTTTTGTATGATTTTGATGCTAGATCTAGTGATGAAATGCTAAAAACCGAGATATATATTTTATTCTAGCATAAAATATACTACTACATGCAAAGTATACTAAGAAAAATAGCCAAATGGCTTGACAACACTTATTTTGGGCTAAAAACTCATTTTTTTGACATAAAATGTTAAAAATACAAAGTTGAAGGGTCTAAAATGAAATATTTCGAAATCTGATGGGTGAGATGAGTCAAAACAGTTTACATAATGTGTTTTCTGAAAATATACCATTTGGAGGGTTAAAAACATAAATTCCAAGCTTATTGGGCTAAAGATGACATTTTCGGCCCAATGAGGCCCAATATGCGAAATTTTCTGTTTTGGAGGACCAAAACTGCATTTCTCTGTAAAACAGTGGACTATAAGTGTTCCATGTACTTTTCAAAGGTTTAAAATGCTTTTCAAATTTAAAAAGGACCAAAGTTGCAAAAAATTTCCAAATTGGGCCAAAAATGTAAAAATTGCGAAAAAGAGGGGTTATAACCGAGAAAACTGCAATTTCAAGGACTTAAACTGTTTTCTATGAAAAATATGCTGGAAAATACTTATTTCAATAATTTTTGGTATTAAAATGTCAAGAAAATTGATTTAAGGACCAAACCGGAAAGTTTTTAAATAAAGGGGTGAAAAGGGTAAATTTTACAAACAAGGAGGGACTGAAAACAGAAAATTCTCAAGGCTAGTTCAATGCATGCAATTTGACCAAATGATGGTACCACGCCTATCGACGAAATACAATACATTACAATACCAAAAGTCGTTGTCAAACGAATTGGTTCGGTCTCGAACCAATAAAAATCTGAAACTACTAACACGACGACACTATGACATTACGACATTACGATTCATAACTAATAACGATTGGGAAGTCACTATACATGCGAGTGTGCACAGACGTCTACGCACCATCTTTGGGCCCCAAAAGTGTAAAATCTTGTTTGTTGAGCCTAGCTAGCCCAATGACCTGATCTTAAGGCCCGAAGACCTCTCTCTTACGAAGTGTTGGGTTTTACCGATCCGACATAACGTTAAAGGAATTTCAATGGCAAACATGCTGCTGGTCCCCAAGGGTCCTTCAGTGCTGCTAGTAAAGTCTGTAACTCACGATTGCGGGTTGGGCTTCGGACCCTTCGCAATTGCAATGGTCTTGAACGACGCGGGGAAATACCGAGGGTTTCGCACCTTCTCTTCTTCCCTCCGGTCGTGGGACTACACAAGTCCGGGAGGATTGAGTTGTGTGAAGAATTACGAGTGACGCCTAAGGGATCGCTTGTAAGGTTGTCGATTGGACGTTTTCATTAACGCACGTCACAACACTTCACCACCCACCGTATTCTCAATGCCTCCGAAGCTCAACGGTTTCCTCTAACGCAACGAAACAACGGTACACAAACTAAGTAAAGCAAAGTGATAGGAAAATGTCGGGTTTTCCTAGGGTTTTCAACAAGTACAATTATGAATTACCGGTCGAATTTCACAACTCTTACGCTTACATCTATAGAATTCAAACAAGCATACTCATGGATCATCACATATTTTTACACTATTCTATTTTTAGAAAATATCGGATTTTCTGATGGTTTTCAAACAATACATTGGATTTCAAACACTACTTATGAACTCACCAACATTTCATATGTTGACGTTTTCAAAATACTTGTATTCTCAGGTAACAGATAAGGTGAAGGGTGATTTGTACTCTATGACGTTTTGCTGTGGTTTAAGTAGTGTCAAACAGTTATTTTTGAGAATGTAATGTTTTGAACAATGTAATGAATGTAAACGCTACCAGTTGTATCATTCCAAATGTTGGTGATGTATAATGTTATGTTTCATGTATATGCATTGTGATGGTATTCAATGAGTCACGATAGCCCTCGGACGTTTCCGCCGTCCGGTTCGGGGGTGTGACAGGTTGGTATCAGAGCTTTGTTTATAGTGAACTAGCATATCTAGCCACACATGGATATGCAACTATAAACCAAAAAGAGGGACTAACATAACTCTGAACAAAACAAGTAAATAAAACAACCTTGTTTGCACTAGGAATAGGAGCCTAACGCCGAACCAAACAACAATAATACTAGTGTCTCGGTTAATTCAGGACTGTTCTTAGTGGTACCAAGGAGTGGATGTAGCCTGATCAACTACACTCTCTCCAAAGTATAACTAACGCACGTTCTGATGAGATCGGGATTTCTAGGGAACCTAAAACTATACCCCTACCACCGAAAAGAGAACGCCTACTTGATCTATGCGATAATTGTAGCACCCTAGGAATAACGTTAGCATAATTACACACTCTCGCAGA
Source organism: Lactuca saligna (assembly GCF_052625555.1). Taxonomy (NCBI): domain Eukaryota; kingdom Viridiplantae; phylum Streptophyta; class Magnoliopsida; order Asterales; family Asteraceae; genus Lactuca; species Lactuca saligna. The sequence continues at coordinate 135,738,177 of NC_136421.1, read as the reverse complement.
CCGCATGGCTGGTTTTCATCACCCTGGAGACCCCTACTTCCCTAACCAGGGGAACAGCGGATGGTTAGAGGAGGAGCCCGAGGAAGAGCCCGAGGAAGAGCCTGAGGAAGACCCCGAAGAGGAATCTGACGGGGAATCGGAGGCCGAAGTTGAGGGCGAGCCTGCCGAATCAGAGGAAGATGAAGGAACCCTCGAGGAGGATGCTGATGATAGTGACAGGGGTGATTTGGATGCGGAGTCCGAAGTCATCGACCCCCTTACCCGATTAGGGTGCCTGCCTATCGAGTACGCCCCACTGGTCCTACACCTCCTTGGGGTATTGATCTTTGGAGATGGAGCAGACAGCAGGGACAGCGACCCCCGTACGGCATGTCCCGCGAGTTCTTTGACCTGAGAGACAGAGGACCGGCTGATCGAGCCCTTCCAGTCATGGTGAAACGGTTACGGAATACGGGGCAACCTTGGCCAGGACACTGCGGATCAGGTGCGCCAGTTGAGGACTAGGGTCAAGCGTGCGGAGCAGGAGACGCGTGACGTCCTTCGAGAGTTTCACATGAGGCAGGTTCGGTGGGAGTCTCGACTTCGGGACACAGAACGCTTGGTGGCTTGTCTTCAGGGAGCATCCACATCCTCGGCACCACCTCCGGACGCAACTCATCGCGGTTAGGGATAGACTTATCTTAGTAGGTCGTTAGGAAATATGCTATGTACTCCGACTCTATGTTTAAGTGACTACACTACTCATAGAGTCGTTATGCTGTCGAACTAGTATCACTCATGTATGCTCCTACGAGCAAATTTTCATGTATCAAATGCGGATAATATTAATAAATTTTTAAGTATTTTATTATGATATTGCAAATTGCTATGTGTTGAGAAATTATTATTGATTGGTTAATGATAGTAGTGTTTAAGTTCGTACCGTGCACCTAGTCAGTAGGATCACGAACTCACCGAAACAACATACCCTCAATATCTTTCCGTATTGTGACAGAAAGATGCCTCCCCGACCTGCTCGTGGAAACCCAGGACCAACCCCACCTGAAGTTGACTCAGCCGCTTTCCAGGCAGCTGTATCTGCAGCAGTCACTGCAGCGATTGCGCAAATTCAACAAGGGAACAATGGAGGAGTCAATGGGCAAGGAGCCGGAAGTTCAAACAATGGAATGAATCAAGGACCCACCAAGACATGTACCTACAAGGACTTCACAAACGCCAAACCACGAACTTTTAATGGCACTGGAGGGGTGATCACTCTTAAGCTATGGATCGAAAAGGTGGAGTCGGTATTCGAGATATGCGACTGCCCTGAGCACATGAAGGTGAAGTTCGCAGCCTGCACTTTTGTGGATCAAGCACTCACCTGGTGGAACGGACATGTAGAATCCATGACGCTCCCTGTAGCCAACTCCACGCCATGGACAGAGATGAAAGAAATGTTAATGGCTGAGTACTGCCCACGAGGCGAAATACAGAAGATGGAGCAAGAGCTATGGAACCTCACTGTGCAGAACGCGAATATCGATGCCTACATATCGAGATATAGCGAACTATCTCTGCTGTGCCCGGGTAAGATCACCTCGGAAGGAAAGAAGATTGAGCGATTCATCTGGGGACTAACATCACCAATTCAAGGGAATGTGATAGCTGCAAACCCCGAAACATTTGACAGCGCGAAAAGATTGGCAAAAAGGTTGTACGACCATAACAACAAAAAGGGAGAGAAGCCAGTGGAGACTGAGAAGACGAAGGAAGGAGATGGAAAGAGGGGAAAGAACAATAAGAGGAAGGGGCGCCAGGGCCCCGACACCTCCAAGAAGCAGCAGACAGTGGCGGTTAATGCTGTTACCACATCGGTTCCAGCCGCACCACATGCTCCAACCTCGGCCACTTCAAATGCTTCCAAACCTTATTCCGATAATCTTCCCAAATGCAACAAGTGCGGTTTCCATCACTATGGAGAATGCAAGGATTTTCAATGCACCAGGTGCAACCGAAGGGGTCACACCGCAAAGTACTGCAAGGCTTACCCTCCCCATAACCAAAATCAGGGAATCAACAACAACAACCCTCGCAACAACAACAACGCCCATGCCAGCGGCAATAGCGCAGGGCCTAGCTACACCTGCTTCGGATGCGGGAAGACTGGACACATCCGCCGAGACTGTCCCAACAACAACAATTTAAGAAATGGAGGAACAGGAAGGATGTTGACCATGGGTCAGAGTGAGGCTATTCAAGACCCCTCTGTTGTTACCGGTACGTTTCTCTTAAACCACGCATATGCATGCATCTTATTTGACACCGGAGCGGAGCGAAGTTTCGTAAGCAATAAGTTTAAGCACTTATTAAAACAACTTCCCCAAAAGCTAAATGAAGCCTATACGGTGGAAATGGCCAATGGGAAAACCGAATCCACTGGGGAAATCTACACCGGATGTACCCTAACTCTTAATCAACACGTTTTTCGAATAAACCTAATGCCAGTGTCAATTAGGAGCTTCGATGTGATCATCGACATGGACTGGTTAAGCCCCCACCATGCCGAAATTATGTGTCATGAGAAGGTCGTCCGTCTTCACCTTCCAAATCAAGAAACCCTAGTAATTTACGGAGATAAGTCTAGCATGAACCTTCGCCTCGTTTCGTGTGTCAAGGCACAAAAATATCTACGAAGGAACAATCTGGCGTTCCTGGCTCACGTGGTGGACAAAACCAAGGAGGAGATTAACGTTCGAGACATTCCCGTAGTATGTGAATTTCCGGATGTGTTTCCTGAAGATCTTCCGGGAGTACCCCCAGAGAGACAGGTTGAATTTCGAATCGACCTTATTCCAGGAGCAACTCCTCTTGCTAAATCACCCTACCGGTTGGCTCCTGCCGAGATGCAGGAATTATCCAGCCAACTTAGCGAACTTTTGGATAAGGGATTTATTCGACCTAGTTACTCGCCATGGGGAACTCCGGTGCTCTTTGTCAAAAAGAAAGATGGATCTTTTAGAATGTGTATCGATTACAGAGAGTAAAACAAACTCACAATCAAGAACCGCTACCCACTCCCACGAATCGATGACCTATTTAACCAGCTCCAGGGGGCTAGTTGTTTTTCTAAAATAGATTTACGGTCCGGATACCACCAACTCAAAGTCCGGGAAGAGGATATCCCAAAAACCGCTTTCCGAACTCGCTACGGACATTATGAATTTGTCGTAATGCCCTTCGGTCTAACGAATGCCCCTGCCGCATTTATGGACCTAATGAATCGAATCTGCCGACCGTTCCTCGACAACTTTGTCATTGTTTTTATCGATGACATCCTCGTCTATTCTAGAAGCAAGGAAGAGCATGGCCAACATCTCCGACAAGTCTTAGAAACTCTACGATCAGAAAAACTTTACGCCAAACTCTCCAAGTGTGAGTTCTGGCTGCGGAGCGTGAACTTCCTAGGTCATGTAGTCAGCCAAGATGGAATCCATGTGGATCCCTCTAAGGTCAAAGCTGTAGAAGGATGGGCAATCCCGACAACGCCCACGGAAATTCGTCAATTCTTGGGATTAGCAGGCTACTATAGGAGGTTCATTCAAAACTTCTCTAAGATCGCCAAGCCACTTACCTCGCTTACGCAAAAGGGCGTACCATTCAAATGGACAGACAAAAAAGAGATCGCGTTTCGAACCTTGAAACAAGCTCTCTGTAGCGCACCTGTATTACCTCTGCCTGAAGGAACGGAAGACTTTGTAGTCTACTGCGACGCGTCAAATCAGGGTCTAGGTTGAGTTCTCATGCAACGTGGGAGAGTGATAGCCTATGCATCCCGCCAGCTAAAGACGCATGAAGTAAACTACACGACCCATGACCTAGAGTTGGGAGTTGTAGTCTTTGCCCTAAAAAGTTGGAGGCATTACCTTTACGGTACAAAGTGCACCATCTTCACGGATCACAAGAGTCTCCAACACATCTTAAACCAAAAGGAGTTAAACATGAGGCAACGAAGATGGGTTGAGTTGCTAAACGATTATGAGTGTGAGATTAAGTACCACCCAGGCAAGGCCAACGTGGTAGCTGATGCATTAAGTCGGAAGGAGTACTCTAATCGTTGTACGAAAACTCTCTCGATAACCATTCAATCACACCTGGCCACTCAAATTGCAGTAGCCCAGTCAGAGGCCATGAAGACGGAAAATAGAGCAAGCGAAGTATTGCGCGGAATGGAAAAGAACCTGGAGGCAAAGGAGAATAAAGTATACTATTTCATGAACCGTATTTGGGTCCCTAAATTTGGAGGGTTTAGAGATGTTGTCATGAAGGAAGCCCACAAGACGTGATACTCCATTCATCCCGGTTCTGATAAGATGTACTTGGATATTAAACAACACTATTGGTGGCCTAACATGAAGGCGGAAATCACGACCTACGTCAGTAAGTGCCTTACGTGCGCCAAGGTAAAAGTGGAATACCAAAAACCCTCAGGATTGTTACAGCAACCGGCAATCCCTGAGTGGAAATGGGAGGGGATTTCTATGGATTTCGTGACCAAGCTACCCAAAACGTCGGATGGATTAGACACCATATGGGTAATAATCGACCGACTAACGAAATCTGCCCATTTCCTGCCAATTAAAGAATCGTACAAGATGGAAAAATTGACGCGTTTATACATTCGAGAGATCGTGAGACTCCACGGAATACCAACATCTATCATCTCGGATAGGGACAGTAGGTTCACGTCCCAATTTTGGCAATCACTCCATAAGGCGATGGGAACAAACCTCGATATGAGCACCGCTTATCATCCACAAACGGATGGTCAAAGCGAGAGAACCATCCAAACGCTCGAAGATATGCTCCGCGCATGCGTGATAGACTTTGGAAGGTCTTGGGATACCCACCTACCCTTAATCGAGTTCTCATACAACAATAGTTACCATTCGAGCATCAAGGTGGCTCCTTTCGAAGCACTGTACGGGCGTAAATGTAGATCACCATTATGTTGGGCTGAAGTGGGTGACACCCAGCTGGCAAGAACGCATGCGTCGGACAAAACACTAACGGGATCGGAGATCATCCGTGAAACCACGGAAAAGATCGTTCAAATCAGAGCTCGATTGCAAGCATCGCGTGACCGACAAAAGAGCTACGCTGACAAACGGCGAAAGCCCTTAGAATTTCAGGTCGGTGACCGAGTACTGTTAAAAGTCTCGCCCTGGAAAGGGGTTATACGTTTCGGAAAACGGGGAAAGCTGAACCCGCGATACATTGGACCTTTCGAAATCGTCGCTCGGATTGGTCCAGTAGCATACAGACTGCAACTACCCGCAGAGCTAAACGGTGTACACCCCGTATTTCACGTCTCTAATCTGAAGAAGTGTCTCTCAGATGAAACACTCGTCATTCCCCTTGACGAAATCAAAATCAATGAGAATCTCCTGTTTGTTGAAGAACCAATCGAAATCATGGACAGGGAGGTGAAGCGTACTAAGCAGAGTCGCATCCCGATCGTGAAAGTACGGTGGAACGCAAAGCGGGGGCCAGAATTCACTTGGGAACGCGAAGACCAAATGAAGCAAAAGTACCCTCACCTATTCTAGCATTCTCAAATCTAGCTTTCAAACAGAATTTCGGGATGAAATTCCCTCTAACGGGGGGATGATGTCACAACTAGAAATTTTATGTCTTGTAATCACTATACTCAAGTAAATGTTGAAATCAAAAACTCAAAAGCATGTATGATGCTTACTCAATGGAAAACTAAACCCCAATTCACTACATCAAGCAATTGGAAAACCCTAGAAGTTCTTGTTAAGTCCATTTTGGACTAGAACTTCCTTATTGGATCCAAATGGACCAATAAGCTTCCAATTGGACTATCATGGGCTTAGAACCCTAATTGGGCTCTAATTGGACCCACATTCATTTATTTCAATATTGTGGGCCATATTGGGCCTAGAATGAAATAAATTCAAAATTTTGAACCATGAGTAACCTAAACTAGCCCAACAAAGTGTAAAAATCATATTATATTTTTTAGGTTAAAACTCATCCAACTTAATATACACATGGGCTTGTGGGCATTAAAGCCCAAATTTTCCCTTTTTCCCTCCAAATTCTCGACCCAAGGCCCAAGCCCAAGAAGAAATGAAGAGGGTTGACTTGTAAGTGACACCTCCTTATTATCTTTTGGATCTCCATGCAATCCATTCCATGTATCCATGCACATCACTTCATGTCTATTTCTCCCTCTCTCTTCTTGTTTCGGCCGTGAGCAACACACACACACACAAACCTCACACAAACTCTCTCTAGATCACTCAAGACTTCTCTCTTCCTCTCCATCTAAAATCTCGAAATTTGCTTGTGATTCAAGAGGATTCTTCAAGATTATCATCATCCTTTGGTAAGTTTTTCCATGTCTAAGCTTCAAAACTCCCCCCTCACATGAGATCTCTTAGTCTAAACAAGTTTCTTTGGTGATCATACTCCTAGAAAACTCCATAAACTCGAGATCTTCATCAAGGGGTGCTAGGGCCGAAAAATCACTTCATTTCTTCCATCCTCTCTTCAATAACCGAATCAACACCCAAGGTGAGTTTCATACCCCCTTATTTTTGGTTTTTATAAGTTTTTGTGGGGGAGAATACAAGCAAAGGTGTAGATCCATCTTTATGTGTATGTTGTGGTTGATTTCTATGCTTATATGTATGTTTTGTATGATTTTGATGCTAGATCTAGTGATGAAATGCTAAAAACCGAGATATATATTTTATTCTAGCATAAAATATACTACTACATGCAAAGTATACTAAGAAAAATAGCCAAATGGCTTGACAACACTTATTTTGGGCTAAAAACTCATTTTTTTTGACATAAAATGTTAAAAATACAAAGTTGAAGGGTCTAAAATGAAATATTTCGAAATCTGATGGGTGAGATGAGTCAAAACAGTTTACATAATGTGTTTTCTGAAAATATACCATTTGGAGGGTTAAAAACATAAATTCCAAGCTTATTGGGCTAAAGATGACATTTTCGGCCCAATGAGGCCCAATATGCGAAATTTTCTGTTTTGGAGGACCAAAACTGCATTTCTCTGTAAAACAGTGTACTATAAGTGTTCCATGTACTTTTCAAAGGTTTAAAATGCTTTTCAAATTTAAAAAGGACCAAAGTTGCAAAAATTTTCCAAATTGGGCCAAAAATGTAAAAATTGCGAAAAAGAGGGGTTATAACCGAGAAAACTGCAATTTCAAGGACTTAAACTGTTTTCTATGAAAAATATGCTGGAAAATACTTATTTCAATAATTTTTGGTATTAAAATGTCAAGAAAATTGATTTAAGGACCAAACCGGAAAGTTTTTAAATAAAGGGGTGAAAAGGGTAAATTTTACAAACAAGGAGGGACTGAAAACAGAAAATTCTCAAGGCTAGTTCAATGCATGCAATTTGACCAAATGATGGTACCACGCCTATCGACGAAATACAATACATTACAATACCAAAAGTCGTTGTCAAACGAATTGGTTCGGTCTCGAACCAATAAAAATCCGAAACTACTAACACGACGACACTATGACATTACGACATTACGATTCATAACTAATAACGATTGGGAAGTCACTATACATGCGAGTGTGCACAGACGTCTACGCACCATCTTTGGGCCCCAAAAGTGTAAAATCTTGTTTGTTGAGCCTAGCTAGCCCAATGACCTGATCTTAAGGCCCGAAGACCTCTCTCTTACGAAGTGTTGGGTTTTACCGATCCGACATAACGTTAAAGGAATTTCAATGGCAAACATGCTGCTGGTCCCCAAGGGTCCTTCAGTGCTGCTAGTAAAGTCTGTAACTCACGATTGCGGGTTGGGCTTCGGACCCTTCGCAATTGCAATGGTCTTGAACGACGCGGGGAAATACCGAGGGTTTCGCACCTTCTCTTCTTCCCTCCGGTCGTGGGACTACACAAGTCCGGGAGGATTGAGTTGTGTGAAGAATTACGAGTGACGCCTAAGGGATCGCTTGTAAGGTTGTCGATTGGACGTTTTCATTAACGCACGTCACAACACTTCACCACCCACTGTATTCTCAATGCCTCCGAAGCTCAACGGTTTCCTCTAACGCAACGAAACAACGGTACACAAACTAAGTAAAGCAAAGTGATAGGAAAACGTCGGGTTTTCCTAGGGTTTTCAACAAGTACAATTATGAATTACCGGTCGAATTTCACAACTCTTACGCTTACATCTATAGAATTCAAACAAGCATACTCATGGATCATCACATATTTTTACACTATTCTATTTTTAGAAAATATCGGATTTTCTGATGGTTTTCAAACAATACATTGGATTTCAAACACTACTTATGAACTCACCAACATTTCATATGTTGACGTTTTCAAAATACTTGTATTCTCAGGTAACAGATAAGGTGAAGGGTGATTTGTACTCTATGACGTTTTGCTGTGGTTTAAGTAGTGTCAAACAGTTATTTTTGAGAATGTAATGTTTTGAACAATGTAATGAATGTAAACGCTACCAGTTGTATCATTCCAAATGTTGGTGATGTATAATGTTATGTTTCATGTATATGCATTGTGATGGTATTCAATGAGTCACGATAGCCCTCGGACGTTTCCGCCGTCCGGTTCGGGGGTGTGACAGGTTGGTATCAGAGCTTTGTTTATAGTGAACTAGCATATCTAGCCACACATGGATATGCAACTATAAACCAAAAAGAGGGACTAACATAACTCTGAACAAAACAAGTAAATAAAACAACCTTGTTTGCACTAGGAATAGGAGCCTAACGCCGAACCAAACAACAATAATACTAGTGTCTCGGTTAATTCAGGACTGTTCTTAGTGGTACCAAGGAGTGGATGTAGCCTGATCAACTACACTCTCTCCAAAGTATAACTAACGCACGTTCTGATGAGATCGGGATTTCTAGGGAACCTAAAACTATACCCCTACCACCGAAAAGAGAACGCCTACTTGATCTATGCGATAATTGTAGCACCCTAGGAATAACGTTAGCATAATTACACACTCTCGCAGACCGCATGGCTGGTTTTCATCACCCTGGAGACCCCTACTTCCCTAACCAGGGGAACAACGGATGGTTAGAGGAGGAGCCCGAGGAAGAGCCCGAGGAAGAGCCTGAGGAAGACCCCGAAGAGGAATCTGACGGGGAATCGGAGGCCGAAGTTGAGGGCGAGCCTGCCGAATCAGAGGAAGATGAAGGAACCCTCGAGGAGGATGCTGATGATAGTGACAGGGGTGATTTGGATGCGGAGTCCGAAGTCATCGACCCCCTTACCCGATTAGGGTGCCTGCCTATCGAGTACGCCCCACTGGTCCTACACCTCCTTGGGGTATTGATCTTTGGAGATGGAGCAGACAGCAGGGACAGCGACCCCCGTACGGCATGTCCCGCGAGTTCTTTGACCTGAGAGACAGAGGACCGGCTGATCGAGCCCTTCCAGTCATGGTGAAACGGTTACGGAATACGGGGCAACCTTGGCCAGGACACTGCGGATCAGGTGCGCCAGTTGAGGACTAGGGTCAAGCGTGCGGAGCAGGAGACGCGTGACGTCCTTCGAGAGTTTCACATGAGGCAGGTTCGGTGGGAGTCTCGACTTCGGGACACAGAACGCTTGGTGGCTCGTCTTCAGGGAGCATCCACATCCTCGGCACCACCTCCGGACGCAACTCATCGCGGTTAGGGATAGACTTATCTTAGTAGGTCGTTAGGAAATATGCTATGTACTCCGACTCTATGTTTAAGTGACTACACTACTCATAGAGTCGTTATGCTGTCGAACTAGTATCACTCATGTATGCTCCTACGAGCAAATTTTCATGTATCAAATGCGGATAATATTAATAAATTTTTAAGTATTTTATTATGATATTGCAAATTGCTATGTGTTGAGAAATTATTATTGATTGGTCAATGATAGTAGTGTTTAAGTTCGTATCGTGCACCTAGTCAGTAGGATCACGAACTCACCGAAACAACATACCCTCAACATCTTTCCGTATTGTGACAGAAAGATGCCTCCCCGACCTGCTCGTGGAAACCCAGGACCAACCCCACCTGAAGTTGACTCAGCCGCTTTCTAGGCAGCTGTATCTGCAGCAGTCACTGCAGCGATTGCGCAAATTCAACAAGGGAACAATGGAGGAGTCAATGGGCAAGGAGCCGGAAGTTCAAACAATGGAATGAATCAAGGACCCACCAAGACATGTACCTACAAGGACTTCACAAACGCCAAACAACGAACTTTTAATGGCACTGGAGGGGTGATCACTCTTAAGCTATGGATCGAAAAGGTGGAGTCGGTATTCGAGATATGCGACTGCCCTGAGCACATGAAGGTGAAGTTCGCAGCCTGCACTTTTGTGGATCAAGCACTCACCTGGTGGAACGGACATGTAGAATCCATGACGCTCCCTGTACTCAACTCTACGCCATGGACAGAGATGAAAGAAATGTTAATGGCTGAGTACTGCCCACGAGGCGAAATACAGAAGATGGAGCAAGAGCTATGGAACCTCACTGTGCAGAACGCGAATATCGATGCCTATATATCGAGATTTAGCGAACTATCTCTGCTGTGCCCGGGTATGATCACCTCGGAAGGAAAGAAGATTGAGCGATTCATCTGGGGACTAACATCACCAATTCAAGGGAATGTGATAGCTGCAAACCCCGAAACATTTGACAGCGCGAAAAGATTGGCAAAAAGGTTGTACGACCATAACAACAAAAAGGGAGAGAAGCCAGTGGAGACTGAGAAGACGAAGGAAGGAGATGGCAAGAGGGGAAAGAACAATAAGAGGAAGGGGCGCCAGGGACCCGACACCTCCAAGAAGCAGCAGACAGTGGCGGTTAATGCTGTTACCACATCGGTTCCAGCCGCACCACATGCTCCAACCTCAGCCACTTCAAATGCTTCCAAACCTTATTCCAGTAATCTTCCCAAATGCAACAAGTGCGGTTTCCATCACTATGGAGAATGCAAGGATTTTCAATGCACCAGTTGCAACCGAAGGGGTCACACCGCAAAGTACTGCAAGGCTTACCCTCCCCATAACCAAAATCAGGGAATCAACAACAACAACGCCCATGCCAGCGGCAATAGCGCAGGGCCTAGCTACACCTGCTTCGGATGCGGGAAGACTGGACACATCCGCCGAGACTGTCCCAACAACAACAATTTAAGAAATGGAGGAACAGGAAGGATGTTGACCATGGGTCAGAGTGAGGCTATTCAAGACCCCTCTGTTGTTACCGGTACGTTTCTCTTAAACCACGCATATGCATGCATCTTATTTGACACCGGAGCGGAGCGAAGTTTCGTAAGCAATAAGTTTAAGCACTTATTAAAACAACTTCCCCAAAAGCTAAATGAAGCCTATACGGTGGAAATGGCCAATGGGAAAACCGAATCCACTGGGGAAATCTACACCGGATGTACCCTAACTCTTAATCAACACGTTTTTCGAATAGACCTAATGCCAGTGTCAATTAGGAGCTTCGATGTGATCATCGGCATGGACTGGTTAAGCCCCCACCATGCCGAAATTATGTGTCATGAGAAGGTCGTCCGTCTTCGCCTTCCAAATCACGAAACCCTAGTAATTTACGGAGATAAGTCTAGCATGAACCTTCGCCTCGTTTCGTGTGTCAAGGCACAAAAATATCTACGAAGGAACAATCTGGCGTTCCTGGCTCACGTGGTGGACAAAACCAAGGAGGAGATTAACGTTCGAGACATTCCCGTAGTATGTGAATTTCCGGATGTGTTTCCTGAAGATCTTCCGGGAGTACCCCCAGAGAGACAGGTTGAATTTCGAATCGACCTTATTCCAGGAGCAACTCCTCTTGCTAAATCACCCTACCGGTTGGCTCCTACCGAGATGCAGGAATTATCCAGCCAACTTAGCGAACTTTTGGATAAGGGATTTATTCGACCTAGTTACTCGCCATGGGGAACTCCGGTGCTCTTTGTCAAAAAGAAAGACGGATCTTTTAGAATGTGTATCGATTACAGAGAGTTAAACAAACTCACAATCAAGAACCGCTACCCACTCCCACGAATCGATGACCTATTTGACCAGCTCCAGGGGGCTAGTTGTTTTTCTAAAATAGATTTACGGTCCGGATACCACCAACTCAAAGTCCGGGAAGAGGATATCCCAAAAACCGCTTTCCGAACTCGCTACGGACATTATGAATTTGTCGTAATGCCCTTCGGTCTAACGAATGCCCCTGCCGCATTTATGGACCTAATGAATCGAATCTGCCGATCATTCCTCGACAACTTTGTCATTGTTTTTATCGATGACATCCTCGTCTATTCTAGAAGCAAGGAAGAGCATGGCCAACATCTCCGACAAGTCTTAGAAACTCTACGATCAGAAAAACTTTACGCCAAACTCTCCAAGTGTGAGTTCTGGCTGCGGAGCGTGAACTTCCTAGGTCATGTAGTCAGCCAAGATGGAATCCATGTGGATCCCTCTAAGGTCAAAGCTGTAGAAGGATGGGCAATCCCGACAACGCCCACGGAAATTCGTCAATTCTTGGGATTAGCAGGCTACTATAGGAGGTTCATTCAAAACTTCTATAAGATCGCCAAGCCACTTACCTCGCTTACGCAAAAGGGCGTACCATTCAAATGGACAGACAAAAAAGAGATCGCGTTTCGAACCTTGAAACAAGCTCTCTGTAGCGCACCTGTATTACCTCTGCCTGAAGGAACGGAAGACTTTGTAGTCTACTGCGACGCGTCAAATCAGGGTCTAGGTTGCGTTCTCATGCAACGTGGGAGAGTGATAGCCTATGCATCCCGCCAGCTAAAGACGCATGAAGTAAACTACACAACCCATGACCTAGAGTTGGGAGTTGTAGTCTTTGCCCTAAAAAGTTGGAGGCATTACCTTTACGGAACAAAGTGCACCATCTTCACGGATCACAAGAGTCTCCAACACATCTTAAACCAAAAGGAGTTAAACATGAGGCAACGAAGATGGGTTGAGTTGCTAAACGATTATGAGTGTGAGATTAAGTACCACCCAGGCAAGGCCAACGTGGTAGCTGATGCATTAAGTCGGAAGGAGTACTCTAATCGTTGTATGAATACTCTCTCGATAACCATTCAATCACACCTGGCCACTCAAATTGCAGTAGCCCAGTCAGAGGCCATGAAGACAGAAAATAGAGCAAGCGAAGTATTGCGCGGAATGGAAAAGAACCTGGAGGCAAAGGAGAATAAAGTATACTATTTCATGAACCGTATTTGGGTCCCTAAATTTGGAGGGTTTAGAGATGTTGTCATGAAGGAAGCCCACAAGACGTGATACTCCATTCATCCCGGTTCTGATAAGATGTATTTGGATATTAAACAACACTATTGGTGGCCTAACATGAAGGCGGAAATCGCGACCTACGTCAGTAAGTGCCTTACGTGCGCCAAGGTATAAGTGGAATACCAAAAACCCTCAGGATTGTTACAGCAACCGGCAATCCCTGAGTGGAAATGGGAGGGGATTTCTATGGATTTCGTGACCAAGCTACCCAAAACGTCGGATGGATTAGACACCATATGGGTAATAATCGACCGACTAACGAAATCTGCCCATTTCCTGCCAATTAAAGAATCGTACAAGATGGAAAAATTGACGCGTTTATACATTCGAGAGATCGTGAGACTCCACGGAATACCAACATCTATCATCTCGGATAGGGACAGTAGGTTCACGTCCCAATTTTGGCAATCACTCCATAAGGCGATGGGAACAAACCTCGATATGAGCACCGCTTATCATCCACAAACGGATGGTCAAAGCGAGAGAACCATCCAAACGCTCGAAGATATGCTCCGCGCATGCGTGATAGACTTTGGAAGGTCTTGGGATACCCACCTACCCTTAATCGAGTTCTCATACAACAATAGTTACCATTCGAGCATCAAGGTGGCTCCTTTCGAAGCACTGTACGGGCGTAAATGTAGATCACCATTATGTTGGGCTGAAGTGGGTGACACCCAGCTGGCAAGAACGCATGCGTCGGACAAAACACTAACGGGACCGGAGATCATCCGTGAAACCATGGAAAAGATCGTTCAAATCAGAGCTCGATTGCAAGCATCACGTGACCGACAAAAGAGCTACGCTGATAAACGGCGAAAGCCCTTAGAATTTCAGGTCGGTGACCGAGTACTGTTAAAAGTCTCGCCCTGGAAAGGGGTTATACGTTTCGGAAAACGGGGAAAGTTGAACCCGCGATACATTGGACCTTTAGAAATCGTCGCTCGGATTGGTCCAGTAGCATACAGACTGCAACTACCCGCAGAGCTAAACGGTGTACACCCCGTATTTCACGTCTCTAATATGAAGAAGTGTCTCTCAGATGAAACACTCGTCATTCCCCTTGACGAAATCAAAATCAATGAGAATCTCCTGTTCGTTGAAGAACCAATCGAAATCATGGACAGGGAGGTGAAGCGTACTAAGCAGAGTCGCATCCCGATCGTGAAAGTACGGTGGAACGCAAAGCGGGGGCCAGAATTCACTTGGGAACGCGAAGACCAAATGAAGCAAAAGTACCCTCACCTATTCTAGCATTCTCAAATCTAGCTTTCAAACAGAATTTCGGGATGAAATTCCCTCTAACGGGGGGATGATGTCACAACTAGAAATTTTATGTCTTGTAATCACTATACTCAAGTAAATGTTGAAATCAAAAACTCAAAAGCATGTATGATGCTTACTCAATGGAAAACTAAACCCCAATTCACTACATCAAGCAATTGGAAAACCCTAGAAGTTCTTGTTAAGTCCATTTTGGACTAGAACTTCCTTATTGGATCCAAATGGACCAATAAGCTTCCAATTGGACTATCATGGGCTTAGAACCCTAATTGGGCTCTAATTGGACCCACATTCATTTATTTCAATATTGTGGGCCATATTGGGCCTAGAATGAAATAAATTCAAAATTTTGAACCATGATTAACCTAAACTAGCCCAACAAAGTGTAAAAATCATATTATATTTTTTAGGTTAAAACTCATCCAACTTAATATACACATGGGCTTGTGGGCATTAAAGCCCAAATTTTCCCTTTTTCCCTCCAAATTCTCGACCCAAGGCCCAAGCCCAAGAAGAAATGAAGAGGGTTGACTTGTAAGTGACACCTCCTTATTATCTTTTGGATCTCCATGCAATCCATTCCATGTATCCATGCACATCACTTCATGTCTATTTCTCCCTCTCTCTTCTTGTTTCGGCCGTGAGCAACACACACACACACACAAACCTCACACAAACTCTCTCTAGATCACTCAAGACTTCTCTCTTCCTCTCCATCTAAAATCTCGAAATTTGCTTGTGATTCAAGAGGATTCTTCAAGATTATCATCATCCTTTGGTAAGTTTTTCCATGTCTAAGCTTCAAAACTCCCCCCTCACATGAGATCTCTTAGTCTAAACAAGTTTCTTTGGTGATCATACTCCTAGAAAACTCCATAAACTCGAGATCTTCATCAAGGGGTGCTAGGGCCGAAAAATCACTTCATTTCTTCCATCCTCTCTTCAATAACCGAATCAACACAAGGTGAGTTTCATACCCCCTTATTTTTGGTTTTTATAAGTTTTTGTGGGGGAGAATACAAGCAAAGGTGTAGATCCATCTTTATGTGTATGTTGTGGTTGATTTCTATGCTTATATGTATGTTTTGTATGATTTTGATGTTAGATCTAGTGATGAAATGCTAAAAACCGAGATATATATTTTATTCTAGCATAAAATATACTACTACATGTAAAGTATACTAAGAAAAATAGCCAAATGGCTTGACCACACTTATTTTGGGCTAAAAACTCATTTTTTTGACATAAAATGTTAAAAATACAAAGTTGAAGGGTCTAAAATGAAATATTTCGAAATCTGATGGGTGAGATGAGTCAAAACAGTTTACATAATGTGTTTTCTGAAAATATACCATTTGGAGGGTTAAAAACATAAATTCCAAGCTTATTGGGCTAAAGATGACATTTTCGGCCCAATGAGGCCCAATATGCGAAATTTTCTGTTTTGGAGGACCAAAACTGCATTTCTCTGTAAAACAGTGGACTATAAGTGTTCCATGTACTTTTCAAAGGTTTAAAATGCTTTTCAAATTTAAAAAGGACCAAAGTTGCAAAAATTTTCCAAATTAGGCCAAAAATGTAAAAATTGCGAAAAAGAGGGGTTATAACCGAGAAAACTGCAATTTCAAGGACTTAAGCTGTTTTCTATGAAAAATATGCTGGAAAATACTTATTTCAATAATTTTTGGTATTAAAATGTCAAGAAAATTGATTTAAGGACCAAACCGGAAAGTTTTTAAATAAAGGGGTGAAAAGGGTAAATTTTACAAACAAGGAGGGACTGAAAACAGAAAATTCTCAAGGCTAGTTCAATGCATGCAATTTGACCAAATGATGGTACCACGCCTATCGACGAAATACAATACATTACAATACCAAAAGTCGTTGTCAAACGAATTGGTTCGGTCTCGAACCAATAAAAATCCGAAACTACTAACACGACGACACTATGACATTACGACATTACGATTCATAACTAATAACGATTGGGAAGTCACTATACATGCGAGTGTGCACAGACGTCTACGCACCATCTTTGGGCCCCAAAAGTGTAAAATCTTGTTTGTTGAGCCTAGCTAGCCCAATGACCTGATCTTAAGGCCCGAAGACCTCTCTCTTACGAAGTGTTGGGTTTTACCGATCCGACATAACGTTAAAGGAATTTCAATGGCAAACATGCTGCTGGTCCCCAAGGGTCCTTCAGTGCTGCTAGTAAAGTCTGTAACTCACGATTGCGGGTTGGGCTTCGGACCCTTCGCAATTGCAATGGTCTTGAACGACGCGGGGAAATACCGAGGGTTTCGCACCTTCTCTTCTTCCCTCCGGTCGTGGGACTACACAAGTCCGGGAGGATTGAGTTGTGTGAAGAATTACGAGTGACGCCTAAGGGATCGCTTGTAAGGTTGTCGATTGGACGTTTTCATTAACGCACGTCACAACACTTCACCACCCACTGTATTCTCAATGCCTCCGAAGCTCAACGGTTTCCTCTAACGCAACGAAACAACGGTACACAAACTAAGTAAAGCAAAGTGATAGGAAAACGTCGGGTTTTCCTAGGGTTTGCAACAAGTACAATTATGAATTACCGGTCGAATTTCACAACTCTTACGCTTACATCTATAGAATTCAAACAAGCATATCACATATTTTTACACTATTCTATTTTTAGAAAATATCAGATTTTCTGATGGTTTTCAAACAATACATTGGATTTCAAACACTACTTATGAACTCACCAACATTTCATATGTTGACGTTTTCAAAATACTTGTATTCTCAGGTAACAGATAAGGTGAAGGGTGATTTGTACTCTATGACGTTTTGCTGTGGTTTAAGTAGTGTCAAACAGTTATTTTTGAGAATATAATGTTTTGAACAATGTAATGAATGTAAACGATACCGGTTGTATCATTCCAAATGTTGGTGATGTATAATGTTATGTTTCATGTATATGCATTGTGATGGTATTCAATGAGTCACGATAGCCCTCGGACGTTTCCGCCGTCCGGTTCGGGGGTGTGACATTCATCGTCGGCCACCAGTATACATTTTCGTATTGTCGGGATGAATCGAGTACATGGTCTTGTGAGCTTCTTTCATCAGAAGACCTCTTATTCCTCCCATCCTAGGTACCCAAATCCTATCTTTGAATACCTGTAACATCCCGGAATATCAAAAATAGAGTTGAAGGGCTAAAAGTGTAAATTTGAAGGGCAACTCGGCGAGTCCATGGATGGACTCGGTGATTAGGGCACGACTTTAGTCGCGTATCAAGTGGCCTACTCGGCGAGTCCAAAGATGGACTTGACGAGTAGGTGCTGAGTGGAGAAAACCCTAAATCCGGGGGATGAGCCCTATTTAAAGGACATTATACCCTATCCCCATCCTTTGAAGTCCAGAAACCCTAGAAAGCGTGATTGTGGAAGATTGGAGTGCATTTGGAGCTTGGGGAGGTGCTTGTTGAAGAAATCTTGAAGGAGAAGAGTCGTGGATCAAAGGGCTTTGCTTAGATTTGGATTCCTTGCTGTTGGGGGCTTCATTTTGAGGTAATATCTCGTTCTTGGGTTGTGTTCTTCTAGATTCATCATTTTGGGGTTGTGTGGGAAGCTTAGATTTGTGGCATCTTAAGTTTGAAGGCTAGATCTGAGGTTTCTACCTCAGATTTGGAGTGGAGAAGGTCTTAAGTGCATTAAAGTCCCTGTTCTTGTGTAGATGATGGAGCTATCTTGTCCCAAACCCAAACCCTAGAGTGAAAATGCCTAGATCTTCTTGGATTCACGTAAAGATTGCCAATTTACGTGATGGATGGCCTTAGGATGAGTAGATCTATGTTTTGGATCATCTGCATGGCTTGGAAAGCCTCTTTATGGATTCAGACCCGGTGGTACTCGGCGAGTCACATGGGTGGACTCGGCAAGTTGCTTGAAGAAAGACTGGAACTCGGCGAGTTGGAAGAACAACTCGGTGAGTAGGTTGAAGATAGTCGTAGACTCGGCAAGTTTGTTCTTGGACTCGGCAAGTCTGGTCGTAAGGTACAAGTTTCTTTTGGAAGTGTTGCGACTCGGTGAGTTATGTGCGGGTGGACTCAGAGTTGTTGGACTCGGCGAGTCTCGGGGTGACTCGGCGAGTTGGGTCGCGAATTGAAGGAGGTTCTGTGTATGAGGACTTGGCGAGTCATCGGGTTGACTAGGCGAGTCGAGTTAGTCAGGGGCAGACTTTGACTTTGACTTTGACCAAGGGTTAACCAGTTGATTTCCACGGGTAATTTGGTAATTATTGGTATTTATTGGATTCAGTCTTTTGGGTATTGATAGTTTTGGAGTTCTGGTTGGAGGCTGCAGCAGCGTGATTTTATCCTTTCAGTCAGCAGTTGCGAGGTGAGTTATCCTCACTATACCAACAGGGTCTAAGGCACCAAGGCCGGCCCTTTATCGGATTGAGATCCGGGTATCTGTTGTTATGTTATTGCTTTGATATGATTGCATCCGGATAGTTAGGATGGTATTCGCTAGAGACCTGGTTAAGGTCGGTATCCTGATATATAGGATGATGCTATGCTAGTGACCGGTTAGGTCGGTAACCTGTTAGAGTATGTGTGTTATGTGATCTGCTAGATCGGTTTGACTGAATATGAATTGTTATGTGATTGTATGTTTATGTGCACATGGTTGTTCAGACTGGAGTTGGGTTGAGGCGGGTCCTGCTTCGTGCTGTGGGCCAAGATACCCAGGGCGAACCAGTTGTTCCGAAGGCCCAGCGAGCGGTCCGGATACGCTGTAGGCCCCACGAGGGCGAACCAGACGTGCCGAGGCTCGGAGAGTGGACCAGGCCGACTGAAGGCCCGATGCGGGCGGACCAGTCATACTGTAGACTCAGAGAGTGGACCAGGTGGGTTGAAGGCCCGGTGCGGGCGGACCAACCACAATGCAGACTCGAAGGACATGATTGGACTCGGAGGGTGGACCAGGTGGACTGAAGGCCGACTCGGTGGACCAGTCTCACAGTAGACCCGATATGCATGGCTGTTCTGTGATTCGTTATGATATAGCATGTTATGTGTATGGTATATGTAGTTGGTATTTTGGGGGTATCTCACTAAGCTTTCGGGCATACAGTTGTGGTTTAATGTTTTTCAGGTTCTTCAGGAGGTTGTGGTAAGGCAAAGGTGTGATCGTACCGCTCCTTGTGTTTATGTTTTATGAAATGGACCTGGGAATACTCTGATAATAAATGTATTGAAAACCTTTTTATAATAACTTAATGAATTGGGTTGTTTTTGAAAAGTTTAAATTTTTTTGAAATTTTGGTCGTTACAATACCTCCAGTCCTTGACCGTTTGTATCAAACACCAATGTTTTATCCCAAACGTTCCTTCTTTCGGTCATTTTTCTCTAAAGCTTCCTCTTGAGCTTTCATTATACTTTTCACAATTGTTAAGACAACTTTAATTCTTAGCGCTCTTGGCCCTTTTCTTTTCAAGACTTACCTTCCGACTGGGAGCATCAGCAACAACATTTGCTTTACCAGGGTGGTAAAGTATCTCACAGTCATAGTCCTTGAGTAACTCTAGCCAGTTTTGTTGCCTCATATTCAATTCCTTCTGATTAAAGAGATATTGAAGACTCTTATAATCAGTAAAAAGTTTGCATTTAGTACCATGAAGATAGTGCTTCTTTATCTTTAGGGTGAATACTACCACTACCAACTCCAGATCATGAGTGGGGTAGTTCTTTTCATGCTCTTTCAGTTGTCTTGATGTATATGCTATTACTTTATCTCGCTGGGTCAGAACACAACCTAACCCAACTCCAGATGCATCACTATAGACTGCGAAGTCTTCAACTCCTTCGGGTAAAGAAAGAATTGGTGCTTCACATAATTTCTTCTTCAACTTCTCAAAGGCTTCCTTATGCTTTTCACTCCAAGTATAAGTAGCTCCTTTGTGGGTCAAGGCTATCAATGGAGCAGCTATCGAAGAAAATCCTTGGATAAACCTTTGGTAATATCCAGCTAATCCTAAAAAGCTTCGAATCTCCGTGGGACTTTCAATTGTAACCTTCGAGTTACATAATAAATCTTTATTGATGACTCATTCTTCTTCTTGGAATAAGTACTTTCCTTCATGTTCTAATGTGATACAATCACAGTTCAACGTGTATTATTTCTAACTACCAACTTCTTTAACAATGAGTGTGATACTTCTATTGATCGCTTTGATCATCTTTCATTTCAATCTTCTGGCTTAAGTTAAATGTTACATCGAACTTGGTTCTCTGAACCACATAATAAACTCATCGTGGACAGACTCAATTTGATATGACCTCTAAGGTCGGAATAACAATCATCTTCTTAGTCATTACCGAAACGATGGTAACGACAGACTAGAACAAGACAAAATCAAATAATAGCTTCTTGGTAACCTTGTGACTTTCCCTGGTCCAAGTGCGTGTCCTGTGCTTCCAGTAGTATAGATCTCTACTACTATTCACACCTACTCATACTCGTCCCAAGTACTGTCTCGCAGTCCCCAAGTCCTAAAATTACAAAACAATTTAACACATACGAATACGTCCAATTAATCATAAAATTTTCCTAGACTCTACTAGGACTTCTTTCACGCGTATCTTCAATGATCAACTCTACTTCAACTTGGTTGGTGAAGGAAATTCCAGATGATTGGGACAACTTCAAAAATTACACCAGCCATTCTATTCATTAGACGACAAAACCAGGGTTTATTTTATTTCCTTGAAACGATTACACAAAGGTTCAAGTTTACCCTATACTATGCCTCTCATAGGCTAAACTACTTGTTACTATTCACATTACTACTTCGTAACTTGATCTTTGGGTATCAAGTCTTGACTTCTACTTCCTAGTGTTATTAATCGCTTCGTCAAGGATATCCTGAAATTCCTTTGGTGTTGATGGTGCACTTGGCCTTGTTACTTCATTGTTCTTTGGACAATTCTTAGAAATATGGCCTTCTTCTTTACATCCGTAGCACACCTGCTTGGGAATCATACACGTATTGGCGTAATGCCCTATTTCTCCACACTTAAAGCACTTCACCTTCCCGTCACAATTCCTAGAGTGTTTATTTTTGCACTTCCCGTACCATTTTCCTTTATCTCTTCTTTTGCCAAACTTTGAGGATATGTTGCTCTTGTTGGGCCTTGAAGACCCCTTAAATTTCCTCTTTTTGCCAACTTCAACTTTGTTGGCAGTTGTGTCATTGATCATTTCCTCAATAGACTTAGCAACCCTAATAGTTGCCTCAAGAACAAATGCTTGACGTACTGGCACAATAAGTTCATCCTTAATTTGTTCAATTAAACGTTTTTTTCTTCCATCTGTTCACCTAACATCGTATGTACCATTGCCTGCACTCCAGTCATCGTGATTGGCTCAGGCTATGGATTATCACTTCCGAACCCACTTTGAGTACTCGCCATTTCGATCTATACACCAATCGTAGGTGAACTTAGATCTTCATTTTCGTTAGATGTTAAGTCTTCGAAACGTTTATATGTTCGTTCTAATATCGTAGTCATACGTTTAGAATCTTACACACATAAGGTTTCCAGATCCGGTCGGCAACAGACCATAGATCCGAACAATACTATCATGTTTAGCAAACACATAACATTTAACACATAAAAGCATTTTAGTCATCTTTCCTAAAATATACTAGTGCTCACACCTCACAATCATCACTTAGCATTCTAAGTTTAAGTCTAGAAATCCTACAAATCCCTAGTTCGCTTAAAGTAATGCTCTGATACCAACTGTGACATCCCCAATTTCACGGCCAGAAGAAGACCGGTTTTGTTTATACTTTATTTCAAAATCACAGTAACCTTTTAATAAATGAATTGCGGAATTTGTCCCAAAACAATAATATGATAAAGATTTATCAAAAGCATTTCCTTAGAAATGTATTTCATTAAAAGACTCGGGATGTCATGTTCGATACAGTACATAAGTATAGACAGTACATTATAAGCCTTACAACAGTTATTTACAACTAATGATCTATAATCCAAAAGTCCCTCATCATCATCATAATTATGCTCTGAGTCCACTACCTGTAAAACAGTAAGCTGAGTGGGTCAGGCTTGGGAGCCTGGTGAGCATATAGGGTTTTCAACCCATAAATAATAATAAATTTATTAATTTCATCGATCAACAATAAATTTATTAATTTCATCAACCAACAATAACCCTGATTAGTCATTCCCGTTATCCTCACTTTACGTCCCTAAACACCTATACAAGGGACCTAGTCTAAGAATTTTATCATCGGGATGGACACTACTGCTAAGGGGGTTCCTCAACAATAAATGTCCTAAAGGCAACCATGAGGGGGATGGAGTACATCGGTGAACACATCGTTCACAACACCTACAGGTTGCGAGCCTGCCAGCGTTCCACTGGACTGTCTAGAAGAGTCTGTGGTTGTCATCCATACTCCGCTAGATGACTGGAACAACAACAACATCGAGACCTCTCATCATTTTAGCACACATCAACTATTTCGTCTACCCATGTTTTACCCAACATATTTGTAGATAAAATACATATACAGTTTATAACTTGTATAAAACATTGTATTCAACAATCATTTCAAACAAACAATCAATACAATTACACATAACACGTATTTTATAGAAAATACTTCATATCTGTGTGTAAGATGAAACTGACTATACACTCACTTGATTTGATGATAATTGGATAGCAATCCATTCCTTAAAATGATCGTTTCTGATAAAACCTTGAGTTTTATTGAGAAACCGGGCTCTGCGAGAGTTGGAGCTTCAAAACCGAAAAGATAAAATTTTCTGGGTTTTCGGGCACTTCGGGACATATTTCGGGCTTTAAAAATGATACCGGGGCTACGGGGGAAGTCAAAATAGTCAAAATATAAGTTTAGGGGTGAAAAATGTCAAATTTCCAAAAGTAGTCGGAAAGGCTCGCAGCCCCCCTTTGTATAGGGTGCGAGGTCGAGGTCTTGTGGCTAAGGATGCTCCACGTAGTACCTGCGAGGTTCGGACGCGGAAGGGAGAGGTGGCAGCGAGGGAACGAGGCGCGTGGCAACAGCGAGGCGAGACACGGAGCAAGCTACGAAGGGTCGAGAAGCGAACACCGATGCGAGGCGCGTCGCTCTTCTATTGGACCTCGGCTTCAGCCTATCAGAAACTGACATGAAGAAGGCACGCATTGGTCTCGGATTCGGCTACGACTCGGTGATGCAGCAGCTTCGGCCTTGAGGCGGTTTCGCGAGAGGGGTGACGTGTCCGGTTACTGTTCATGCGAAAATTTTCGAATTTGGAGCCCCGAACATCTAAAACCCATAACTTTCGCATACGAGCTCCGTTTTTGACGTTCTTTATATGCACGCGTAGCTAAAATCATGCTCTATAACTTTTGTTTAGACTTCGTCGGCTAATTTTGACTTTAATTTTAATATTATTATTTTTAACAGACCGGGACAGGAAAATCCGTTAAAAATTCATAACTTCTTCATCCGACGTCCGTTTTCGTCAATCTTTTTACCGTTGTACTACTATTGACGAGACCTTCGATTCTTGTTTAGGTTGTGTCAGCTAAATTTCACTCGATCTTAAATTCGAGTATTTAGCTGTCTACTGCTAAGCTAAAACTTAGAAAAATCATAACTTCCTCATACGAAAGCAGATTTGGGCGTTCTTTTTATCGAACTTCTCGGTTTAGCGAATACTATGACTTTCATTTAGATTGTTAAGGCTAAAAAGCACTTTATCACAATATTCACTTTTTACGCTTCCCGGTGCCGTGCCGGTTTCGTCGTGAAACTTCGACAGGTCATAACTTCTTCGTTATAACTCGGATTTCGACGTTCTTTATATCTCCGGAATCCTTGTTTCGGCCACTACAACTTTCTTAAAAGATATCGGCTTTTTATAATATTTTTTTTAAAGGCTTATTTTCATTATTAATTAATTAAATCATAATAATTAAGCAAATAAGCATATAATTCACACAATATTCACATAATTCCTCTTTATTACTTCAAAATGAGTTACAAAGGTTGACCTAGACTATTACAACTTTATTAATGCTTTTAGCCTAGAAACACGGGCGTTACAACTGGTCAAGTCCACCACAAAGATCGATAAGACTATTTGTCATAATTTACTAAAGTTTAGTAAATATGGTTATACTTACAGGTTTAAGTATAATTCTGAAACATTGGAAAATATTCGATGTATGGCAGAACGAATGAGAAGAATCAAATTAGGCAGAAAGATAAAAGTTTTTCAAATCTAAAAAGATGGGAGAGTACTTTAGTATCATGTTTTATGATCATCTTAATGATTAAGATACCATATCACAATTAATCCTCTAAAGACATCTTAGTGCATTATTATTGCTGAGAAGAGGAGACATGAATTGTTGGAATGGTTAAATCAAGAAGATGAGTCATACTTCGTTCCAAAAACAAAGTCTTAGAGTCATACTCCAAAATTGTAACTTGAGTGACACATCTTAAAAAAGGTTTATTAACACTAGTCAAATGTAAGAGTAAAATGGTTTCTACTCTTGTACATTTGAAATTGGTAAGTTGTGATGTTTTGGATAAAATAGAGATCAACTTAGACCAATTGCGTGAAGTGTTAGTCTTGATAAGAATCCGCACTTTCCCTTGAATATTTGTTTTGTCAAGCAATGGTTCTTGAAAAGAGATTCTTATATGTTTAGAGGACAGTGGGAGTCTTAAAGGTCTTGAAAGTTTCAAGAACTAATCAAGGATAAAACCTATAGTTCTTCACTAGCACACGACTTGAGGTTTATAATCTATGGTGTTGACATTTCTGTGTCCATTCCAGTTAAAGTTGGTTTTACATAGGAGTTCTAAAAGTTCTCAATTGATTGCATAACTACATGGAAGCAATGGCAGGCCCTTGGGCTGCCAGGAGGAAAGAAGTTAAGACTGCACAAGTTAAATCCATATGAATTTGGAATTGTCACTAACCTTGTCTTGTGATTATGTTTTGACAAATATCACATGGATAGGAACACATACACCATAAAATCTAAGTTTCATAAGGTTTCTCTCTGATTCATCAAAATGATAGTGAGGAAATGCTTTCACTATGTAGATTTTTAGTAGATAGCAATTGTGACATTTGCATTCTCAAAGTCGTCAGTGGAGCGTGTTGCCACACCCCTGAACCAGACGGTGGAAACATCCAAGGGCTATTGTGACTTAATTGAATACCATCACAAAGGAAGATGAATCAGTGAGTCTGGAAGATGACTCAGCGAGTCTGGAAGATGACTCAGCGGGTCAGTTTGGATTTTTTTCTGAATTGGTCCCCTGTGGACTCGGCGAGTCTGGAAGATGACTCAGCGAGTCAGTTTGGGTTTCCAAGCATTGGGTCGCGTATTGACTTGGCGAGTCTGTTAGAAACTCAGTGAGTTGAGTCGAGTAACTCTTGAATCATTAGGGACTCGATGGAGGGAAAGTTACACTCAGCATATAGGGCAACATGGACTGTTGACCATCGACCAGTGACCTTGACTTTAACTAAGGAGTGTCTTGTGCCTTCCAAGGACTTTTTTTTAATTTGAGTAATTATTGAGTGGACCACTTGTGGGTACAGACGAGGTGGTTGAAGCTATATATGTAGGACGTGGACAGTATTATTTTGAGCTACTAGCGAGGTGAGTTATCCTCACTATATCACTAGGGTCTAAGGCACCAAGGTTGGCCCTTTAGGCTGTTATTCTGATTATAGTATGTTGTATGTGGTTATGATCTGTTATATCGGTATCCAGATAGACAGGATGTTGTTATGCTTTATGATCCGTTAGGATCGGTATGTTAGTGACCTGGTTAGGTCAGTATTCTGGTTATAAGTGATTGCAATGATAGATGATCTGTGAGATAGTTATATCTTATATATGTATGCTAGTATATGTTATTTATGTGCACATGATTATTTGTTTATTGATTAGGTTGAGGCGGTCCTGCTTTGTGCTGAAGGCCAACACACCCGACAAGCGGTCCAGATACACTGTGGACCCTACATGATGGTCTAGTCATACCAAAGGCTCGGGATAGATCTAGATAGACTGTAGGCCTTACAAGGCGGTCCAGTCAGGCTAAAGGTCAAGTATACATGTTGTCGTTGTTATATGTTATTGATATGGTATTATCGGTGTAGTTTTGGTATTTTGGGGGTATCTCACTAAAGCTCTCGGGCTTACAGTTTCAGTTTATTGTTTCAGGTACATCAGGAGATCGTGGAAAGGCAAAGACGTGACCGTACCGCTCCTCATCCTTAAGATTTTGTTTCTGGGACACTCTGATGAATAATATTTTGAAAACAATTTGTATAATACTATTTGGTTTTTAATGAATGGAAAAGTTAAAAATTTGGCTTAAATTTTTGGATGTCACATTATCTCTATCTTTCCTGAAGTTATTTCTAGTTGGTGGGGGAAACCCAAAAAGAACTGTACTTTTATTCCATAAAGTTATACCTATTTAGTTATGACTTTTGACCAATTTAGTTATGGCCTTAGACACATATTCCAACAATATAAACCTTGTGGCTCTGTTGGTTCTTGGGAAACACTTCATCAACAAGTTTCTGGATGACGAACCTTACAGATTCCACTTCATATAGTTACAGGAATTCTTGCAATCTCTCACCTATGATGCTGAGAGCTTTGATGTTGAATTTCGTAATCCCTTCGATCGAAATCCACCTAAAGACATCGACAAGGTCTTCGAAGGAATATAAAACATATGATACATAGTTAATGATGATCAAGAACCTCGAGTCATTTATAGTTAAGGAGATAAAGGTCCTAAATACTTCATTAGGTTACGATAAAATCATCGTTACACCTCCTTATTCCTATAAATTATCGTCGACATCAAATTGAAATACAAGAGGGCTCTTAAGGATTTAAAACTTAATCATGAAAGATATAGAATGAGTATTTATGGTTCATGCATTCATCAAGAGAGTTATAGACTTCATTGACAACAACCACTAAGGTGGTCAGTACATACATATCTGAGGTGTTGACGATCCAAAGACTTAATGATCTGAAGAGTGAATACACCATAATGTTGCGATCCGAAGGTGAAAGAAGGTTAGTAGAATTTTATAGTGTTAGTATCTAGCAAACATTATATGATTGCAACTAATGTGGTTATATTATGTTCCTAGAGTTGTATTTCTCAAAATATACTACCACTAATGTAGCTTTATGGTCGCCTTTATATTGTACCTTGTATCACATATGTGATCCGGGTTTCCATTGTAATTGTCTAACTTTGAATATTTTCAATCTACTAATGTTTCTCTCATATTGTTTGGGGGTGTTTGAGATTGCTTTTCAAAATAGTCTATTGGCTTATTGAAAAACTAATAAATAAATAAAAAAGTGTTTGACAAACTCAAAAGCACTTTTTAAAATAGTTTTTCTATTAGCTTAAAAAATCACTTTTTAAAAAGCATGGAAAATTTGGCTTTTTGAAAAGGGATAATGTCACTGTAGCACATGTAACTTTTCACATTTGGCTAATTTGGTCCTTAACGTTTTTTTTGGTACATTAGACCATTAAACTCGTAACTGACCTTTTAATTACACCATTTTAGAAGGTTTCCCGGTTACAATGCTTATGTGGCACGCTGATGTGTCCAATAAGCTTACTTGGTCCAGTTGTCGATACAGGCTTATTAATTGAAACCCTCATTCGGACCTCCTTTCAATCTTTACTTACCCTTCTCTGAAAAGTTAAAGACTTCTCCCTCCCCAACTATTTCCATCCTGAAGAAGAATGTCTTCGAGCTCATCGACGTCAAGGAATCAGCTACAAGTCACTCATGTTCAGTTGCAAGACGGGGTAAAGGTTTGTGATTGTGTCGTTCCAGCTAAAGAACGAACTTGTTGGAAGTTAACAAACCCTGGGAGGCGATTCTGGAATTGTCAAAACAGCATGGTTGGTCCCGATTCTCTTGATTTTGATAAGTTAGTATTTTATGGTTTGATGTGTTGTTTCTTTCTGTAAAAACGACATGGTGTATTTGTATTTTGTTTCATCTGTTAAAAACCCTAATTTTATTTCCTTCTTGACAATCACTGTGAATAAAACCCATTTCGCTAGTACATTAAAGGTAGTTGATTTGTGATTGTCAGTCAAACCCTAATTTTATTGTATTTTTATAGACTAGGTTGAGGAAATGTAGCTTCTTTGAATGGAAAGATGAAGAACAGGCAGATGGGTACTACAAAAACCTGCTATATTCTCTAAAGCAGAAACTGGATGCCAAAGATGAAATGTCTGAGATGAACAATTTGAGGAGAAGGATTGCTGAAGTGGAGTTTTTGCTGTCACATGAGCAGTATAAGGTGGCAAAGAGTGAGAAAGAAGTTCATGATGCAATGAAGTCAATAGGCAGGTACAGGATGATAGTTGCCCTGTTGTTTGGTTGATTGGCCCAATGTGTTTTGAAGTTAGGGGGGTCAATGTAGTTAGTTTGGTTGGTTAGGGTAAGCTTTTGTTTTTTTGGGATCCCTTGTATTTTTTGTAAAGGCAGACTAGAAAGTCAGTTCCATAAGGGCATTTTGTATGTATTGAAGCTGGTTTTAGTTATAAGTTGGGGTTATCAACCTTAATGTGTTGATGTTGTAAGGTGATAAGTCCCTAATGAAAGGGCATATGATAAGTAATGTAAAAAAAATATTCAAAGTCGCAATTGTAGGGCATTCCGTATAATCAGATGATGTTTATCAAACATATGCATGGTCTATATTCCCAACAAATATATTTAATTAGGAAGTGGTCCATGTGGAAGTACACTATATGTATGGAGACCGTTTTAATAATGAAAAAATGGGACCTGTGAAGCCATTAAAAAACCAAATCCGGGGCCATATAAAACATCCCCATGCATGCACATTATTCCAATTTTTTCCATGCATAAATATTCAAAGCCAAATGTCATGATTTTACTTAAAATGGTAACATACTTTCATACTTCATGTCATACATAAATAAATGACCAACATACCCTTTTCTTGCATACATAAATAAATGACCAACATACCCTTTTCTATCATACATAATTAAATAACCAAATTACCCTTTTCTTACATACATAAATGAATGACCAAATTACCCTTTTCTGTCATACATACGTAAATGACCAAATTACCCTTTTTCTTGCATACATAAATGAATTACCTACATACCCTTATCTGTCATCAATAAATAAATAACCAAATTACCCTTTTCTATCATAAATACGGAATGACCAAATTACCCTTTTCTTGCATACATAAATGAATTACCTACATACCCTTATTTGTCATCAACAAATAAATGACCAACATACCCTTTTCTGTCATAAATACTTAAATGACCAGATTACCCTTTTTCTTTCATACATACTTAAATGACCAAAATACCCTTTAATGTCACACATACTTAAATATAAATTACCAACATCCTATTACATAAACTTTAAATATAAATTACCATCATCCTATTACATAAACTTAAAATCCAATTTATCATCATCCCATTACATAAACTTTAAACACAAATTACAATAAACACTAATCAATTACAAGAGCTTTTCCCTTCGAATATCCTGGATCATCAACACCACCAATTGTTTTGCCTAATTTCAGCTTTAGTATTCTCTCTGACTTTCTTCTCCTTATCCTCTTCAAAATATCTGAAATTGGCCTAACACAAACGTGTTGAACTTGGTTAACAGGAGCAACCTCCTGAACATTACCATTATCCACTTGGGCATTATGATTAACCTCATCAACCTCCTGAACATTTACATTATCAACTTGTATAACAGGATCAACCTCCTCAGCCTCCTCATCTTGAACAACTTGCTCAACCACAACAGCTTCCTCAACCACATCAACTTCCTCACCCATAACACCCTCATCACCTTCATAACTTCTAGGTGGAGTGAATTGCACATATTGAATAAAATCCCCTGCACTACTAGATTCAACATCAGTAGGAGCAACTTGCATATCATTTTGAGTAGTATCCATCTCAATTGGAGTCATTTCAACCTCTTCATGTTGTTGTGGTTCACTTGTACTACCCTACATGGCATGATATAATTATATTAGTAACAAATTATATGTAATTAATCTTATATTTTAAATTGTTTTACATGTCTTGCATTTTGGTTCACACATACTTTTTGTTTCTTCTGTTTCTTTACATTTAACTTTTGGGGCCTTCTTTGTGGACAAGTGGCCTTGTTGTGACCTATCTCCTTGCAAATACTACATCTGATTTTCTTTCCAGCCTTAGAAACCCAGTGTGTTCCTGTATTCTCTGTAGTGGATTTCTTCCTCTTAGTAGTTGGCCTACCAGGCATCCTTCTATTAATAGGAGTCAATGGTGGAATATAGTTTGTCTCTGGACACATGTCACTACTATTCATGGGAGCAATTCTGTAATTGTATGCCTTTCTAAATGTGGTTGAGCTAAACATGTTGTCTACATAGGCTTCTACATCCCTATTAAGAAAGGATATGCTAGCTACAGAATGAGCACATCCATATCTATTCAATTGCCACAACCTACATGAGCATGTTTTTCTTTCTAAGTCCACCTCATATGCATCTATTGCTCCCCTTAACTCAAACTGGTTTAATCCACTTGGTAGTACCTGATAATGCCTTTGAGTTTTTTTAAGCAAATTCACCTTATGCCTTATCTCTGGACAAATATGATTTCCCCATTGTTGTCCCTTTAATTTCATGTTGTAGATTCTGTCCATCATGTATAATCTTATCTCCTCTAACATGGTTATTATGGGTTTCTTCCTAGCATCTACTATTACAGCATTAAAACTTTCTGAGAACCCATTTTCAACTGCATCACAACACCTTCCAGTTTGAAAGAAAGCTCTTGACCATGTTTTAGGATCTTTCTCCATGAGATATTGATGGGCTTTTGGGTTCAATGTCTCAATTTCTTTCATCACAACTTTAAAAGCATGCTCAGTTGTGGCTTTAGATGCTCTCCAAAACAAGGTATGATATATGGCACCAGTAAATTTCTTCTGCAAATTCTAGCAAATATGTCTAGCACACTGCCTGTGCTCTACATATGACAGCAACTCTTTAACAGCCTCTATCAAACCCTGTATTAGTAAAAAGGTTAAATTCAGATAGTCTAAAATTAACATAAATGCATTACTATGTAAAATACTAACCTTATGTTGGTCTGGCATTAAACTGAAACCATTGCCTAAATTCAAGTGTAGATCATCAATGAGAAGCTCTAGAAACCACTTCCAATTCTGCTTGTTCTCCACATTAACCACTACCCAAGCAATAGGATATATCTTGTCATTTGCATCCCTCCCAATAGCGCAAATCAATTCTCCCTTACAAACACCTTTAAGAAAACATCCATCAAGAACAATTACCCTTCTACATCCTTCAATCCAACCTTGTTTAACTCCTTGAAAACAACAATAGAACTTGCTAAAATATTTCTTTCCATCTGGCCCATCCTCCATATCTAGTTTCACAATTGACCCAAGATTTGTCCTTAAAATCTCATGACCATATGACCATAGCTTACCATAATGTTCAACAAGGTTTCCTTCGACAAGTTTCAGTGCATACTTCTTTGCTCTTCTACATTGCCCCATACTAACTTGGATACCAAACTTGGCCATTACCTTTAACCTAAGCTTCCTTACACTTATTTTCTGACTTTCTACAATCTCTTTGGTATAGTGACTCCCAATCCATGCATATGTCACCAATGATCCAAACTTGAAGTTCCTAGCACAATTATGATCAGCTTTTAGTGACTTGATGTGGAAACTCTCTTCATCACTCATCCAGGAAGCCCATAATTTAAATGTGCAAGCACCTTTGCTACACCTCACCAAAAGTCTTGTCCGATCATTTTTTTCAAAACACAATTGATATCCATTAGCTACAGCATAGTTACACAACATTGATTTTACTTGCCCTGGACCCTTAAATCTCATCCCTAGAATTGGTTTTTGTTTTTTCCAGTGTAATAGCTCATTAAATATGGAATAAGCTTGTATGTTAACTTCAACTTCTCTCCCATTGTCATCATCTACAATGTTGTTTGCATCCTCATCATCAACACATAGCTTACTCAAGAAAGGATCATTTGATGTCCTATTCATATGCACTACATCCTCATTAAATTCAAAGGCAACATTTCTAAGTTCATCTATGTTGTCTTCATTTTCACCATCAATACAAGACTCATGTTCATCATCATCATTATCTTCATCATCATGCCACCCATCAACACCAACCCCAATATGATCCACATAAACCGAAATTACACCATTTGTTCCATAAGCATCAAAAATAAAAGCAGAATATTCCACATCATCTGACATGGGATTAAGGCCTTCCATGAAGGACATGTCTGGTTCACAGTAGTAAAACTTTTTACACTCTTCATGCATGAAACGTTCACAAAAGGTCACAAACTCAGAATAAGTCATAGAAGAAAAGTCAACATCATTGAAGATGGTTTTAACACCACCAGTGTAAGAGAAAGGATTTCGAATAAATACCCCTTGGTAGTTGAGTTCCACCATCGCAAATAGTCTATTAGGTTCCGATTGTGCCATTGTTATGAGTTCTTTGTTTCTTTCAGCTCGATCACAGGAATGCTTCACAAACCCTAAATCAGTTTCTTTTACAGCTCAATAATGAAGAAGAAGACTAGTGAAGTTCGATAGCTGAACACGAAAGGCTTTAAGCGTCGTATTTCATTAATTGATGTGGCATATCTCACGTGGCATCGGATTAGACAAAAAATATATATTAACTGACAAAATGGCATTGTATAACCGGGAAACCTTCTAAAAGTGGCTAAAATGGTGTAATTAAAAGGTCAGTTACGAGTTAATGGTCTAATGTACCCAAAAAAAACTTTAAGGACCAAATTAGCCAAATGTTAAAAGTTCCATATGCTACAGTGACATTATCCCTTTTGAAAATGTTTTTGGTTTTTTAACCAAAATTACTTTAAAAACCAATTTTTATGCCAAACATTTATTTTTAAACTTATTGACTTAATGATTTTTTCATAATAAAAGTCATTGTTGTAAAAATCCCGACTAGATCCCGATTAATCTCCGATTAATCCCTAGGCGCTACTCGACTGATTAGAGGCCGCCTAGCGATTAATCCTTGCATACATAATGAGTGAAACGTTATAAAATGATGAAATTTTAACATTTTGAACAAGTTTTATCTTAATGGAAACTATTTGAGACATGATTAGTGTTGTATTACCTATTTTGTTATCATATTAGTTGTATTTACGAACTTTAATATGATATTAGTCATATTTAATTTCTTAAAATTCAACAAATTAACAATTAATGGTACCCGATTAATCCTCTGATTAATCTCCGCCTAACCGATTAATCCTTTGACCCCAGTGCACCGACTAGCTAACATCGAGCGTTTTTTGCAACCTTGATAAAAGTTAATCCAAACATTTTTTAAAAAACTTTTTTTACCACTAATAAGTCAATAAACATATTTATCTAAAAACACTTTTAGAGTTCAAAAAACACTCTCAAACACCTTTTTTTTTTTTTTTTTTTTTTTTTTTTTTTTTTTTTTTTTTTTTTTTAACAAACCCTACTATATCAACATTATCAAACATTGTTTAAAAATTATCAACTTCTTCGATAATATATATCATATCGTATTGGTTGTTGGTCCTCGTCTTCATTGTTGTCTTTATATGTAAAATTAAATGCTGTTCGTGATTACCTAGCAATCCTATACGTATGCTAATTGTAAAACTGAATGTACGTAAAGTAGATTCACCAATAATAACTCGCAAGACCATAACAATATTAGTATATTACTATTGGAAAAGTGACATCGCCGATTAACACTCACCATTTCATGGGATTGGTTGTATTTTTTAACAAAAACAACTTATGTGATTTTTGTCATTTTCTGTATAGTGGGCCTACCGTGGTTACTTTAATAAAATTTAAAAAAGTGGTGATCAAAATATCGTGAAATTAATTCTTAAATTAAATATTGGATGCAGGATTGTTGTATGTATAATACACATTGTAAATTGTAAATATAGTGCCAAAAGTGAAAAATGTAACCCTTTTCAAACGTATACAGATAGAAGTTTTGCAGAAAACAACGTCAACGCCATTGTAAACCCCAAAAAGTGCAGGCCATGACTTTACAAAAACCACAAAAGTGGAGGCATACCACCAGTCTCCATCTGCCATCTTTCATCTTCAACGCACATTAGAGATGAGCATGAACAGGTCAGATTCAGAGGCAAAAGATCAATTTAGCAAGCTCCCTGATGATCTGTTCGTCTTAATCCTAACAAAAATCCGTCAACAAGACTTCAAATTCCTGTCTCGGTGCTCTCTGATCTCCAAACTTTTTGCTTCATCAATCCCTCTTATGCCTTCTGTTTCTATCTCAATATCCCCGCCAAATACGCCAAAACCCACTTCAGATTTCTCCAAAACAACTTTACAAGACGTCGCCGATCGGTTTATCGACCGGAAAATGGAATACTTGACCTCCCTTCGGCCTCAGATCCAGAAAGCCCTAATTTTTCTCAAAAAGTTCACCATGGTTCGAGCTCTTGATGTTGTTTTCATCACCGATGATGATGATGAAGATGACCCGAAAGAAGGGGGTTTTCGATACGGGTTTCTCCCATCGTTAATCAATTGGAAAACCAAATTCGATTTCAAGTTACAAACCTTTGTGTTCCTCTTCGCTCAATCTATCCTCGGAAAATCAGAGCAAACGGAGGAAGCTGTAATCAACCAGGTTACAGCTGAGGAACTCGAATTACGACTTTACTCTTCTTTCCATGGTGTTGTTGATTCCATCGAATGGGGGAATGTCATGTCATGTTTATTAGTTCAGCATCCAATGCTTCGTGAGATCACAATTGCAGGTTCGAGAAAAGGGGGTAAAATCTGCTTAACAGCACAAGAGATTCTCGATTTAAGAAATTCTTTGTCGCCTGAAGATGTTTCCAGGATCTCCGGAAATGGAAATGGAATTGGAGTGACGATCAACGTGAAATCTGCATATATTCCTGTATTACGTCTGCCATCATCTGGTTATGCCATGAAATCAGTATCTCTTGTGGTTGTGAGAGTAGGGAGAAGACTTTATCATCCGGGAGACGAAGCTTTTCCTACTGAAACCGACACAGAGACTGATTCAGACTCTGATGATGATCATGAAGATGGTCAGCTTGAGTATGACGATAATGATATAATAAATTGGGAATTTGATTCAGAAGAAGAAGTTTTTCGTGAAGCTGTAACTTTGATTTTGGTGGATCATAAGGACAAGATGCAACGAGAAACCTAAAAAAAAAAAAAAATCTTGAATTTTTTGAGTTGAATTTTTGTACGCGGGTATTGTATTGCTTCATACATTATCAATTATTCAATTATATCGAGGGTAAAAAAAAATTACTGCGACTCACAAACAACCTTATTATGTGATGTTTGTTTTGTAACTTGTTACACTTTATGCTTTTATAGGTAAATAAATTTGTTTTTTTTATTCATATTATTTTTATACATTAATGTAGTTCGGTTAGTAGTCTCAATCAGTTTAAAAAAAATGTAGAGTTTGCACAAACATTATTTATCTATTCCACATTCATAGAATTTAACTGGATCCAGGCATAATAAGTCATCAAGGGTCATGTAATAACTTAAAAGTGTTGTATTGTACAACTCTATAATGCATAAATTGTTTATATCTTTCACATATATTAATTAAAAAAAATTATTGTATAATATAATGAATGGATATTGAATAAAAAACTAGAATTATCACATAACACAAAAGGGATAATGATTTAAAAGTGTAACATATTATTTGATTTGTACACATTTGGTTATTGAGATTTTTTTCGTCCATATTTACCCCTTAAACTTGTTAAATTATACACATTCAGTCCTTATGACCTGTTACTCCAGGTTAGCCGGAAAAAATGACTTAATAGGGTAATATATTTTTCATTTTGTACACATTTAGTCCTTAATATTTTTGTACATATTTAATCCTTAAATTTTTTTTGTTTCAAAATACGTTCTTTTTTGTACTCATTCAGTATTTATGAATGATTTGTTTAGGTTTTTTTCACGACATCTTACGTGAGATAATCATTGATGATGTGCTTGGGGTTGTTGATGCTTATATCCAATGCGATCTCGACTGTTTGGTTGCGTAAGTTTTGTGGTTTGGCTTAGGTCTTGTATTTTGAACATCGTAACTTCTTCATACGATATCAAATTTTATGGATCTTTATTCACATTGTTCATTTTTTGAGTCTACTACAACTTTCATTAAGATTACCCTCGTTAAAATCTAATATATTTTTACTAACGATTTTATAAAAAACATACATACATGCATTCATAAAAAACGTATGGATAGGGAAGACGCAGTAATACATAGTAGGTGTTGCCGAGATGAAATAGGTGTTGTTGATACATGGAAAATCGGTATAAACGTAAAAAAATAAAGCGAAAATTTTTCCACTGTGAATAGAAAAAACAATTGTTATCGGTGCAACACCGGGACCATACTAAATCCGCTACCAGGTATGGATATAAAAATGGTAAGTAAAAATAGATTATTTTTTAATGGGAGTAATATAAATGAAAGTTGTAGTAGACTAAAATACGAACGTATGGATATAAAAATCTTTAAAAGCCGAGATCATATGAAGAAGTTATGACGTTCAGAACACATGACCTAAGCAATCAAGTAGTCGAGATTGCGATGGATATAAGCATCAAAAGCCCCATACACCTCATTAATGAATGTCCTGCGTAAGATTTCGTGAGAAAAAACTAAAAAATCATTCATAAGTATTGAATGAGTACAAAAAAATGACTTAATTTGCAAAAAAAAAAAAAAAAAAAAAAAAAAAAAAAAAAAAACCTGACTAAATGTGTCCAAAAATATTAAGGACTAAATATGTACAAAGTGAGAAATATATTACCCTAATAAGTCATTTTTACCGGGTAACTTGCAGTTGCCAATCATAAGGACTGAATGTATACAGTTTAACAAGTTGAAGGGGTAAATGTGGACGAAAAAAAAAAACTCAGTGACCAAATGTGTACAAATCAAAAAATATATTACCCTTTTAAGTCATTATCCCAACATAAAATAACTATGTAGTTGTTTTTGTGATAACAATAGCAATAGCATTATAGCACCTGGAGAATCCGCAAAATGTGGTAGGACACATAGAAGTTCACAATCATGTATTTTCTTGACGAAATTGATTGCGTTACTAAGATGATCTCCAATATGTTCACAACAAAAACTTGTAGAATGGGAAAATAAAGAAAAGTAAGTCATAGCGTACAGTAAGACATAAACATGGGTACTTCTTAAAGAGGCGTACAGAGAAGCTGCAAAAAGATAATAAAAAAATTAGACAGAGGTGAAACAATACATGAAAGAGGTGAAACAAAAAGATAATAAAAAAAATTAGAAAGAGGTGAAACAATACATGAATAATTAGAAAACTAACAAGCCGGAAATCATTATCGACAAATAATGATCAAAAGACAATTATATGCAAGGTGGAGACTCTCCATCAACCCTAATGTTTTGCCTCCAAACTAGCCTATAAGAGACCATGTTATCGGTAAAAGCAAACTCTTCAATGTCAATCCTCACATTATCCTCCAACTTCTATAATGTAACATCCTTATTTTCACGGCTAGAAAAGACCGATTTTGTTTATGCTTTATAAAATCAGAGTACCTCTTTTAATAAAAATTTTCCAGAATTTGTTCCCAGTAAAACATGATAAACACGTTATTAAAGCATTTCTGAAGAAAAGTATTTTTAATTCATTTTAAAACATTTGGGATGTCATCATCAATACAGAAACATAAGCATAAACAGAACTTACATTCATTATCACTAGTGATCTATATCTCCTTAATCTCTCAGTGTAAGGTAACTTCAGATCGTCACCTGTGATATAAATAAACTGAGTGGGTCAGGTTGGGAAACCTAGTGAGTACATACGGTTTTCAACCCACAATAATATAATTATTCTGTTTAAACATCAAACAATCAACCCAATTACCCATCCCCGTTATCGTCTTTACACTTAAGGATCTACCCTAAGAATCAACTATTTCTCGTTCATTTATTCCTAAGGATCATCCTAAGGAATCGTCATGAAGTCCATCGTTGCCACGGTTTACACAACATGCACTAAGTCTGCATAGTCGCCAGGGGTTAGGCATCAAGTTTGCATGATCGCCAAGGTTTACACAACGGGCACTAAGTCTACATAGTCGCTAGGGTTTAGGCATCAAGTTTGCATAATCGCCAAGGTTTACGCACCAAGTCTGCATGATCACCAAGGTTTAGGCATCAAGTCTGCATGATCACCAAGGTTTAGGCACCAAGTCTGTATGGACGCTAGGGTTTAAAGTACACCGGGTGAACACATTGTTCACAACACCTACAGGTTGCGAGCCTGCTAGTGTTCTACTAGACTGTATAGAATAGTCTGTGGTTGTCATCCATACTCTGTTGAATGACGGGCCATCATTTGGGAAAAAGGCTTCTCACATCATCCACCTCTCATCCTCACCTCACGGTCTATTTCACCTCTCAACTCATCATCCAACTCATACTCCATCTATTACATCTACCCATGTTTTACCCCAACATTATCGTAGATATAAAATACATATACGGTTTAAATCATTCAAAACATGTATAAAATCGTTCATCCAGCATAGACAACAAGTATTCAGATAATATGCACACATAGCACGTAATTTATATAAAATACTTCATATCTATGTGTAAGATGAAAGTAACTATGCACTTACAACACGTAATACATATTAAACACTTTATATCTATGTGTAAGATGAAAGTAACCATGCACTCACCTGAGAAGGTGGTGACTCGGTACTCGGACAACGCTTCGTTTACTTTAAAATAATTTCCTTTGACGAAACCTACTATTATTATCACTATATTTTAGTATAATATTTACCGTGACTAATTATTAGTCTTATTGTTATTATTATATAAGCGTTTAAACAATACATTCCAATCACTATGTATAGACAGGGGCCAGACATAAAACACCGCAGGGCAGGACCATTTTGGCGTATAGCACTTCTGAAATCCAACAACCCTATGCGGCCCTTTAA
The DNA here is from genome assembly GCF_052625555.1 of Lactuca saligna. NCBI lineage: Eukaryota > Viridiplantae > Streptophyta > Magnoliopsida > Asterales > Asteraceae > Lactuca > Lactuca saligna. The sequence continues at coordinate 135,698,228 of NC_136421.1, read as the reverse complement.
ACCAGATTCCCCGTACCGCGAGTAGTTTAAAACGTATTACAACGACACTTATATAAGTCATAATAGCTCAAATGTTTATTGTAAGTTCATAATAACAATATTAATTTTAAATATAAGCTATATTAAAATAGGGTAAGCATAACTTACTTACAAGGGGATTTTAGCTAGGAGTCGGGCTCTGCAGGGGCCGAACTTCGTCGTTGAATCTTTCTAAGAAAGATTCGTGCAATGCTTCAACGCTCACCTTACTATACTAAAAACTGCAGAAAGAGAAGTCGAATCATGAGGGACCGAAATGCTCGGGGGATAAGGAGAGAAAGACTCTTGAATCATGAGAATGGTGCAAGAAATATGAGAGCCCAAGGCTTTTATTTATACTAATTGATTTTTCAAAAACTACCCTCCATAATTACTTAATGACCTTTTAGTTATATAAACAACTAAACACCCTTCTATAATACTATTTTAAATGGATTTAATGATATTTGTACTAAACTAATGTCCAAAGAACTCAACATTAGTCTTATAATGACCGCATCGTCGATACCTTTCTAATGATATATGTATATGTATATATATGTGTACGTATATATGATTTATACTTTATTTTAATACGTAAATATACTATTATAATTTGTAACTCGTTCATACAAACTCGTTTTTGATGTTCTTTATATCCACGCGTAGGTGGAGACATACTCTACAACTTTCGTTTAGACTCCGTCGGCTAATTTTGACTTTATTTTTAAAGTTATATTTTTAACAGTTCGGGACAGGATTGGTCCGTTAAAATCTCATATCTTCTTCATCCGATGTCCATTTTCATCTGTCTTTTTATCGTTATGCTACTAATAACGAGATCTTCGATTCTCGTTTAGGTTATGTCGGCTAAAAACCACTCGATCTAATACTCGAACTTCGGGTTATACACCGCTAAGTCGAAACTTCGAAAAATCATAACTTCCTCATAAGAAGTCAGATTTGGGCGTTCTTTTTATGGACGCTCTCAGGTTAACATATTCTACAACTTTCATTTAGATTACTAAGGCTAAAAGAAGCTCTATCATAAATTCACTATTTACATCTTCGCTGTGCCGTGCCGGTTCCGTCGCTAAACTTCGAAGGGTCATAACTTCTTCGTTATAACTCGGATTTTGGCGCTCTTTGTATGTACGGAACCCTTGAGACATATTCTAAAACTTGGTTAATATTATTTATTCTAAATAATCTTTTGTCGAAAAGTCATTTTCAACCCATGTTATCTCTAAATTGACTAGCCCGGATCTACGGGCGTTACATATAATATCCTGATTTTTCAGAACATTATTTTCATTTTTAAAATAGAATAAACATCCATTTTAATAAGGATACACTCAAGGAAAAACAATTTATTCATAAACCATAATTCAAAATCAGAGTTTTAAAGGAAAGTAACACATACTCTCGAATCATAAAAACTGTTGATGCGTATATAGTCACGCCTTCGCATTCCCATAAACTGATAAAGTACTTGAGAAACATTTAATACAAAATTATAAACACAAAGCTTAGTGAGTTCCCTAAAATACCATATACAACAATATACACACAATGCATACAAACATGGTCTTTAGTGCGAAATTGGTCTTCCCCCTTTGGCCTTTAGCAGAAAGTTGGTCCTCCCCGACCTTCAGCACGTAGATGGTCCACACCTTTTGGCCTTCAACACAAAGTTGGTTTGCTTTGGCCTTCAGCACATAGTTGGTCCTCCTTGGCATTCAGCATGTAGCTGGTCCGCCCTCATGCCTTCAACATGAAGTTGGTCTGCATGTAGTATCTTGGCCTACAACACATAGTTAGACCACCATCAACTCAAAACATAAAATGGCAACATAGTTATATCATACAGATACACAATAATCCCACACACATGCAACTAATAACAAGTTTATCTTCCTAACAACATATCTCTGGATAACACATCCTATCATATAGAGGATACATAATGCAGTATAAAGTATAAAGATAATACTCACCAGAGCGAACCAGCATAAGATCAACAGAAACCCTCAGCAACAAAGCAGCTAACATAAGCCACCTAATTCCAAACCGAGACCAGTCCTTGGTCAATTACTAAATCTTACCCAAGTTTTACCAAAAGTCAAACTATTCAAAAAGTTAACAATCAACAGTCAAAGTCGATGGTCAACCACCACTGACCACCATGCCGCAGTCGCAATCCTTGACTGCGTCGAGGTCACTAAAGGATAAAACAATCGATTACACATTGCATCCCACGCCACGGTCAGCTACCTACTGCATCACAGAGAATGTCCAAGACAGCTTAATGTGTTAACATTGATAGATTCTTGTAACAACGTAAATTTCCAAAACAATTTTTCGGATTTTATAAAAACATAATTCATTTATTATTCATAAAAACATCGTTGTTTGAAACCCAATTCATAACATATATCAATCCCAAGATCTCATACCATAAAAATCCCGTGTGTGTACTGATCAAGTCGACGCCTTCCCGCGATCCTCACTAGTACCTGAAACACATAACACAAAACACTGTAAGCACAAAGCTTAGTGAGTTCCCCAAAATACCACATATAACACATATTAGCCACTCGAGGCTATAACTCTGTGGGTCCGTGCACCCAAACTCTGTGAACCCTCAGGTTCTAACTCTGCAAGCATGCACAACATAAATCACATAGAAGAATGCAGTGTAACAAACAATATATATATATATATATATATATATATATATATATATATATATATATATATATATATATCACATAACTCTATTTACCTACTCAAGGTAAAGTATAGTGAGAAGACTCACCTTGGATTGTCTCAGTAAATCTCTTACTCGGTGACTCTGGTCTAGCCTCTGCCTAATCACATGAAATAAATACCCTAATTAATACAACCCTCGGGACTAGGCTAATCTCTTCCTCTCAATACATCCACTAGGAAGGGTAAAAGACTATCCTACCCTTCATATGACTCTAAGGTCCAAACATTGACTAACCCCAAAAGTCAACGAAGTCAACGGTCAACCTTGACCAAACTCGCCGAGTGTGCAACTGTGACTCGGCGAGTCCACACATGCTCTTCACTCTCCTAGTCTTTATTCGACTCACTGAGTCAACCTCAACTCTGTAAATCATCACTGCTCACAATCTTTGAAATGTACTGACCCAACTCACCGAGTCCGTCTCCTGACTCGGTGAGTACCATCATGCACTCTGTCCTCTAGATTCCCTCTGACTCACCAAGTCACTTCCACAACTCAGTGAGTCACCAACTGTGTGATTATCGAGAAAACCCTCATCCTACTCGTCGAGTCGGCTAAAGGACTCGGTGAGTCCATGCCATGATCAAGCTAAACTGACCTCTTGAGGTTAGATCCGCTTCTCTAAACCATGGATCCAGCTTCCCAAGTCATTATAATCACGTAAATCTAACATCTTGGTGCACATGCAAAGGCTCAAAGGCCTTATTTGAAGATATGGCCTCTAAGGTGACACCCTAAGTTCATAACCTCCATTAATGCTCATAAAACTCAAGGGGAAAGGGTCTCTGGACCTCTTTGGGTCCAGATCTACATCACCAACACGAGAAGGGACCAATTACTCCATATAATCATCCTCTAATGGGGCTAAAAAGCCCTAACTCTAAGAATCGCATCATAAAATAAAGAAGGGTTCGAATGGATACCTCAAAATGAAGTATCTGAGCTCTAGAATCACTAGCTTAGCACCCTCTTCAGCCTCCTCTTGTCTTGGTCCTCTTCTATTTGGAAAAACACCAACAAAGATCAAGAAATAACTCCTTTCCCTCTCACAAACGCTCTAGCACACTTAGGGTTTCTCTTTGGTGTCTGGTAGCCACAAATGACGGCCATAAGGCCCTTTAAATAGGCCCTAAACCCGAGGAATTAGGGTTTCATTAAACAGCATGGACTCGCCGAGTCCAGCCGTCCACCCGGATAATGATTCGCGTCTCTACTCGGCGAGTCTACGCATCAACTCGCCGAGTCCTTACACAAAACTTGAAATTTAAAAGAATAAATATAATACCTGAATTTCCGGATGTTAAAATCCTCCCCTACTTGAATCAGACTTCGTCCTCGAAGTCTCATCCCTGAAATAACTCCGGATGTTGCTCACGCATCACTCGCTCTGACTCCCAAGTCAACTCGGATCCTTTCCGATGTTGCCATTGAACCTGCACCAGAGGCACCTCCTTGTTCCTCTGAACCTTGATCTTCTGAACCATAATCGCAACTGGTCTCTCCACGTTGTTCAAGCTCGCATCCACCTGAATGTCCTCTAATGGCACTACCGCCGACTCGTCGGCTATACACTTCCTCAGCTGAGACACGTGGAAGGTATTATGAATCCGCTCCAACTCTGCAGGTAGCTCCAAGCGATACACTACCCTGCCCACTCTCACGATCACTCTAAATGGCCCAATATACAGGGGCCCTAGCTTGCCCCTCTTCTTGAATCCGATCACTCCTTTCTAAGGAGATACCTTCAGAAGAACATAATCACCGACCTGGAACTCAAGCTCGGATCGTCGCCTATCCGCATAACTCTTCTGGCGACTCTAAGCGGTCAACAACCTCTGCCTGACCTGTTGTATCTGCTCTGTTGTCTGAAGCACGATCTCCGTGCTACCCATCACTCATTGCCCTACCTCTCCCCAACAAATGGGAGTCCGACACCTCCTCCCATACAACAACTCAAAGGGTGGCATACCAATGCTCGAATGATGGTTGTTGTTGTAGGAGAACTCCGCTAAGGGCAAATACGTGTCCCAACTTCCGCCAAAATCCAACACACATGCTTAGAGCATGTCCTCGAGCGTCTGAATCGTTCGCTCGCTCTGTCCGTCGGTGTGTGGGTGGTATGCGGTACTAAAATGCAGCCTCGTACCCAACTCTTCATGAAATTTCTTCCAAAATCTGGAAGTGAAACACATATCTCGATCTGACACAATCGAGATCGGCACCCCATGCCGCGATACCACCTCTCTCACATATATCTCTACCAACTTCTCCGCAGAAGAACTCTCACTAATGGCGAGAAAATGAGCGCTCTTTGTCAAACGGTCTACTATCACCCAAATTGCATCGACACCCCTCGCTGTTCTCGACAATTTGGTGATAAAATCCATGGATAACTGTTCCCATTTCCACTCTGGGACTTCTAGTGGCTGCAACTTACCATGCGGTCTCTCAACAAACCACGCTACATCTTTCTTCATATAGGGCCACCAATAGTCCTTTTTAAGATCCAGAAACATCTTAGTGGCTCCGGGATGGATCGAGAACCTCGATTTATGTGCCTCCTCCATCAAGATGGTACGCGTTCCTCCAACAAACGGTACCCAAATCCAAACCTGGAAGGTCATAAGCCCTCTGCTATCGGTCACGAAATCCGTCACCTGCCCGATAACTCGCTCTCTCTTGTGGTGCTCCGGTCTCACTGCCTCAGCCTGATCCTCTCTGATGGTGTCCAACACCGGAGTCATCACTATCAATCTCATACAAATATCCCGAATTGGGGCGCTCTCTGCTCTACGACTCAGGGTGTCGGCTACCACATTAGCCTTGCCCGGGTGGTACAAGATCTCGCAATCATAATCCTTTACCACGTCCAACCATCTCCTCTAACGCATGTTCAGATTTGGCTGATCCATCAAATACTTCAAACTCTTGTGGTCCGTGTATATCGTTCACCGAACCCCATACAGATAATGGCGCCAAATCTTGAGGGCGAACACCACAGCCCCCAAATCTAAATCGTGGGTGGGATACCTTGCCTCATGGGGCTTCAGCTGCCTCGATGCGTACGCGATCACATGCCCCCTCTGCATCAACACCGTGCCCAACCTAGATATCGATGCATCACAATACACCACGAAGTCCTCCATCCCCTATGGAAGAGTCAACATCGGGGCTTCGCACAATCTCTGGCGAAGAGTTTCAAATGAAGCCTGCTGCTCTGGGCCCCAGCTGAACACCACATCCTTCCGGGTCAACCTGGTGAGAGGAACAACAATCTTGGAGAAATCCCTGATGAACCTCCGATAATAGCCGGCCAACCCTAGAATACTCCTGATCTCAGAAGGAGATTTTGGCACCTCCCAACTCATCATCGCCTCGATCTTGGCTGGATCAACCAAAATCCCCTTTTGGTTAATGAGGTGACCAAGAAACTGCACCTCTCGTAACCAAAAATCACACTTGGATAATTTGGCGTAAAGCCTCTCCAATCTTAGCATGCTGAGGATCTCCCGCAAATGCTCTTCATGCTGCTCCCTAGATTTTGAATACACCAAAATGTTGTCAATGAACACAATCACTGATCGATCCAGCATCGGTCTACATACCCTATTCATGAGATCCATGAACGCTGCAAGCACATTAGTGAGCCCGAATGGCATCACCACGAACTCGTAATACCCATAACGAGTCCTGAATGCGGTTTTCTGGATATCCTCCTCGCGCACCCTCATCTGATGATATCCAGATCTCAAATCAATCTTGGAAAACCAATATGCTCCGTGCAGCTGATCAAACAAATCGTCGATCCTCGGCAAAGGATAACGGTTCTTGACCGTTAACTTATTCAGCTCTCGATAATCTACGCACATTCGGTGCAAACCATCCTTTTCTTCACAAACAGGATCGGTGCTCCCCACGGCGAGCTGCTCGGCCGTATAAACCCCTTCCCCAGCAGCTCCTGAAGTTGCGAGGATAACTCCTGCATCTCTGGAGGTGCAAGGCGATAGGGTGCCTTGGCGATAGGTGCTGCCCCCAGAATTAAATCAATGCGAAAATCCACCTGCCTCTCGGGAGGCACACCCGGTAACTCGTCGAGAAAAACATCCGGGAATTCCCGCAATATCGGGACTCCTCAACCGTACTCGGTCTCCCTGCACCAACTCTCGTATCCATCACATATGCTACAAAACCACTACAGCCCTGCTGTAGACTTTGCCTCACTCTAGTAGCCGAACAAAACGCTGAATCGGGACGGGTACCCTCGCCGTACACCATAAGAATTCCCCTACTTGGGTCTCGTATAGTCACCAGCTGTCGCTTGCAGTCGATAACTGCTCCAAATCTGCTAAACCAATCCATGCCTACGATGACACAGACGTCCCCATCGCAATCGGACCAGATCAATAGGAAAATCTACACCGAAAATCTCGAGTACACATCCTCGAATCACCTCCGTGGCATACACTAATCTCTCGTCGGCGATCGAGACTCTCAGAGGTCGACTCAACGCCTCTCGACTAATACTGATGTGCTGACTAAAAGCCAACAATATAAAAGATCGACTCGCACCCGAGTCAAGTTACACCAAAGTAGGTACAAAATTCACAAGAAAAGTACCTACACATATCATAATATAAGCACAAAATCTTAAATATTAAAATAAATACATGAAAGAATACATACCAGCCACGACATCAGGCGCTGCGCGGACCTCCTCCGCGATCAACTGGAAGGCTCTCCCTCGCGCCTTCGGTACCTCGGCCTTCACTGACCGGCTCTCAGTAGCTCTAATAGCAGCAGGGGCAGATCCCTGAGGTGCTCCCTAGGTAGTCCCTCGCAAAAACGGACACTCGGCCTTCCGGTGTCCGGTCTGGTTGCAGTAAAAACAGACTGCAAACCCCTTTTGACAGTCCTTGGCCATATGCCCCTCCTTGCCACACTTGTAGCAAGATCCCGCTCTACAAACTCCATCATGACCCTTGCCGCACTTCCCACAAGTGCGGCCCTTCTGGCTCCCTACTCTGGGATCAGCGGGCTTGGCCCGCTTGGCTACCAGCTGGGACTGTGCCGGTCGCCGGTCCCTCCCCTGAGACTCCGCCTCCTCCCTCGCCTGAGTCTCTAGCTCGATCTACCTCTTCCGAGCATTTGCTTGAAGCTCGGAAAATGTCCGGTATGAGTATTTCGCCATGAACTCCCGAATGTCTCTCCTCAAAATACTCAAATAACGGCTCATCCGTGCCTACTCAGTAGACACGTGTTGTAACGCCCGCAGATCCGGGCTAGTCAATTTAGAGGCAACAGGGGGCGAAAATGACTTTTCAACAAAAGATTATTTAGAATAAATAATCTTAACCAAGTTATAGAATATATCACAAGGTTTCTGTAAATATAAAGAACGCCGAAATCCGAGTTATAACGAATAAGTTATGGCCCGTCGAAGTTTCGCGACGGAACCGGCACGACACCGGGAAGCGTAAATAGTGAATTTACGATGGAGGACTTTTTAGCCTTAGTGATCTAAATGAAATTCGTAGAATATGTTAAACTAAGAGCGTCGATAAAAAGAACGCCCAAATCTGACGTCGTATGAGGAAGTTATGATTTTTCTAAGATTCGGCTTAGCAGTGTACAACCCGAAACTCGAATTTTAGTTCGAGCGGTTTTTGGCTTACGCGACCTAAATGAGAGTTGAAGATCTCATTAATAGGAACTCAACAGTAAAAAGACAGACGAAAACGGAGTCCGTATGAAGGAATTATGAATTCTTCGCGGTCATTTAACAGTCTAAACGCCTCCTACTGTTAAATTTGAGACCGGTCCTGAATTAGCCGACGGAGTCTAAACGAAAGTTGTAGATCTCGATTTACCTGTGCGTTGAAAAAAAAGAACATCGAAAACGGAGTTTGTATGCGAAAGTTATGATTTTTCTAAGTTTGAAGGCTGATACGCGATAGGGAGTGATGTGGCACCACCAGAATTGGACACGTGGCACCACCAGAAGGTTGCCACATGCACCAACTCGGCGAGTAGGTCCTCCTACTCAGCGAGTAGGCCAGTCATCACCCCTATAAATAGAGGTGCCGGGTTCCATTCATTTCACACCTTCAAACCCTTCTTTCTCTCTCTAAACTCTCTCTCTCTCTCTCTCTCTCTCTCTCTCTCTAAGCCTCCCTAACCCCCCAAAGCCTAGGGTAACTCCCTAGCACAAGGCGGAAGCCTCGGAGTGCCCGACGGCTCCAAGAAAAGAGCCTTTCGGCTCAGGAAACTCTGCTCCAGCGAAGCCCGGTTTTGCGAAAAACCCGCTGTAAGTGAGCTACGCCTACGCTAGTTTTAATATAGCTTCTAATTAATTATAGTAACATTATTAGGACCTTAAAATAATTGTTTGGGATATTATTATGAGTTATATTGAGTGTTATTTAACGCTTATATAATAATAATAGCTAGACTATTAATTAGTCGCGGTTATCGTTAGACTAAACCCTAGTGGTATTGGTACTAGGTTTTATCGAAGGAAATTGTCTTGAGAGTATCGAACCGCTGTCCAAGTGCTAAGTCATCACCTTTCAGGTGAGTGCATAGTTACTTTCAGCTTACACATAGATATGAAGTATTTTATATAAATTACGTGCTATGTGTGCATATTATCTGTATACTTGCTATCTATGCTGGATGAATGTTTTATACATGTTTTCAATGATTTAAACTGTATTTGTATTTTCTATCTACAAAATGTGTTGGGTAAAACATAGGTAGATGAAATAGTTTCTGTGTGACAAAAATAAAATGAGGAAGAGGTAATATAGACCATGAGGTAAGGGTGAGAGGTGAACCATGAGAGAAGCCTTTTTCCCAATTGATGGCCCCGTCATCCAGCAGAGTATGGATGACAACCACGAACTATTCTAGACAGTCCAATGGACACTAGCAGGCTCGCAACCTGTAGGTGTTTTCAACTGTGTATTCACCAGGTGTACTCTAAAAACCCATCGACATGTATTGCGAGTAGAGTCTCGAAAACGATACCGTCGATAAACAAGATGAGACCCATTGACCTGTTGTAACAGCCCGGAATTTCCAAGTATTTATTTTGGCTTATTTTTGGGAATTGTGAGTGGACTCGGCGAGTTGGAGCTCAAACTCGCCGAGTAGGATCGCGGTATTGGGCACGGGTTCGCGTCCGGACTCGGCGAGTCCAAGAGTGGACTCGGCGAGTCCACGCTGTGTGGTGAAACCCTAATTTCCGGGGTCTGAGACCTATTTAAAGGGCCTTATGGCTGTCATTTGTGCTCACCCAACCCTTAGAGAGAAACCCTTGAGTTCTTGAACGTTTTGAGAAAGAAAAGAAGCATTTCTTGACCTTGTGTGTGTTATTTAGCAAGAAGGAGGAGGTTCTAGACAAGAGGAAGCAAAGGAGGTTGCTATAATGTGGATTTGGTGCTTAGATCATCGATCTAGAGGTATGATTTCGGCTCATCTTCTGTTTTGTAAAGTATAATGGGATTTAGGGTTTCTTATGGATATTATTGGGTTGATTTGATGCCAAATAGTTCCCTTCTTGTGTTGAGGCTCTAGATCTGGATCCATAGAGGTCCAGAGAGCCTCACTCATCAAGCTTTATGTATAGCAATGGAGTTTATGACCTTGAGTTGTAGTATTTGAGACAAAAGCATCATATATGGTCACATAGATATTGTATGTGCATCAAGATAGTGACTTTACGTGCTAAACAAGCTTGGAAGGACTGGATCTATGGGTTAATGAACTGGATCTGACCTTATGAGCAAGTTTGAGTCATTGCATGGCACGGACTCACCGAGTCTGAAGAATAGACTCGGTGAGTAGTATGAATATTGCCTGACCACACAGCGAGTGGTCTTGCCGAGTTGGGGAGGGTTGACTCAGTGAGTTAGGGGGAGTCAGAGTGGTCAGGTGGACTGAATCAAGCTGGACTCGCCGAGTTGTTCTTGAGACTCGGCGAGTTGAGTCGTGGTGGCCCCACAACTCATGCCAGGTGGAACTCGTCGAGTTAGGTGAATACTCGACGTGTCAAGGGAGGATTCTAGGGAAATCAGTATATATACACTCGGACTCGCCGAGTCGCTATTGTGCACTCGCCGAGTCTGGTCAAAGTTGACCATTGACCATTGACTAGCGTTGACCTAAGTTGACTTGTTAAAGAGTAGTCAACCTTAGTTGGGAAAGTGTTAATTAGAGATGTATTGTGCTATAGAGGACTATAGTTCGGGAGATCGAGCACTAGTGATTTCAGGATTTACGAATTTCCGAGACACGCGAAGTGAGTCTTCTCACTATACTTTACCTTGAGTAGGTAACCAGAGTTATGTGATAGAGTATTTGTATGCTATGTATGTTATGTGTTGTACTGCATTATTTCTATGTGATTTACATTGTGCATGTTTACAAAGTTAGAACCTGAGGGTTCACAGAGTTTGGGTGCACGGTCCCACAGAGTTATAGCCTCGAGTGGCTAATATGTGTTAGATGTGGTATTTTGGGGAACTCACTAAGCTTTGTGCTTACAGTGTTTGATGTTATTTGTTTCAGGTACTAGTGACGATCACGGGAAGGCGCCAGCTTGATCAGTACACACGCATGGGAGTTATGATTTGAGATCTTGGGATTTTGTATTTACTTGAATTGGATAAAAAAATGTGGTTGTTTTCTGAATATTAAATGAATTATGTTTTATAAAAATTTGAAAATTTTGTTTTGAAATTACGGTGTTACAATTTGGTATCAGAGCCTTGGTTTGAGGGATTCGGGTACACCTTTGGGAGTATTTGAACTCAAACTGAGGATTTGTAGAATATTTTCAAAAAGAGAACTAAACTTTTCTAAGAGTAAAAGTTTTTTAGAGAAATTCAAAGAAGAGACGTGTGTACGATCAGTCAGCGCTCGAACGGTAATTTCCCAAAATACCCTTATATTATATGTTTATGGAAATTGATATGATGTATTCTCTTGCTAGAGTAGGCTAGGTATTCTTATTAGGACTAGAGTGCCCTGATTTGTGATGCCTTAGCCTAGGGAGAGGTGAGCTGCTATGAGAGGCTTGAGAGCGATTAGGGAGCAGCGAGGAGTTTATGAGAGATCTGTTAGAGAGTGATAGAGTACTTGGAATTTAGGATCCGAAGAGGAGGATTTGGGGTGTGTACTGAGACGGTGTGGACAGTAGTATTAGGCCCGTACTACTGAAAGCACCGGGGCGGTGCACGGTCCAAGTAAGAATCTTCGGTATACCAAGGATCAAGGAGGGATGGGTTGTCGAGTATGAGTATGCTCGAGCGGATTCTAATTTATCATATGTTGTATTTCAGAGGTTGATCATGGTGAGGACACGTCATATGCCGGAGGGTGTCGGAGCTAGTGATGAGGAGATCCGACAGATCATTCATGAGGAGGTGGCTGCGGTCATCAGGGCAGAGATACCAGAGATGTTCGGGTCTATTAAGACCGTGCTGATTGAGACCTTTGACGAGCATTATGCCGCTCTTTCTGAGGTTGCGGTTGCAGCGGCCACTGCAGCTGTTGCTGCTGCTAGGCCGCAGGGTGGTGACGCGTTGCTGTTCCGGGAGTTCAGCAACACGAAACCACCGGAGTTTGATGAGACCCAGGACCCGGTGGCGGCTATGAGATGGATTTCTGACATAGAGGGGTGTTTCTTCACTTGCTCATCTCCTGAGCATTTGAGAGTACGGTTCGCGCTGAACCAGCTTCGCTTGGGAGCGAAGGACTGGTGGAAGTTTGTCACACAGCACACTTTTCGCCTGCCGAGCTTACGGCAGTGACCTGGGAGAGGTTCACTGCCATGTTCCAAGATGAGTACGTTCCCCAGGTGGAGAGGGAGCGTTTGGCCCAGGAGTTTTTGACCCTTAAGCAGGGCACTGAGTCTGTTACGGTGATTACCAGGATGTTTCACGAGAGGGCGATGTTCTGCCTTGAGCACGTGTCCACTGAGCAGGCACGTATGAGTCGGTATTTGAGTATCTTGAGACGAGACATTCGGGAGTTCGTGGTGAACTCCTCATACTGGACATTTGCTGAGCTTCAGGCAAATGCCCGGAAGAGGGAGATCGAGCTGGAGACTCAGGCTAGGGAGGAGGATGAGTCTCATGGGAGGGATCGGCGACCGGCACAATTCCAGCCGGCAGCCAAGCGGGCCAAGCCCCCTGATCCCAAATTAGGGAGCCAGAAGGGCCACACATGTGTAAAGTGTGGCAAGGGTCATGATGGAGTGTGTAGAGTGGGATCTTGCTACAAATGTGGCAAGGAAGGGCATATGGCCAAGGACTGCCCCAAGGGGTTTGCAGTATGTTTTCACTGCAACCAGACTGGACACCGGAAGGCGGAGTGTCCACAGTTGCGGGGATCAGCTCAGGGAGCACCTCGGGGATCTGCCCCTGCTGCCATCAGAGATACCGGGAGTGGGCCAGTGAAGGCCGAGGCGCCGAGGGCACGTGGGAGAGCGTTTCAGTTGACCGCGGAGGAGGTCCACGCAGCGCCCGATGTCGTGGCTGGTATGTATTCTTTCGTGTATTTATTATAATGTTGAAATATTATGCTCATATTATGTTATGCGTGATGGGTTTTGAGCATTCTAACACTTCCTAACTGTACATGCAACCCTAATAACCTTGGATCTATGTTTGTCTAATTGTCATGCAAAGTTGAATTCCAAGGTTATATTCCTATCTAGCATACATGGGGAACAATTTTAACATAAAGTATAGATAGAATAACTTACCTTGTTGTTGTTTGTGTTCCTTGAAACCTTGTGAGCCTAGCACCCCAAGTGTGATGCCTCAAATGCTTCACACAACACCAAATGCTCTTGGAAGAACTTATGAGAGAATACTCACTTCTCAAAATCGGCCAAGCCCTCTTGTTTCTTAGTGTAGCCAATTTTGGGTGGAGAACATGTTACTTATATAGTGTTGACACATCTAGGGTTAAACCCTAATGTGTCATGACTCTTCATTTCCATGACCCATGGGTTTGTAACTCCCATGGAGCATCCATGGAGCATCCTATGGGTGGAACCCAACTTGATAGTCCATGGAGCCTTTTAGCCCACTATACAAGATATGGATGATTTACATAATCAACCCATATATTTAATTAGTTATCTTTTGATCACTTAATTAATTCTAAATTAATTCTTGATCAAACTAATCAAATAATATTATTAATATATTAGAACTTATAATATATTAATAATCTCCAAGTGTTATTTCTCTCATTTAGTCTATCCAATTACATGGTGCTATGCAACCCAAATGGACCATGCCGGGTCGGGTCAAGTACATACCAGAAATAGTTATGGACTTAGACACCTTATCCAACAGTCTCCCACTTGGATAAGTCTAATAACTATTACTGCAAGTATGACTTCAGGAACCGATCGGCAATTGTAGCTCTTTTCAAGGTTTCTCGAAACTGAGAAGATGATGGTACGCCATTTAAGATAAGTGATCATATAATCCTCTGTTCTAGATATCAGTCGGACAAATACATGGAACAATGTCTTACTTATTGTCCAACAATTTGTTTCCCGATTTTCGATTTGTTTGACAAAGAACTTCATTGAACACATCAATTTAGTTCTGACCGGGCCCGGTACATAGGTCAAAACAAAATCATCGAGGGGCCCAGATATCAGCTTCTAATCCAAGAAGGAACAGATAAACTTCGACTCATATGTTTGTTCTACTACTCATTGAATTACACATAAGAGCACGATTTTATAACATCGAGTTACCAATGCATTTTTCGTACAATCAATGCATAACCAACTTGTAAGTAACAAATCATATCTCTAGGTTTAAAGACTTATATGATATTACCGTCTCACGATCACTCGAGATAGAATTCCATGAAGTGATTCCAGTGAGCGTGGGTTGAGTCCAATGCTCAGAACTTATGAGCACTCATGATTATTGTAGCCTTGTCCCAGACCTCTACAGCCAAACATGACAGTCTTGATTCATACCTACTTCCGACATATGACCGACTGTGGAGGTTTGAATAATATGTTATACCAAACAAAATTATTCTGGAAGTCAAAACATGCAAAAGAAATATAGTAAACGATCGACAAGAGATAGTAACACTTTACTCATAAATAAAACACTTTTATTCATCATCAAATGTCAATTACACTTTACAAATTTCGAGGTTATCTAACTACTAAATCTAATATCATCCTTCAGCCCTATGCTCCGAGCATGCTGGAGATGCTTAACCCGAGTCAGTCCCTTCGTGAGGGGATCTGCTGGATTCTCATCTGATGATACCCTCTTTTCCACGAGGAGTCCTTCTTCGATCCGGTGTCTGATGAAATGGTATTTTCTGTCGATGTGTCTGGATCTCCCGTGATTCCTTGGTTCCTTGGCTAAGGCAACAGCACTTTCACTATCACAGAAAATTTCCATTGGCTCTTTAATAGCTGGTACAACTCCAAGGTCTCCAATGAAGTTCCTCAGCCATAAAGCCTCCTTTGCCGCTTCACTAGCTGCAATATACTCTGATTCACAAGTAGAATCTGCCACTGTCTCTTGCTTGGAACTCTTCCAAGAAATTGCTCCTCCATTTAGGGTAAAGACCCAGCCCGACTGAGAGCGGAAGTTATCCCTATCAGTCTGGAAGCTAGCATCACTATACCCTACAACTCTCAAGTCATCACTCCCACCGAGGGTAAGGACCTAGTCCTTAGTCCTTCGTAGGTACTTGAGAATATTCTTTACCGCAGTCCAGTGTGCCTTGCCAGGGTTCCCCTGAAACCTGCTAACCATGCTTAAGGCAAAGGCTACATCAGGTCGAGTACACGTCATAGCATACATGATCGAACCTACAGCCGAAGCATAAGGTACTCGACTCATTTCTGCTATCTCAGCCTCAGTGCTAGGGCTTTGTGTCTTACTCAACTTGGCGCTACTCTGGATGGGCAACTCTCCTTTCTTGGAGTCTTGCATTCTGAATCTCTTCAGAACCTTCTCCAAGTAGGTACTTTGACTAAGTCCAATTAGTCTTTTACTCCGATCTCTCAAGATCCTTATCCCCAAAATATAGGCAGCTTCACCAAGGTCCTTCATAGCGAAACACTTTCCAAGCCAGGACTTTACTTCCTGCAGGGTTGGAATGTCGTTTCCTATGAGTAGTATGTCATCCACATACAATACCAAAAAGCTAACTATACTCCCACTAGCCTTGACATATATACAAGATTCATCTTCACTCCTAGAAAAGCCAAATTCCTTGACCTTTTCATCAAAGCAAAGATTCCATCTGCGAGGTGCTTGCTTTAATCCATAAATGGATTTCTCAAGCTTACACACTCTATTAGGGTACTCGTTACTGACAAAACCCTTTGGCTGACTCATGTAAACATCTTCAGCCAACTTCCCATTAAGGAAAGCGGTTTTGACATCCATTTGCCAAATTTCATAGTCATGAAATGCGGCTATGGCTAACAGAACCCGAATAGACTTAATCTTGGCTACCGGAGAAAAGGTCTCATCATAATCCACTCCAGGAATTTGAGAGAAGCCCTTTGCAACCAGTCTAGCCTTAAAAGTGTGTACTTTACCATCCATGTCGGTCTTCTTCTTGAAGACCCATTTGCACCCTACCGTCTTTCGACCTGGTACATTCTCAACCAAGTTCCAAACTTGATTGTCGTACATGGATTGTATCTCGCTATCCATAGCCTCTTTCCATTTAGCAGACTCGGGGCCTGCCATGGCTTCCTCGTAGCTGTTAGGGTCATCTTGACTTACTAGTGTCTCATCACTAATAAGTGTCTCACCTTCTGCAGTAATATGGAATCCATAGTAATGCTCAGGTGCACTCCTAACTCTCGTGGAACGCCTCAGAGGTACAGATTCGTCAATTGGCTCAACAGGAGTTTCCTCCTCAGGTTGAGGGCTAGAGTTTGAAGTTCCTTCACCACTTGACTCTTGAATTTCTTCAAGATCAACTTGCCTCCCACTGTCTCCTTGGCTTATAAACTCTCTTTCTCGAAAGACTCCTCTTCTTGCTACAAAGACCACATTGTCACTAGGTCTATAGAAGAGGTAACCAAAGGATTGCTGTGGGTAGCCGATGAAAATACACCTCTCGCTTCGGGGTTCGAGCTTATCATGAGTCTCGCGTCTCACGAAAGCCTCGCAGCCCCAAATCTTGATGTGGTCTAGTTTAGGTACTTTACCAGTCCACATCTCGTGAGGAGTTTTGGCAACTTTCTTTGTAGGGACTAGATTAAGGATATGGGCGGCAGTCTCTAAGGCATACCCCCAGAATGAGATTGGTAGCGAAGCTCGACTCATCATGGAATGAACCATGTCCAACAAGGTTCGATTACGCTTCTCAGCCACACCATTCAACTGCGGTGTCCTGGGAGGTGTCAATTGTGAGACAATCCCACATTCCCTTAGATAGTCGAGGAACTCTGAACTAAGATACTCACCACCTCGATCGGATCGAAGCATCTTAATGTTCCTGCCCAATTGATTCTCGACTTCCTGTTTAAATTCCTTAAACTTCTCGAAAGTCTCTGACTTATGCTTGATTAAGTAGACATATCCATATCTACTGTAATCATCAGTAAAAGTCAAATAATAACGATTAGCATCTCTTGTGGCATGTTTGAATGGTCCACACACATCCGTGTGTATAAGGTCCAACAAACCTTCACCCCTTTCACACGAGCCTGTGAAGGGTGACTTTGTCATTTTTCCAAGTAAGCATGATTCGCAACTATCATTTGACTTTAGGTCAAACGACTCCAAGACTCCATCCTTTTGGAGTTGGCTTATGCGTTTCTTGCTTATATGTCCAAGACGACAATGCCATAATGATGCTTTATCCAAGTTATTATTATTAGTAGAATCAATACACAAAACATTATTTCCTAAGTTATCTACAATAGATACAGCTTCATACACACCATCACAAGGTAATGCTTTAAAATAAAGAACATTATTAAAGAAAGCATTAATCGAACCAACTTCATTATCAAACGAAAAGGTGAAACCTTGTTTGTACAATGCATGAAAGGAAATAATATTTCTTGCCATTTCTGGCGAATAACAACATTTATTCAAATCTAAATTTAACCCACTACTTAGCAATAAAGTATAAACTCCAATCTTGGTGACAGGTGTAACTTTTCTATTCCCCATGATTAAGTTTATTCTTCCTTGCTCCACATTCTCACTTCTTCCTAGTCCCTGCAAGTCACAACAAATATGAATACCGCAACCGGTATCAAGGACCCAAGATTTCGAATGGGGTGAGTTATTAGAAATGATAGTGTAAATACCTGCATGGTTGGGTTTGACTTTCCATCCTTCACATCCTGCTGGTACTTTGGGCAGTTTCGCTTCCAATGAGCTTTTTCATGGCAATAGAAGCATTCAGCCTCTTTTGGGTCAGAAGAAGGAGTAATGAAACCTTTCTTGGTTCCACTTGAAGAAGAGCCATCAAGGGTCCGAGCCTTGGTACCCTTTGAAGATCTCTTTCTCTTCCTCCCTCGACTTTGCCCGATTGCCAAGACCAGAGTTGAGTCTGGAGTAGGAGTGATAGCAACCGACTTCCCCTTAAGACCTGTTTCTGCAGTCTTGAGAAGTCCCTGAAGTTTGCTGAGGGTGACCTCTTCCTTGTTCATGTGATATGTCATGCGGAATTGATCATAGCACGATGGTAAGGAGTGCAAAATGATATCTATTGCAAGCTCCTCAGGGAAGTTCACATTGAGCTTCAGCAAACGATCCACATACCTTTGCATTTTCTGCATGTGGCTCGTGACGGACTCTCCGTCCTTCATCATGGTTGTTATCATGGAGCAGATGACTTCGTACCTCTCATTGTCGTGCACTTTGATGGTATCTTTCCATCAAATCTTGGTGCATTTCATAAGGGTAGAAGTCTTCATAAGACTTTTGGAGTTCAGCTGTCATGGTGGCCAACATGATGCAAGCCACCTTGGTTGCATCTCTTTCATAAGTATGAAAGTCAGCGATCTCCTGGGGAGTTGCAGTGGACTCGTCAATTTCCTTAAGCTCCTTGTCAAGGACATGTTCTTTGTCCTCGTAGCGGGTAATCATCCTGATGTTTCTGATCCACTTATTGAAGTTGGATCCATCAAAAGTGACTTTCCCACACAAACTCATAAGAGTAAAGGAGCCATTAGGATTCGAGCCAGAAGCATTATTTGAAGACATCTGAAAGAGAAGAACAAGTTTAGTTTAGATTTAAGAGAGTCCTTAATAAAACACCCAAATGTAATATTAAGGCTAGGATCCAATCACAATATAATATAACTTAGAAGAGGTATGCCGTAATCTAAGCTATACCATATTTGAAAGGTAGGTGAATGACGATTCACCAATTTCCACCACGAAAACCGAAATATTAGATATTTAGTTTTTATTGGTTTTAGAAATTCCTAGATTCTTTGAGATCCAATGAACTTTTCAAAGGCATGTTTCAATCTCGGGAGTGCCCTCCAGGTTTTGTGACTGGGATGCCGAGGATCACAAAACGAGGTGTGAAGTAACCATGCAAATCACTTGGTACCCTTAAAGTTTATCACTCAATCGATGTGCCGGTAAACCACACACGCTCCACCGATACTATAATAAACCTTAAGTCACCCTTTACCTACCTTGTTAAGTCCAAGTTAGTGTGCCGGTTAACCACACACGCTCCACCAACGACTTAGACAAAGTGTAAAGTATAATTTCATGGATTAGCACCTTATTCACATTTTTCCTAAAGTAACTAAGATTGGGAATTTAATAAACATTTAGTTACTTTATTATATTCATCATACTTTGAATGAGAATTTATAAGTCCTTGTCTTACCCGTTCGGCTAACGACCCTCCACCAGTCAAGCAAGCGGTGGGTGAGAATATTCACCCATTAAGTCACCATTTTATAGGCAACAACCTTATACCCACCTTATAGACCGGCTTCGTGAATGAGGCGTACTAGCAGTAAGACGACTTTATTCTTATACATATATATATAATTATTAGATCATCATAATATAAGTATAAGGGTTGAATTTTAACTTTTAAAATTCTAGGGGTTGGAACTTAAAGTTTTAACTTAACTTTACTTGTTCCAAAACTTGAGGGCAAGTTTTGTAACTTTCAAAACTTTTCATTTCTTGTAACTTATGAGTATAATAGAGTAATAAAATGAAGACTCTTCATTTTTCTAACTCTTGTGTTTTCTTAATGGTTTTTAACTCAAGTGTGACTCTTGGTTTTCCATAACTTAAGGATAAGTTATGGACTCCATTAAAACACATTATGATCAAGAATTAATCTACCAAATAGGTTACAAATAATTCCTATGATCATCTAAAACATCATAAGAACAAGAACATGAATATGAACAAAATCAAAAAATTACATAAAACTTTGTAATTTTGATAACTAGTTGTTGTAAATGAATTAGCAAAGACATTACACCACCAAAAACAAGTTTTCAATTACCAAAACAGTTTAGGGTAATGTTTCTAATTCATTTTCCAGCAATTGAATTGAAATTCTGCACTCATTCGACCCTACTCGCCGAGTGCATAAACTGACTCGCCGAGTTGGTTGAAGATACTCATGGACTCGACGAGTCCCCCCTATAGACTCGACGAGTCCATTCGCAGACAGCAAAATTTCTGATTCTGTTTTCAACTTTTAAGCACAAATAAGAACAAACAAGCCTAGGCTCTGATACCACTGATGGGTTTTGAGCATTCTAACACTTCCTAAGTGTACATGCAACCCTAATAACCTTGGATCTATGTTTGTCTAATTGTCATGCAAAGTTGAATTCCAAGGTTATATTCCTATCTAGCATACATGGGGAACAATTTTAACATAAAGTATAAATAGAATAACTTACCTTGTTGTTGTTTGTGTTCCTTGAAACCTTGTGAGCCTAGCACCCCAAGTGTGATGCCTCAAATGCTTCACACAACACCAAATGCTCTTGGAAGAACTTATGAGAGAATACTCACTTCTCAAAATCGGCCAAGCCCTCTTGTTTCTTAGTGTAGCCAATTTTGGGTGGAGAACATGTTACTTATATAGTGTTGACACATCTAGGGTTAAACCCTAATGTGTCATGACTCTTCATTTCCATGACCCATGGGTTTGTAACTCCCATGGAGCATCCTATGGGTGGAACCCAACTTGATAGTCCATGGAGCCTTTTAGCCCACTATACAAGATATGGATGATTTACATAATCAACCCATATATTTAATTAGTTATATTTTGATCACTTAATTAATTCTAAATTAATTCTTGATCAAACTAATCAAATAATATTATTAATATATTAGAACTTATAATATATTAATAATCTCCAAGTGTTATTTCTCTCATTTAGTCTATCCAATTGCATGGTGCCATGCAACCCAAATGGACCATGCCGGGTCGGGTCAAGTACATACCAGAAATAGTTATGGACTTAGACACCTTATCCAACAATGCGTAGGTACTTTTCTTGTGAATTCTGTACCTGCCTTGGTATTATTTGATTCGGGTGCGAGTCAGTCCCTTGTGTCCTTGGCTTTTAGTCAGCACATCAGTGTTAGTCGTGAGGCACTGAGTCTGCCTCTAAGAGTTTCCATAGCAGACGAGAAGGCGATATATGCCACGGAGGTGATCCGTGGGTGCGTACTCGAGATTTTCGATGTTGAGTTCCCGATTGATTTGGTTCCTATTGCCATGGGGGATGTTTGTGTCATCGTGGGCATCGACTGGTTGGGCAAGTTTGGTACTCTTATCGACTGCGAGCGGCAGCTAGTGACCATACGAGACCCTAGTGGGGGAGTTCTTACAGTGTACGGCAAGGGTACCCGTTCTGGATCAGCATTTTGTTCGGCCGCTAGGGTGAGGCACTGTCTACAGCATGGTTGTAAGGGTTTTATGGTGTACGTGTCAGATACGCGGGTTGATTCCAGGAGGCCGAGGTCAGTGGAGGAGGTTCCTATAGTGCGTGAGTTCCCGGATGTCTTTCTAGAGGAGTTGCTGGGGTGCCTCCCGTGAGGCAAGTAGAGTTAGTAGAGTTCGGTATTGATTTGGTCCCGGGGGCCGCGCCTATCGCTAAGGTTCCTTATCGTCTTGCACCTCCAGAGATGCAAGAGTTATCCTCGTAGCTTCAGGAACTACTGGGGAAAGGGTTTATTCGGCCGAGTAGCTCGCCATGGGGAGCGCCCATTCTGTTTGTAAAGAAGAAGGATGGTTCACACCGGATGTGCATTGATTATCGGGAGTTAAACAAGCTGACGGTCAAGAACCGATACCTATTGCCGAGGATCGACGATTTATTCGACCAGTTGCAGGGAGCATCTTGGTTCTCCAAGATCGATTTGAGGTCTGGATACCATCAGGTGAGGGTGCGAGAGGGGGACGTCCAGAAGACAGCGTTTAGGACACGTTATGGGCATTATAAGTTTGTGGTGATGCCTTTCGGGTTCACCAATGCTCCGGCAGTGTTCATGGATCTCATGAACCGGGTATGCAGGCCGATGTTGGATCGGTCGGTGATCGTATTTATTGATGAAATTTTGGTATATTCGAGATCTAGGGAGCAGCATGAGGAGCATTTGAGGGAGATCCTCAGAGTTCTGAGATCGGAGAGGCTTTATGCCAAATTCTCCAAGTGTGATTTCTAGTTGCGAGAGGCCCAGTTCCTAGGACATCTTGTTAACCAGGATGGGATATTGGTCGATCCGGCCAAAGTGGAGGCAGTGATGAGTTGGGAGGTGCCGAGGTTACCCTTCGAGATCAGGAGTTTTCTAGGGTTGGCCGGTTATTATCGAAGATTTATCAGGGATTTCTCTAAAATCGCAGTGCCACTCACTAGGTTGACCCGGAAGGGTGTTGCTTTTTCATGGGGCCCCGAGCAGCAGGCCTCCTTTGAGACGCTTCGCCAAAGGTTATGCGAGGCCCCGGTGTTAGCCCTCCTGGAGGGAATGGAGGACTTTGTTGTATACTGTGATGCATCGATTTTGGGGTTGGGAGCGGTGCTGATGCAGAGAGGGCATGTGATAGTGTATGCATCGAGGCAGTTGAAGCCTCATGAGACGAGGTATCCCACCCATGACCTAGAGTTCGGGGCAGTGGTGTTCGCCCTCAAGATTAGCGCCATTATTTGTATGGGGTTCGGTGTACGATATACACGGACCATGAGAGTCTGAAGTATTTAATGGATCAGCCCAACCTAAATATGCGGCATAGGAGGTGGTTGGATGTGGTTAAGGATTATGATTGTGAGATCCTGTACCATCCGGGCAAGGCTAATGTCGTAGCCGACGCCCTGAGTCGTCGGGCGGAGAGTGCCCCATTGCGAGGTGTATGTTTGCGTTTGACCGTGATGACTCCGGTGTTGGACACCATTCGAGGAGCACGGGCTGAGGCAGTGAGGTTGGAAAACCAAAAGAGAGAGCGAGTTGTTGGATTGGTATCGGAGTTCGTTACCGATGGTCGGGGGCTCATGACTTTTCAGGGGCGTATTTGGGTACCGTTCGTGGGAGGTGCGTGTGCCATTTTGATGGAAGAGGCTCATCGGTCGAAATTCTCTATCCATCTTGGGGCCACTAAGATGTATTTGGATTTGAGGAGGGAGTATTGGTGGCCCTGTATGAAGAGAGATGTTGCGTGGTTCGTTGAGAGGTGCTTAACCTGCCGCAAGGTTAAGGCCGAATATCAGAGACCGCATGGGAAGTTGCAGCCATTGGAGGTTCCCGAATGGAAGTGGGAACAGATCACCATGGATTTCATCACCAAATTGCCAAGGACTGCTCGGGGAGTTAATGCAATTTGGGTGATTGTGGACAAGTTGACGAAGAGCGCTCACTTCCTTGCCATCAGTGAGAGTTCTTCCGCAGAGAAGTTAGCAGAGATATATGTGAGGGAACTGGTATCACAGCATGGGGTGCCGATCTCGATTGTCTCCGACCAGGATGTGCGTTTCACTTCCAGGTTCTGGAAGAAGTTCCATAAGGAGTTGGGTACTAGGCTGCATTTTAGTAACGCATATCACCCCAGACAGACGGATAGAGTGAGCGGACGATTCAGACCCTCGAGGACATGCTCCGAGCATGTGTATTGGATTTCGGGGGAAGTTGGGATACGTATTTGCCGTTGGCCGAGTTTTCTTACAACAACAACCATCATTCGAGCATCGGTATGCCACCCTTTGAGCTATTGTACGGGAGGAAGTGTCAGACCCCCATTTGCTGGGGAGAAGTCGGGTAGCGCGTTATGGGCAACACTGAGATAGTACTTCAGACGACATAGCAGATCCAATAGGTCATACAGAGGTTACTGACTGCTCAGAGTCGACAGAAGAGTTATGCGGACAGATGCCGGTCCGAACTTGAGTTCCAGGTCGGTGATTTTGTGCTCCTGAAGGTCTCTCCTTGGAAGGGAGTGATCCGATTCAGGAAGAGGCGCAAGTTGGGGCCCCGATATATCGGACCATTTCGGGTAGTCGCGAGGGTAGGCAGGGTAGCCTATCGCTTGGATTTGCCAGCAGAGTTGGGGTAGATTCACGACACTTTCCATGTGTTGCAATTGCGGAAGTGTATAGCCGATGAGTCGGCAGTAGTTCCATTAGATGATATTCAGGTGGATGCGAGCCTGAATTATGCTGAGAGACCAGTGGCCATCAGAGATCGTAAAATCAAAGTTCTGAGGAACAAGGAGGTACCTTTGGTCTTGGTTCAGTGGCAGCATCGGAAGGGATGTAGACCACTAGTGTAAATAAATGTAAGTTTTGTTTATGCTTATGTTTCTGTATTGACGATGACATCCCAAACATTTTAACATAAATAAAATACGTTTCTTCGAAAATGTTTTAATAACGTATTTATCGTATTTTTTTCTGGGAACAAATTCCGCAACATTTTTATTAAAAGAAGTACTCTGATTTTTATAAAGCATAAACAAAATCGGTCTTTTCTGACCGTGAAAATGGGGATGTCACAGTTGGTATCAGAGCATTAGTTTAAGCGAACTAGGAATATGGATTTATTTCAAGACTTAAACTTAGAATGCTAAGCGATGATTGTGAGGTGTGAGCACTAGATTTTTAGGGATTGTGCCTAAAATGCTTTTATGTGCTAAATGCTTGTGCCTGATATGCTGTTATTTGTTCGGATCTATGGTCTATTGCCGACCGGATCTGGAAACCTTATGTGTTCAGGTTTCTAAATGTTTAATTACGGTATTAGAACTGGCATGTAACTTTTCAGAGTAATAGGGAGATTTATACGTCTATCGTAAATAAAACTTTCCTATCTTAAATTCTCGCCTCGGTACACCGAAGGTCTGATTTGGTGCATAGATCAACATGGTGAGCACTACAAGCGGATTTGAAAATGGTAACCCGCAGCCTGAACCACCAGTGATTGAGCATGTGCCAGAGGTAGCAGCTGTACCTGGGCCAATCACGATGACCGGAGTACAAGCAATGGTGCGGATAATGCTAGATCAACAGATGGAAGAAACAAGGCGTTTACTTCAACAAAGTAAGGATGAACTTACTGTGCCAGTACGTCAGATACCCACTCTTGAGGCGACCATCTGGGTTGCTAAGTCTGTTGATGAAGTGATCAATGGTAGTATCGCCAGCAAGGTTGAGGTTGGCAAGAAGAGGAAATTTGAGGGTTCTTCAAGGTCTGACAAGAACAACATGTCCTCGAAGTCTAGAGGAGTAGGTGAAGCAAAATGGTGTGATAAGTATGGAAGGAAACACAATGGTAGATTCCCTAAGGAAGTAACCTGCTTCAAATGCGGGAAGACTGGTCACTATGCGCACGAATGCCCAACCGAGGAAGAAGTTTGCTTTAAGTGTAGTAAAGAGGGACACTTCAAGCAAGAATGTCCAATGAGAGCTACAAAGCCAAATGTACCGCCGAAGCACCATGGGAGAGTAACTTGTTTTCAGTGTGGAAAGCATGGGCATTACGCTGATGAGTGTACATTCAACACCAGGGTGTGTTACGAATGAAATAAGGAAGGGCACCTCAAGCAAGACTGAACAAAAAGAAAAGGATTTACAAAGCCAAAGGCACCACTAAAGAACTATGGGAGGTGCTACGAAGAAGTGACTTGTTTTAAGTGTGGGAAGAATGAGCATTACGCCAATATCTGCACATACAACAAGAGGTTCTGTTAAGGATGCAGGAACAAGGGACATATATCAAAGGATTGACCGAAGAAAAAGTGAAGCATCAAGAGCAGATGCACCTCCAAAGCCAACAAGCATCCCTAACGAAGCAGCTGACAATGCAATGAAGAGTAAGGATTGATATCCGAAGGTCGAGTTATGATGTAGCCTATTAGAGGCATAGTTTAGGGTGAACTTGAACACCTATGTAATAGTTTCAAGGAATAATAAAAACCTTCGTTTTGATATTTGATGTGTTAAGCTATTATGTGATTTTCTTGTATGGTGACTTGGAAAAAAACTGCGGGACAATACTTGGGACGAGTATGAGTAGGTGTGAATGGTAGTAGAGGCCTATACTACTGGAAGCACAGGACTCACACTTGGATCAGGGAAAGTCACAAGTTTACCAAGAAGCTAGTAATTGATTTCGTTTTATTCAAGTATGTCGTTACCATTGTTTCAGTAATGACTAAAAAGATTGTTGTTATCCTGAACCTAGTGGTCATATCACATTGAGTCCAACTACAATGAGTAGGTTACGTGGTTCAGAGAACCAAGTTTGATGTAGCGTTCGACTTAAACCAAACAATTGAAATCAAAGCGATCAATTGAAGTATCGCGCTCGTTGTTAAAGAAGTTGGTAACTAGAAATGCTACATGTTAAGGTGTGATTATATCACATTAGAACATGAAGGAAGGCGTAGTCTATTTTAGAATTTAACTCTAAGAGACCTGAGTCTAAACGTGCATCACATGATGATAGGTCATAATTTGGAATCTATCCTGAGGTAGAGAGCAGGTGCACGATCAAGTATTGCTTACAGTCAAAAAGTCTAAGAGATAGACTTGAAGGAATGAAAAAAAGTTATAATTATTACCTAGGATGAAGAGATTACATATGGACTCATTATACGAGCCCTGTTTCGTTGATGATTCCGGGACGTAATCATCCTAAGGGGGAGATAATTGTAACGCCCGTAGATCCGGGCTAGTCAATTTAGAGGCAATAGGGGTAGAAAATGAATTTTCGACAAAATATTATTTATAATAAATAATCTTAACCAAGTTGTAGAATATATCACAAGGTTTCCGTACATAAAAAGAACGCCGAAATCCGAGTTATAACGAAGAAGTTATGGCCCGTCGAAGTTTTGCGACGGAACCGGCACACCACCAGGAAGCGTAAATAGTGAATTTATGATGGAGGACTTTTTAGCCTTAGTGATCTAAATGAAATTTGTAGAATATGTTAAACTAAGAGCGTCGATAAAAAGAACGCCCAAATCTGACTTCGTATGAGGAAGTTATGATTTTTCGAAGATTCGGCTTAGTAGTGTACAGCCCGAAACTCGAATTTTAGTTCGAGCGGTTTTTGGATTACGCGACCTAAATGAGAGTTGAAGATCTCATTAATAGTAACTCAACGGTAAAAATACAGATGAAAACGGAGTCCGTATGAAGGAATTATGAATTCTTCGCGGTCATTTAACAGTCTAAACGCCTCCTACTGTTAAATTTGAGATCGGTCCGGAATTAGCCGACGGAGTCTAAACAAAAGTTGTAGATCTTGATTTTACCTACACGTTGAAAAAAAGAATGTTGAAAACGAAGTTTGTATGCGAAAGTTATGATTTTTCTAAGTTTGAAGGCTGATACGCGATAGGGAGTGATGTGGCACCACCAGAATTGGACACGTGGCACCACCAGAAGGTTGCCACATGCACCAACTCGGTGAGTAGGTCCTCCTACTCGGCGAGTAGGCTAGTCAGCACCCCTATAAATAGAGGTGCCGGTTTCCATTCATTCTCACACCTTCAAACCCTTCTTTCTCTCTCTAAACTCTCTCTCTCTAAGCCTCCCTAACCCCCCAAAGCCTAGGGTAACTCCGTAGCACAAGGCGGAAGCCCCGGAGTGCCCGACGGCTCTGAAAAAAGAGCCTTTCGGCTTGGGAAACTCTGCTCCAGCGAAGCCCGGTTTTGCGAAAAACCCGCTGTAAGTGAGCTACGCCTACGCTAGTTTTAATATAGCTTCTAATTAATTATAGTAACATTATTAGGACCTTAAAATAATTGTTTGGGCTATTATTATGAGTTATATTGAGTGTTATTTAATGCTTATATAATAATAATAATAATAGCTAGACTATTAATTAGTCGCGGTTATCGTTAGACTAAACCCTGGTGGTATTGGTACTAGGTTTTATCGAAGGAAATTATCTTGAGAGTATCGAAGCCCTATCCGAGTGCTAAGTCATCACCTTTCAGGTGAGTGCATAGTTACTTTCAGCTTACCCATAGATATGAAGTATTTTATATAAATTATGTGCTATGTGTGCATATTATCTGTATACTTGCTATCTATGCTGGATGAACGTTTTATACATGTTTTCAATGATTTAAACTGTATTTGTATTTTCTATCTACAAAATGTGTTGGGTAAAACATGGGTAGATGAAATAGTTTATGTGTGACAAAAATAAAATGAGGAAGAGGTAATATAGACCATGAGGTAAGGGTGAGAGGTGAACCATGAGAGAAGCCTTTTTCCCAATTGATGGCCCCGTCATCCAGCAAAGTATGGATGACAACCACGAACTATTCTAGACATGTATTGCGAGTAGAGTCTCACTAATGGCGAGTCCATGCCATGCTCAAGCTGAATTGACCTCTTGAGGTTAGATCCGCTTCTCTAAACCATAGATCCAGCTTCCCAAGGCATTATAATCACGTAAATCTAACATCTTGGTGCACTTGCAAAGGCTCAAAGGCCTTTTTTGAAGATACGGCCTCTAAGGTGACACCCTAAGTTCATAACCTCCATTAATGCTCATAAAGCTCAAGGGGAAAGGGTCTCTGGACCTCTTTGGGTCTAGATCTACAGCACCAACACGAGAAGGGACCAATTACTCCATATAATCATCCTCTAATGGGGCTAAAAAGCCCTAACTCTAAGAATCACATCATAAACTGAAGAAGGGTTCGAATGGATACCTCAAAATGAAGTCTATGAGCTCTGCAATCACTAGCTTAGCACCCTCTTTAGCCTCCTCTTGTCTTGGTCCTCTTCTATTTGCAAAAACACCAACAAATATCAAGAAGTAGCTCCTTTCCTTCTCACAAACGCTCTATCACACTTAGGGTTTCTCTCTGGGGTCTGGTAGCCGCAAATGACGGCCATAAGGCCCTTTAAATAGGCCCCAAACCCAAGGAATTAGGGTTTCATTAAACAGCGTGGACTCGCCGAGTCCTCGGGGCGACTCGCCGAGTCCAACCGTCCACCCGGATAATGATTCGCGTCTCTACTCAGCAAGTCTACGCATCAACTCGCCGAGTCCTTCCACATAACTTGAAATTTAAAAGAATAAATATAATACCTGAATTTCCGGATGTTACAATTCTAAAATAATGAAATCGTATTCAAGGTGAAATCAAATGAATACAAATATGTAAATACCATATGGTTTTCCATTTAGAGAGTAAAAGACATGTGATTACAAAAATAATGTAAGATGTCTCATAAAAGATACTTTCTCCTACCAACTAACTACCCTTATATATGAGACATAAGGAAGTCGGTTAGGCATTTGGCCAATGAGATCGAGAAACCTAGGCTAACACAGTTGTCAAAATATGATAACACAAACTGTGAAACCTAAGTGTACAAAAAAATGAACACAAACAATTTTTTCATAATTACAAGTGAAGTTTATACAATGAACCCTAAAATACATTTCGCATCCAAACTCAAACACAACCTAGCAAATCTGTGAATCCCAATAATCTCCCCCTTTATGTTGAGTTTCAAAATCAGTCTTCACGTGAATTCATCAAAACCTTTTGGTATAACTCCAAGAATCACAATATAAACCCTTATCCATTATCTTAGCATACTGAGACACACTTAAAATGGTCATTGGAATTTGATTGCACATCTCAGCTCTAGTAAGGATCCTAGTAAGTGTATCTGATTTGAAACAATGTTTGTCTTAGAGAAACATTATTTTATTCAAAACTTTGTGATCTTCCTGGACTTTATAGATAATTCCTAATGGATCCTTTTCGATGAATCCTTCACAACTCTTTAAGATGATTTGGCTGATCACAAGGTTTTAAACTTGTGTTTTTTCCTAACGATCTTGCATAACTCCATAACATAACATCCAATCATTTTCTTCAAATGTTGGACTTTGGTCCGAATTTAGATTCATGTTTTTTGAACATACCAAATAGCACAATGAAATCATTGTGATTCATAATATGAAGATCGACAAATGAAAATTCATTTTTTCATTATTCTTTCATCTCATGACTGTGAACTTGAAGTTCGTAAATTCACCCAATCTTGTTTCCTCAATCTTCTTCAAATCACTAATCTTCTTTAGAGTGTAGACTTCATATTAAGGCTTTAAATGAGTAACATAAAACTATAAAAGTTTTTTATTTGTAGCACTGTTTGATAATGGAACGCTAATCATATGTTGAAAACTCCTGAAGAGAAATGCTCTACCAGTCATTATAAGATCTAATTTATAGTCACTTATATTATCAACCTCAAAATAAGATCTTGGTTCTAGCCAATATTTTTCAACATTCTTAATGGATTCATTTTGAATTCTTTCAACTATCCATTATGGCCACAAAGCTTTCAGAGTAGATTCAGCTACTTCCTTTTCTTTTTTTCTCAGCATCCAGTTTGTCAGCTCAATCTGTAATTGCTTCATTCTTTCTATTTCTTAATCCTATTTTAATTGAGCTCTGTTTTAGCTTCTGGATCATTTTTATCATCTTAATTATGTGAAACAATTCTTAGAGAACTTGTTTCCACGTCACTTCCCATGTTGATTGTAATTTTAAGAGTAATCTCTTCCAATCTCCTTTTCAGTGATCTATCAACAATTGTAATTTGGAGCATCATCCTTCGTGACCACTGGAGCAACAACATATGGATTTTTTATATTTGTTATAGTATTATCTTCTTGAGCAACATTTTTTTGAATAACATCCTCTCCCACGTATTGTGAAGTACCGCGCTAGTCGTAACACCTTTAATATCTTGAAGTTGCGAAAGATTAGGATTAAGCTTCACATCCAGCATGTAATACATATAATTGACATGAGCAGCATCTTTCACTTCTGTAATTTGAATTAATCTATGATTAATTTCAAAGTTTCTCCCCTTTGACAAGTAGCAATTCTTCATCATTCTTCTCAAAATCCTTTTTCACTTGTCTCAATTATAACTTCAAAGACTTTATCTTGTTCTCTTTTTCAGCAATGATATCATCCATTTTGGCTTCAGTATCAGAGTGTTAATGGCATTAGTAACAACTTGATTATTACTGGAATTTTCAAAAATGATTGATGCTTTTAGAGTTTGAACCTATGTAAGAATAGAATCAACCTTAACCACAGTTGCATTAGTTATAGAAAGAGATTCATTAGCTTTTGGATTAGTTTTAGTGATCAAATTTTACCGAGCATCAAATAAATGATTGATATCAGGAAGAATAGTCTTCATTGAAGATTTATGTCACATTGAATTCTAGGTATTTTCCTCTTTGGTCCTTGAAGTTTGAAATTGTTGTGAAAATGTTCCCCTCGTATGTTAGGCGTACGTTTAGGTACGCTTAGCGTACATGCATGCTTTTGATCGGAGAGCTTAGCCACGTACGTTGAGCGTAAGTGGTGTACATAGGGCGTACGTAGTTAAAGACTAAAACCTAATTTTTAGGACATAAGCCCTATTTAAGCAACATTATGGCCTTTAGACACTCGCCCTCATCACCCTTAACTGTTCATTATGTCTCATCTAACCCTAGTTCACCCTCCTTTGAGTGTTCTTGAGCTTTGAAGTGATTTTGTGACATTTTAGTGTGTATTCAAGAAGAAGGAACTTTGAGACCAAACATTTGTTGAGGTTGAGCTTCTAGATCCAGAGTCTTCATTAGCTTTGGAAGATTTTGAATGTAAATAGTTCTTACCTTGATGATTCATTTTGATTGTTAGAGTTTAGGGCATGTTTATGAGTTTATTTGCTCCCATGGGTTCTTTTTGTGAGTTTGGGCAACTCCACAAGTTATAGGTGTTAGATCTCAATCCCTTTTATGTTTTAGATGCATAAAAATGTCATCTTGGTGAATGATATGAGTCCATGCATGAATTAAAGTCCTTAATATGAGCTTTGTTGGACAAAAATGGATGTTGGGTTCCATTAAGACATGCTAAGGCATAGAGTTGATAGATTTATGTCTTAGAACCCTATAATGGTTGAGATTTGAAAGTTGGATCGAGTGGTTGAAAGGATTAAGCACTTAATGGCTTAAGGTGGCAAGCAACTCAGTACGTTGAGCGTACCAAGGGGGTACGCAGAGTGTACTGGCAAGTAATCGAGTACGTCAAGCGTACGCCTCTCAGTGGACTTTTGGACTTTGGTTGGGCCTTGGATCTTTGGGCCTTAGTTAGTTTTTGGGCTTTGGCCTATTTAGGGTAGGTCGGCTTCAACATTTTGTTAGTGGGCCTTAAGTTATATGTGTTGGGCCTTTTTGGGCCTTGGGGCCCATTATTGTTTTTTGGTCCAAGTTTGGTTAGTCCCATATGGTAAAATGGGCTTTTGTTTTTGGAGTATGGATTTGGGATTTAGGCCCACGGTTATGGTTCATAATGTCACACCCCGGACCAGACGGTGGAAACGTCCGGGGGCTTGGCGTGACTTTCAACATTTTAGTATCATTAGATAGTATATAATTGAAACATAACATCATCATCATCACACATGTAGTATAACAACATTCATAGTTTACATTGAGTATTATAATTGAATATTACATGCCAAATAGTTAAAGTATGATGAAACAAAATAATACTAAACATCCGATAGTTTGTTCAGCTCAACCTGCTTCGACGGTTTCCTGAGAATACAAGATAATTTAAAAAGGTCAACATAAAAATGTTGGTGAGTTCATAAGCATGTTTGTGAAAATGATTTGTATAAATTTGAAACCTCCAGAAAATCCTATATTTTCTGAAAACAATTTAGTATGTTTGTGTCAGATCTTGTATTAATGCATATGTGTTATGGTTTATTAGAATGTATCAAGATATTACTGAAATTATAAGGAGAATGTAAGGAGAATGCCTCCAGACAACCCAATGTTATCCGTAAATGAGAATGTTGTCATACCAACCCTCGAGGTTTAGTACTAGTACTGAGTATGTTTCCGAGTAATCGAAGGGAAAAGAGAATGTCCCCAGACAACCCGATGTTGTCTGTAATAGAGAATGATGTTGTACCAACCCTCGAGGTTGAGTACCAGTACATTTATGAAGTTGATTTCCCATGATTGATAAAATGGTAATGGATCTCTATGCGAGTCGTTATAACCATGCATGATAATGACTATTTCTCCTTTCTTGGCATTTTTACAAATACCGGCTTTGATTAAGATTTTGTCACCCTAGACTGGCCGAGTCTAACTGTAGCGAACAGCTCAGGTGTGGGGGAGTTACCCCCGTATAGATCTATACACAAACTCTCACTCTCCCTCTAGGAGACTTTAGTTACAACTTACAGACTACGACCAACACTTATTGGTGCCGACTAGGGGTGTAAGTGAGCCGAGCTACTTGTGAGCTACTCGGGACCGACTCGTTAAAAGCTCGACTCGAGATCGAATTAAACGAGCCTGAGCCGAGCTTGAGCCTAAATATGCGGCTCGTTTATTAAACGAACTCAAGCGGAGCTTCAATTAATGTGCTCCCTTGCCTAAACGAGCCTATACATACATACATACATACATACATACACACATACACACAGACACACAGACACACAGACACACACACACACACACACGCACATATATATATATATATATATATATATATATATATATATATATATAGACACACACAAACATACATATAGGCTTGTTTAGGCTCGATTAGGCTCACGAGCCCACTAAATTGTTCATCATCCAAGCTCGAGCTTCATTTTAAGGCTCGAATCGAGCTCGAGCTCGAGCTTCCTCAAAATTAAACAAGTCGAGCTCGAGCTTGGTCAGGCTTAGGCTCGGCTCGACTCGTTTACACCCCTAGTGCTGACCGATATTTTCTCACTAAGTCTCGAATATTACCCCATGAATTTGAATGACATTGACTACAACCCGTTTGATGTTTACATAGTACAGAGTAAATCCTAACAAACACGAAAATTGATGTTGTGGCCTACTAATCATGTGTGGCATTTATAGTCTATCAAGTATCCTTATGGACACGTTAGCCCATTAAGCATATGTTTGATTTGGACCATAGTAGCAATGCAAATGGGCCACTAAGGCCCAATAGCATGTAAAATCCATAGAGGGTCCCTTAGGCATGTAATTGGGTCACCGTAAGCCTAATAAACATGTTTTGATTATATTGGGCCTAATAATTGTGAAATTAGCCCACGAAGGCCCAATAGACACAATGAGTAACATTAGGCCCAATCAATGTATCATGTATCTGTTTATCGGTATAAACTGTAGTATAGGACTTGTTTTACGATTTGTGTTCACTTTGAATGCTAAAACACTTGACGTTAGATTTGTAACGACACTTTGGTTATAAACATATATCATAAACTTAATATCTTTGACCCAATTGTTTTAATATTAACATATTTGACCCCAAAATATTTATTTGACCATTTCAGCCCATTTTTCATAAAAATAACATTCTTGGCCCAGTAAGCCAAAAACTTCCCATTAAGGCCCAATCTTAGTAAAAATAAACTTTAGTCCCCATTTTTGTTCAAAACTTACATTTATGGCTAATTTTTGGTAAAAATAACATTTTTAATCCATTTTGTCAAAAATATCATTTTTAGCTTGAGTTTTGTGAAAATACACATTTCCCTGGTTTTTCACTTTTATGAACTGGTTGTTGGAAAATTTGTAGAAAAATTATAGTAAGTCAAAATGTGGATTCGTAAACTCTAGAAGTTTGGAAAATTTATCTACCTTGTTCACAATTTTTCTTATAATTTTTAAAGCCCTCAAACTAGTGTGAAATTGCTCACCTTCACAGGTTGGTCCGAAATTATTTCAAATGTGATAGGTAGTTTTGTAAAATACACCAAAAATTATAGAAAAATCATATGAAAATGTGAGAGTGGTCATTTTAAAGGTATAAATCTGAACTTTTTGCATGTAAAACAGTTTTGAAAAATATTATCATTAAGTTGGTCAAAATAGTCCAAGATTGGACCAAAACGTTTCTGTCAAGGGCTGATTTATGAGTTTAGTTTATAGATCTTTGAACACAACACTCATTTTTGCTATTTTAAGTGTATAAATCCCAGGTCTACAAGTTTACATGTATTATATGTGATAACACATATTTTTCTCAATGTTTTTACGAAGATCCAAGTGATAAACTTCATGTTCTTAACATATTTTTAGATCTATGAAGTAAACAACACATAATCACCAAATAAGTCATGAAAACACACATATTCATGCATATACACATAGATATACACAAAACAACTTGTATTCTCCCCCCAAAACCAAGTAAAAACCGAAAATAGGGGATATGAACTCACCTTTGCTTTGATGTTTCAGTTTTGAATAAGAAATGAAGAGATTTTTGGTCCTAGCAACACCTTGAAGTAGTTTTTGGACTTATATGAGTTCTAGGGAGCATGATCACGAAATTAAGGTGGTAAGAGGAGAGAATGAGTTTAAAGATAAAGTATGTTACTTAGGTTTGTGAGATCTTACCACTTTGTGAAGATTTGAAATGCATTTCTTGGTGTTCTTCCTTATGCTCACGGTTTTCTTGAGGAAAATGGGTGGAGAAGTATAGTTGGGTTTGGAAGAGATATGCTGGAGAAATGAGAGAGAGTGGCCGAGAGATAGCGTGAGGGAGTGAGAGACATAGAGTTTGAATTATGGTGGTGTGATAGGTGCATAGATACATGCATTCTTGCATGGATATCCATCATATAAAAATTAGGTGTCATTTGTTGGATATTTCTTCATTTCCATTTTTTGGCCGAGAATTGGCCTAATGGAGTGAAGGAAAATGATGTTGGGCTCACTCTCTTGGCTTTATTCGAATTTCCTAGGTCCAATAATGTTTTTCGGCCCATTATGGTATAAATGAATGGTTTTATGGTCCATTAGAGCTAATTAATTTATTTTTGGCCCAATAAGGCCCATTAGAGGTAAGATGAACCATTTTAGGCCCATATGGCCCAAAATGTTGGGTTTTATGAATATGGGTCCATTTAGAGCCTATTTACGGTTCTAATCCCCATATAGTCAAATTGGAAGCTCATTGGTTCATCAGACCCAATAGGAGAATCCTAGTCCATAATGAACTTGAACCAGGATCCTTAGGGTTTTTAGCTTCCAATTGACTATTTGAAACATTTTGTATAGAGTTTTGAACTTTACTTGATGAACTTGGATTGAATTTGTCATAATAGAATGAACATAGTGTATATTACCAAGCTACAGTTACAAGTATCAAGATAGTTGATGTTTACAAGAGCACAAAATTTCCTAGCTAAATTGCTAGTTGTGACACAACCTATTTCTGATTAGGGTAATTTGTGTATGTTTAGTGTGGGATCTTCCAGTTCTGTAGCCGAGCAGTTAGTAATTTATTAGCAGACTGAGGTGAGTCTTCTCATTGTATCACTAGGTCGAAGACACCAAGGCTAGCCCATTATTTGTGATATAGGGTGTTAGTTATATTTGAGATATGTGTATGAAAGATCAGGATTTGGCCCCTAGCAACAGTATGAAAGACCAGGATATGGCCCCTGGCATTTATGTGAAAGACCAAGATCTGGCCCTTGGCAATTGTATGGAAGATCAGGATTTAGCCCTCGGTAGGAAATAGTGTGTAAGAGTATGGTTTGGCCCATAACACTAGCTTATTTATGTTTGATATGTGGTAAATTGGGGAAACTCACTAAGCTTTTGCTTACAGTTTGTATTTATGTTTTCAGGTACTTCCAGTACTAATGGGAATGGCCCAGCGTGATGGCACAACATTCTCGCCTCACTATTTTCCGCACTTATTGATATTCTTACTCTGATGATTTGACACTGTTATTATGTAATGGTTTCGGAACAATTTAACGACTATGACTTTTGTTTAAAAATGAAAAATGTTATCCTAGTTTTTGGGTCATTACAATTCATATACAGTCATCTTGTTCTGAAAATTGTTAGTGAAAAAGACTCTGCTTTGTGAAAAAGAACATTCAATTTCCTATTCAAAAGTTGATATTCTTTCTTAGTGATTGGAGCAACAACAAATACTTCATCCAAATCACCTTCATCATCCAAAAATGATGGAGCAAGAACCGGTTCAACAAACTGTTGAAAAGAACAAGTGATTTCAACTTCATCATCATCAGCTACTGTAAACTCATCATCGTCATCATCATCATCATTATTATCATCCCCAGATGGTTTTACAACATCTGGAACGGTAGGAGTATTTGTAATTGTTGATGTTTGTGGTGGAGTAGTGGATTCTACAAAAATAGGAGTTTGAATTGGAATGGAGGTTTGTATAGTTGATATTGGTGGAATGGGAATTGGAATCATGGTGGTTTGATATTAAGAAGTTGTTGGTTGTGGAGATAGAGGTGGAACCGATGGTGATTGAGTTTGAGAAAGATTCAAAATAGGTGCATTCATAATATTCAGAAAATATCATTCTCAATATGAACATGTATAAAAGTTGAAGTGTTCGTAGAAACAACAAATACCTTAATAAAATATGAAGACTCTGTGTTCGTAGTCTGAGTTTGTATACCGGTAGAAGATATTCTATCTATGTTCTGATGATTTAAGGATCTCGTAGTATCATCCTCATTGACATCGTCCTCAATACGAATAGCACTAACTGTGTTCTCAACATCATTATTTTCATCAACTACAAACAAGTTTTGAAAGAATATCACCATCAACCACTTTTTCTTGTCAATTTTCACCATCTTATATTTGAACATTCCCAACTTCTAAAGCATCTTGTATAGATGGTGACATATGAAATTCAACAGGATTGGGAATCTTCCTATAGATTGCAATAATTTCATTACTCGCTGGAACTTTATCTAAGATGACATCTAGAGTAGACCCAATGTAGTGAAAGTTCTTCACATATGTGGTGACAAGCGTGTCACACCCCGCTAAAGCGGAAACGCAAGGTATGACAGCGATAACGGTTTCAATGCAAAAGATAAAGATACATCACCATAGCGGTATTTAAAAGTTTACAACCCATAGCTTCAAAAGAAACAAAATACAAGTTTTTCAAAATAACATTGTTCAAAATATAGCTTCTTAATAGCTTCAACACGATGCAGCATGCTCTATGATGATGAATCTTTACATCCACTTACTAATTACTTCCTGAAAAAGCATGTAAAACGAGCGTCAACTATGAAAATAGTTGGTGAGTATCACAAGTTTATAAATCGAGGGTACAATAATGCTTTTCGTAAGTACAAGTACATTGCTTTAATGATAAAACTAAGTTGATTGCTATTAAGTATACAAGTTTATTGCTAGAACGAGAAACGCGTTTGTATGTGTATGAGCAAACAATGAGTCTCAACCAAACCTATGACTGAAGCCCTATCGAGATTTATGCTTATCGTTCCATAGATGAATATGGTATCATGCACTCCAGCGATTCGGGCGAGTGAGGAGTTGTCAATTCCTAATAGCGCTATCCATAACGACCATTGGCTCAAAGAGTTAATGGTTAGAGATAAGGGAAGGGCCTTAGTACGATAAGTTCTCATGTTCCGTGTTGCATAGACATACATAAAGAAACATAGCAATACAATAGCAATCATGTTTGATACAATTCAATTTAAATACAACATGCAAACAATAGTTTTTCTGGACATGCTTTTCCACCCCAAAACATAAAAACCGAAAATAGGGGAGTGTATGAATACTCACGATGTTTTGTGTAGACATAAGCGGTACTCCGGGATGCACCAACGTCTTATTACCGGGATCCTACGACATCAAACGCACGCACTAGTGAGTTTCCATGTCGATATCTAATGCTAATATACTAAACTCTACATATAGGGAAATGCCAATTTATGTTTTAGTATTGAATTTTATATCAATTAGTTACACTTTTTCTGAAGTAATGAAATTCTATATATCGGGCAATTAATTACAACCTTGGAATATAAACTTTCCAAAATTTTAAGTCCTTATTACAACATAAATTCACGAAAATAGCATTCGAGGGATAAAAATTCTCAAACTTTTTATTTAACTATTATTACACAATACTAAGCTGGGAAAATTATAAAAATGGATTTCCAAGCTGTTTAATTATATTTTATGATTTTTGAGCATTTATTTCAATAAAAATTGAAATAAATAGAAAACAGTTTCCAAAATTATCCAAACATTTTATTTAATTGTTATTATACATAAATAGGCTGGGAAAAATATAAAAGATATTTTTCAGTGGTTATTTGTATTTTTCCTTGTTTTATTCCTTTAAATAGTCATTAATTAAAGAAATAATATTAAACAGTTAAAATAAATCACCATAAATTTTTGTAACATCATTTACAGTATAAATATCCTGGGAAAAATATCAAAAGTGGTTTTCATAATGTATAAACTGGTTTTGGGTATTTATGTATATTTAAGTGAATTTTAGTGCAATTAACTTTAGAAAATAAGAGAAAAATAGTTTACAGTAGAGAAAAATATTCAAAAATTTTATGTAACCTCCTACTCTATAATATTATATCCTGGTAAATTTTCATGAATTTTGGATAATCAGAACTATTTCTTCCATTTTTAGACCATTATAATTACCAAAAATTGGGAAAAATAGTAAAACATGATGGAAAATCTTGAAATTATTTTCTGGAGTCACCCATCATAGGTAAGGTATGTGAAAATTGTTAGATACAATTTTCACATCCTATAAAGTGGTTTTGTAATTTATCATTCCCTAAACAAAATAAAATTAGAAATCGTATTAAACAGTAACAAAAATTGTTGAAATTTGGTGAGGGGTCATTATTCCCCATAAGGATCATCCATAAATTTATTTAGGATTTATTGACCTCTGGAAGTATTTTATATGATTTATGCCCTTGGTTTTAGCAATAATTCTAATAAATCAAATAAATAACAAAAGCTCTTGAAATTTTCCAGATTATCTCATGCATGCAAGAGCTTTAAAAAGTAAAAATGTTAAGAATGTATTCAGAAGAGAAATGAGGGTAATGATTCCAAACAATTTAAGAAAAGTTGCATGCAATAATGCATGAAGTGTAGATGTGGCTGAAGTTCATGAAGTTTTGTAGTCCATTCAGTGGGGTTTTAAGCCACGAAATTTTAACCATAATTCACTAGATATGTTAAGTTTCTAAGGTATTTTTCCTCAGATTTATGGTTGGGTTTAAGGCCATTGTTTAAGCAAGATAAAAATAGTGATCACAGAAAAAGAGCTGTATGCGCAACCTTTTTGTAAAATCTGCTAAAAATCGGATATTTAATATTTTACAGTGAGACCAGTTGGGTTTGAAAGTTAACTCGTGGAACTAACCAATACAAAAAGAATATCATGATTTGGTTAAGAAATGACTGAGTTATGACTGTTCAAAGTCGAACAAAGTAATCTGACAGATTGCATGTTTGCTTGTGTGCATTATTAGGGTATTTCAACAAGAACGTCATGCATGTCTTTGGTAAGGCCCGATTTCTAACACATGCATGGAATTAATGAGCATCCAAGATGTACTAGAAATGGTTTAAATGCTTTTGGTCATGCATGAACACAAAAGAAATGGAGAAGAACATGAAATATTATGTTTTGATGTCACATGATCATATGTGCATCTTTTCCACTCCTTGCATGGGTTTGATCCCGGATTTTCACCATCTTTAACACATGCATTGTGTTATGGTGAGAATCTACAAACCACAAGGGGAGAATAAAGATTTCTAGCCATGGAAAGGCATAGAATCCGAAAAGTAGAGAAGATTAAGAAGAAAAGAAGTTTAACCATGAAACTATGGAAGAAGATGTTGTTGTTTACCTTGGTTTTGACCTTGAGAGAAGTAAGAACACTTCAAGGGCTTCACAATCTCGAAATTTTTCAGAGAAATGAGAGGATTTTCGTGAGTTTAGAGAGAGGGAAGAAGAGAGTGAAGTGTGTGAAGAGAGTGAAGTGAGAGAGTGAAGAGGGAAGAGGTGGAGTAAGGGTTTAAGCTTAATGATTGTGTTTTGGGGAGAGAGAGGGCATGGGGAGAGGTGATGGCCGGTTTTTGCATGCATTTTGGCCTCCTCTCTCCTAAAATTTAAACTTTATAAAATTCCCTCCTAAATCTTTATAAAAACCCTAATTTTATAAAAGTGTTTATTAAGCAAATTTGGATTTATTTAAAATCTTGTTTTCAACAAATAAATTATGATCAATACTTGGTTATTTAATTTCTATTTCATTGACTATAATTCATAATTTGATTAATAAAAATTTGATATTAGGAAGTTTATAGCCAAATTTTATAAAGTTTTTAAGCTTTATAATTTATAACTTTGGATTTTTGGCTCTTTAGGGTTTTTGGAATATTGTTTGATATTCAACAACATGTTGAAGTATAATTAGAATGTTTTAATTTATTTTTAGAGTTTTATACCCTATTTCAATTATAACAAAGCTTGAAGCTTTATTCTAATTATAGTATTGGCATTTCCTATTGTAGCTAAGCAACTTACTAGAATTGTAAGTATCAAGTATATTAGTCCTAGACCTTAGTTGGATCCTAGTTTATGCAAGATTTTTGACCTAATCTATACTACTAGGTCATGGCATGTTGTGCATGAATGGTTTTTATAAAGATGCATGAGTCCGAGAATGACCTGAATTGGCAGTTGTCACAAAGCGTAACAATGTTCATCATCTAGAACCTTGTGATTTGCACACCCACCATTTGAGGAACTTTAAAATGGTCACGAACATTTTTCACCACGATAGACCCAAATTATGCACAAGATATGTTTGAATCCTTCGACAAAGAAGGACTTTGGGTAAACTAAACCCAAAGAATTTGACCTAAGTCAACCATCTCGTCAATATACAAAGAGTATATCATAGTGTGAAATAACTTGTTAGCATTATCTGAACTGATAACCCTTTCTTAAATGCATCAGAACATGATAGTAAAGAGGACATTCCAAACTGCCGGCAGAAAAGACTTCTTGAACTTTGACAACATAAACAAATATTCTTTGTGCCCCATCTGACGATAAACCCTAATAATACTCGACAAAGAAACCAATTCATGGTTTGTATACACATCATCTATTTTTAACCCTAGTAACTTGCAAAAAAGCATGCTTTTTTAAATACAGTGTTGCACCGTTGAACCATAAAAGTTCAGTACATCCATCTTTTTATTGTAACTTGTAGCAGTATACGCTAAAAGTAAGGTAGAAAAAGGAATATTTTCTTGACGAGTCAATGCCCATTTCAAAGTTGAATGATTTATGCATTCAATCATTGGTTAAACAATAGTTAAATACTTAGAAGTATCGAGATCATCAATCATATTTTGATTCTATTTAGTAATGAGATAAACAAATGAAGCGGATTGATCGATGAAGGAAATATGATTACTAGAAGACTTTATTTGTGAATCAATGTAAAGAACATAGAAAATTGAAGAATGAAGAAATTCTTTGCAGCGCTCTTGAATCATGTAAATGCATAAAGAGACTAACTATGTGCAATTTGGGTAATTATATGTAGTGGAATGGAAAACATCATTTTTGAATTTGAAAAGTATGGGATTATAGAAGAGAGCAAAACCGCCAAATACATGCCATAATTACCCATCCAATCCTACGTCTATCTTGAGTACCACGCCCATCATCACGTTAAAGAAGGTCCAATCAAAACTTATCATCTTAACAGTTTTCAGTGGAATAAAAAATATTGTTTTCCAATATGTACGTAGAGAAGTATTCGCCTAAGAAACATAAACTATTTGTTCATAACATAACATGTCATTTCGGTTTGTAGTAGTTTTGTAAGCATTGAGTCCACCCTTCAATATTGTATATATTGAAATAGTATCCATTTTGAATTACGACGAGTGTTACCTCAATAAAATTCATTTTCATAAAAGAACAGGGTAAAGAAGAGTCTAAAAAAAAACCATGGTAATAATGATTGGAATCATAAACCATAGTTTCAAAAATCTTGGTTCAACTTGGTTTTACTTGATACCTTGAGGATTTTAAGTGCACAAGTGTTCCAAAAAAATATGTATATAACCAAAAAATATATATAGGAATTTGTAATATCAAAAATAAATTTTTATATAAAAGCAGAGTCATCCCAGGAAACGTTTCTCTTCCTTCAAAGTCAAGAGAGACCGTAAAGTATTAATGAGGTTTCTTAGTGAATTACAATCATCAACTTGATAAGAAGTTACGAAGGCACTCTTTTGATTTGTTTAAAAGGTAGGCTAGTTTAGCAAAAACTATGTGAAGTAGAATCAAAGTACTCCTAGTTATAAAACCGAAGAGACAAGGAATGTCAAAACAGATCCCGTAAGAGGAAGATATGATTTTTGCAAAGTCATTTAAGGTATAAAAATACTAGGGTAAACCCAAAGTCAAGATTTGCTAATGCAACCTAAAAGAAAGTTGTAGTACTCATTGGTGGCTACATGAGAATATAAACAACATCGGAAACGGGGCTCGTTTGCGGAAGATACGTAATTTACAAAATCAAAAAAGTAAGCGTGCGCCATGTGCATCACGCACGCCGTGCATGTCAGACGATCGAATTTGCTAAGATTTGGGAAACGTGGACCAGCGAGGGAGTGACACGTGTCGACCTATGGGTGGGCCAACGTGCTGGTGCAGACGTGCACCTAGAAAAGCCTTGTTCATACCCTAAAAACCCTATTGTAAATAGAAGGTCTGATTCTTTCCATTCCACACCTAAAATCAGTTTCTCCCTCTCGCTTATTTAGATCCATCCCTCTCCCAAGTGATCTCGAGCCTTCAAGTTTCCGGACGCAATGTCGAGTAAAAAAAACAAGCTTAAAAAGAGAGTTCACGGCCCCACTGTTCAATATTTTCGAAGTTTTCCAGGGGGATACATGTTAAGTAATAAATTATTGGTTTCTAAAGTTATCATAAGATATTATATCATAATTAATCAAGCAAAGTGGTTATACTCGAATCCTT
This sequence comes from Lactuca saligna, assembly GCF_052625555.1. NCBI lineage: Eukaryota > Viridiplantae > Streptophyta > Magnoliopsida > Asterales > Asteraceae > Lactuca > Lactuca saligna. Next base: position 135,653,965 of record NC_136421.1, on the reverse strand, counting down.
AAGATAATATTATGCTTGGTAGTCACTCTGCCCAAATGTCATGGATAATATTATGCCTACTTGTAACTCCCGTCACCTAGAATGGATCGGTGTATGGCATTATAGGGTATAAGGCATGTTTTTCGGAAAACATATGTAAATACGTGACATGCCAAGTATGAGAACGCAGATCTGGAAGAATATCACGACGTGACATGAGTATGGTCATGATGTGATAATGGTTGCAACCCAAGCTCATGATCTTTTAGGGTTTCCTTCATATTTAAACCCCTAATCTCGGATTTACGACTGCATTTTCACCCTCCATCACCCTGTAGAACCTTGAATCAAACCTTAATACTCTCCTATTCATTTGTGGGCTTATTCTGGGTGTTTTGGTGATTTTAGGAGGACGAAGAAGGCCTTGTAGTGTAGATAATATCTTATCAAGCTTGGAGTTTGTATTTGGGCCATTTCTCGACCATTGTTAGTGTTCAAGATCCAAAATTTATAATTTTTGCTTCTAGATCTATGATTCATGTCCCTTTTCTTCATGTTGTGGAAGTTTGGATGTAAGGATTCCATAAAGTTGGTAACTTTATGAAACCTTTAGGTCCTTTGAGGGTTGTGTTTGTTAGATATGAATTTTGGCTAAGTTTTGAAGATATTCATGTGATTGTGGTTCCATTTGTTCATCATTTTCATCTAATATGAGATCAAGACATGCATTAGACATGGATGTCTATACAACATCGATTTTTAGAATGTTTTTGGAGTAAGAAGGTCCTTTGGAAAGTAAAATGGATAGCTTAAAGGATTAAGGGTTAAATGCATTAACTTGTCCTAATTTTTTGTGGTCACGACGTGATCATATGATGGTCACGACGTGACGAGGAGTTTTCCCGATTATTTTGGATTGACTCTATTATGAAGTGAGGGAATGGCCATCACGACATAACAATGGTTTTGATCGTGACTGAGTTGTTTGAATCTAGATTCTTTGGATGGGGGTTGAGTTGTTAGTCACGATGTGACCATGGGCTGGTCACGACATGAGTATCATCCATTTATATGTTGGGTTGGGCCTGTTTGTATGATGCGTTGGGCCCCTTTTATGTTGGGTGGGGCCCGCTATGTGAGCGGAGCTCGATGTGTAGGTGAGCCCGATGTGTATGGTATGTGGTATTTTGGGGAACTCACTAAGCTTTATGCTTACAATTTTATAGTTTAAACATTTTTAGCTACTTCTAGTTCCAAAGGGAAGGGCACGGTTTGACTACACGGTATTCCATTATGTTTTTTCCGCACTAATTATTATTGATTTACTTTGATGTTTGAAAGATACATTTTACTCTCATTGGTTTTGGAACAAATGCTTATATGGATTGATGGTTTAAAAGGTGAAAACTTTATTGGAATTTTTGGGACACTACAAGTTGGTATTAGAGCCTTGGTTTAAGGGATTCGAGCGCATACTTGGGCGTTTCTGAACTCAAACGGAGGGATTGATAATCTTTTTGAAAGAAAATAAATTTTCTAAAAAGATTTTTACTAAGAAAAGAGGGTGTGATGAGTGCAATCCGCCGAGCTCAAGTAAGTTATTACTAGAATACTCATACATGTTGATATGTTATATATGTTATAGAATGTTTTGCATCCTAGAGGTTATCATAAGGATATATTCAGTATTGCATGCTAGAATGCCTATTAGAAGAGATGTCTATTAAGAAGGATGCATTTTTTATGCTTTGTGGCCTAGGTGAATGATATCGGTCCAATCGTAGTCTTACATCACAACCGTCCTCAAATCAGCCTACATCCTTCCTCGATCCCATGGATGTTATGGTCCTCCTACAACCTCATAACTCTTCTGTCATAGTCTAATTTTACCTATTGAAGGCTACGACCCAAACTATAGATGCACAACACTCTCACAACTACTCAACGACCTGGTGGATGTTACAGGCCACACCGCACTCTTACAACACCTCCACTTTATCTACCAACCTTGTAAATGATACGGGTCATATTGTGTTCTTACAAAATTTTCATATTGTCCATCATCTTAGTGAATGCTACGGGTCACCTCGCAGTCTTGCAACACTTCCTCAATTGCCTGCACACCTAGTGAATGCTACGAGCCACCCAACAGTGTTACAACACTTCTACCACCATCTATCAATTTAGTAAATGTTACGGCTACCCCACAATCTTACAACACTTCCATAACATCCTATTAACCTGGTGAATTCTATGGCTACATTGTAGTCTTACAACACTTCCATACCAGCAGATCAACTAGGTGAATGCTACCACTACCCGGTAGTCTTACAACACTTCCACAACAACCATGGACCCAACTTATGGCCTCATCATTCATCATCTACCACACCATACCATAATCAAATTGATTCGAAACCTCATTTGGTTATACCCCAATCAAGTGTTCGGGTCATACTTCAAACCCTCAAGCCTTTATTAGACAAGAACATGTAGAGAGGTCCTAACAAAAACCTCAACCTGAGACTAGTCACGGACCCAACATGCACCACTACTGATGCTTCCCGTCCTCGAATGAGGTAACCTAGTTTCTAGCCATTACCTCTCTAATTACAACTTCCCAACAAAAATTATCTTTGTCTAATATTCTAGGCTCATTCCACGATCAGAAGTAGTTTTCCACTTGCCATTGGCATGGTTGACCTTCATTGGAAACATTTCCATTAATCCCAAGAGATTCTCCCCCATTTGGAATCATATAAAACCTATCAATTTCGTAACCATTCGAATTTCCAAGCCATCCACAAATTCACCACACAAAGTTGTTGTTAACCTAAGTTTACAAGAACTAGCATTCCATGACCAGTCGACCTAGTGTACACACATCCCAAAATTAGATGAATACACCCTAATATCTCAATGAAATCAATATCTATAAGCACCTTCCACTGATACCACTTTAAAGTCCTCGACCGAATTTAACGGATAACGAAAAACATATAACTCAATTATCAAAACAGATAAATATCTAATCCGATGAATAACTTACTAAGGAGAAATTCCCAAGCGAATAATGCAATTAATCACCCTAAAGGTATGAATTTGACAAATACTGATCTTACACCCTTAATTAGACCATTCCTTTTTTTCATCGAAACCACGGAAGTTCCCTATGATCTCTGCATTCAAATCCAACACGTTCGCGCAACAGCTTCCTCAAACTCCTTGTTGAAACCACCAAAATAAAATTTGCAGTTTGTTCTGCAAGCAGAACATTCAGTCTTCCCCACTTAAGGTTTGATATTTTGTTGGTCAATGTCTCCCACATTGGAGCCCTAAATTGGCTCTCCCAAATACCCTCTAAGCACGACTCTCGATATGCAAAATGGCATATGAAGATTCTCGAAATATAATAACTACGCCATCATGGGGAAATTTTGATTCCTATGTGGGGACTTAGATAAACCAAACATAGCGTCTTACACACAATCTTATAATCACAAGCATAAAATAATAATTTGAGCATGAAGTAAGTGAATACAACACATGCCTGCAATTTCAACTAATGGAACTCATATCTACTTGGCCTGTAATTGCAACACTTGGTTCCTCACGACAGGAGCCTCCACTCTGCCCTCATGTCCATTAGTAATCCTCAGAGTGGCTGGACCTATTTTTCGTACCGGTCCACCTGTCAATCCCGGATAGTCGGCCTTCTTATGGCCTACTTGGATGCAGTGGAAACATAACAGAGTCATTCCCTGGGGATAATCTATGCTAAGATGACCAATCCTACCATACTTATAGCAACCCATACCCCTAGATTGACATACCCCATTATGTTGTATCCTACATGTGTTACACTGACCTCGACCCTACTGGCCCCTCACTCACTGATCAGAAATCTTGGGTCTCTTTGCAGGACCCCCCAACTATTTGTATGTACTCTTTCTTCCTCTTCCCGAGGTTCTCCAAGTCAATATCTTGCTCTCGGGCTCTAGCTATCATGTCCTCCAATGTCCGAAAAGCTGAAAAGCTAAAAAAACTCACTGATATCTGCCCTTAGCATGTCATGGTATCGAGTCTTCTTCATCTCCTCGTCCGCGGCATACTGTGGAACAATTAAAGCTCTCTCCCTAAACTTGGCGTTAATCTCCACTACAGTCTCAGTCGTCTAGAGTAGGTCCTCAAACTCTCTCACCAACTACTGCACCTTGATAGTTGGTGCAAACTCCGCCCTGAACCTGGTAACGAACTCATCTCAAGTAATTGTCTCAACGGCCTCGCCTCCTATAGAGAAATCTACCTCCCCTACAAGTCACGAGCTCTGTGTTTCAAAAGCCAGGATGCAAATCTAACCTTTGACCCTCAGGTCAGAAGCTCATTCCGAAAGCGTTCACCATGTTTGCTAACCACCTCCTACTAGTAATATGGTCCTTCTCCCTAAAGAACTCGGGAGCCCCACAAGCATGGATATAAAAAAAAAGGGTGCAAGCTCCCATAATAGCCATAATCTCAGTGCGAAAAATGCCCAGACATTCAACCAAAATCTCCATGACCCCCTCATTAACCGTGCCGAAGATCACATAAATCTACTTCAAAATACCGCAGCTGATCTCCGACAAGATGAACTCCCGCATATACTCATCAATTAGCACAACACCAACACCAATACTTGAGCCTGAACCTTTTCCACGTGTGCTCATCACCATACTAAAAAGTAACCATACAAATGATCAAAACATACCCAAAGAATTCCTCATCATAAGGGATTCTTAGTATACTTGTGACCCTCCTTAATTTGAGTATGGATCTTATGCGTTTAGTAGTACGGGCCCAATACTACCTTCCACACCTATCCATACTTTCTTCAAGAATTATCCCAAATCCTCTAAGTCACCTTCCAAAATGGTACTCCAAGTATCCACTAAATAACACATCCAAACCCACTAAAATACATCATAGGCTCTCCTAGGTTCCTCACCCCACCCTACTATCAGCTGCTAAAGAACCATTACTAATGTCAGCCAACTATTTCATGAATACAATTGCATGCAACAAAACTTAGATAATACTTTGACTAAAAGACTCATCACCACAATGGTTAGACTTATACGAGAGCTGGACAACAAGGCCAAATCAATCACTCCGAGATTATTTAACTTTTGCAGCATGCAACTTAACATATTCATGAAATAATTAACTCACATCAATATGAGTCCCATAAAGCACAAAGCAACCAGAATTCGAGCATCAAGAAAATCTAACCTGTGCATCCCTAATCAAGCCATTCTATCAAATATTTGATATCCATACTAGCATGTAGTTCTAAAAGCTGAACCAACAGACATACAAAGACATCTCTCCTAGCATTCTATCATGAAATCATGAGCAGGATCTTAGCCTTAATCTAGCATGAAATTCTCATACCATACAACATTACATTATGTACTGGTATTCTAGGAATCACTTACTTTAGTTTGGCTGATTGCATGCATTACACCCCTTTTCTTTTATAAAAACCTTTTAGAAATTTCATTTTCTTTCAGAAAGATTATCAATTCCTCAGTTTAAGTTCAAACACACCCAAGAGTGTACCAGAATCCCTCAAACCAATGCTCTGATAGCAACTTGTAAAGTACCAAAAAAAATTAGTAAAATTTTCATTTTAAAAGCATTTAAACCTTACAAATAAGTTTTTCCAAAACCAATCAAAGTGATTATATCATTTAAAACATCAAAGTAAAAATCATAAATAGCCAATGTGGAAACTCTAGGGATGTTATGCAGTCACATAGAGCCCTTCCCTTTGGAACCGGAAGTACCCAAAACTGTAAACATAAAACCATAAACACAAAGCTTAGTAATTTCCCCAAAATAACTCACACCATACATAGAATAGAGATTGTTATGTACCAACCATAGTATTTTATGTTACTAATATATCATGAGTCATATCATGGTCTTTCCTTGCCATGTCGGGGGCTAAAACCCAGGTCTTACAAATGTTCTAAGAGCCACCTCGTGGTCTTCCATCCAAGTATCACAAAGACAACTTGCATCCTACATATAACTGTTAGGGTCCAAACCCTAGTCTTGAATACAGATTTTCGGGAGACATATCCAGGTCGTTCATACAAATTGCCAAAGGTCACCTCTAGGTCTTCCTACATCACATAATCTAGTAGGCTGGCAATGGTGCCTTCGACCCATGAGTACAGTTAGGAGACTCGCATGACTCACAAAGCCGACTCTAATCCCAGCTCAATGTTGCGTCGACCACAGCTAACAGATCTCACCGCCAAATTATGGGTGCTAAAAATCTCCTAACAAACCACACAAGGTAGACCCTAATTCTACCATCTAAAAAATAGAAATTTGACCAAAAGTCAACCCATTCCAAAATTCAACTGTCAAAGTCAAAATCAACATCCTAAAACGTCAACCATCAAGCCTCACGTCGTGACCAGCCCTTGGTCATGTTATAAGAGTCCACTCGGTGCGATTCCAACTTGTCTCGTCCCAACTCATCCATGGAAACACATTTGAGTTGATCTCATGATGTGAATAGCTTTTTGTCATGTCGTAGCCCCAACAAGCTCAGCAAAAGATGGGGACTTTCAGTCTCACATCGTGAAACCTCATGTCTCACGTCGTGACTACAGTCTGAAGACAAAATCCAAGGATTTAAGTCTTTAATCCATTAATGCATTCAATCAAATTTTTCCATAAGTCAAAGGGGACTCCAAAGTTCCATAAAAATGATTACACTATGGACATGCATGCTGCATGCATATCCTTCTTCCATTCTAGGTCAAAATGAAGAGATTAAGCCAAAATCCTCAAGTATGGGTCCAAAAATCAACCAACTTCTAGATTTGAACAATAATCATACTCCAAGGACCCTTATAATTCATAAAGTGTTAGATTAGGTGTCAAAGTTCATAAATATTTCTAGAATGTACTTGATCCGATTAGCATGGTCCATTTGGGTTGCATGGCATCATGCATTTGGATAGACCAAAATGAGAGAAATAACACTTAAGGTTTATTAATATATTATAAGTTCTAATATATTAACAATATTATTTAATTAGTATTGATCAAGAATTAATTTGATATTAATTAAGTGATCAAAAGAAGACTAATTAAATATATGGGTTGATTATGTAAATCACTCATACTTGTATAGTGGGCTAATGCTCTATGGATTATCAAGTTGGGCTAAAACCCATAGGATGCTCCATGTTGTCTTTGAACCCATGGATCATGGAAATGAAGAGCCATGTCAAATTAGGGTTTACATGGTGTAACCCTAATTATGACACACTATATAAGCAACATGTTGTAGACCAAAATCAGCACTAGTGTAAGAACAAGAGGGCATAACTGATTTTTGAAGTGTTCCATTTCTCTTAAAGTTATTCCAAGGGTATTTGGTGTTGTGTGAGACAATTGAGGCATCACACTTGGGGTGCTAGGCTCACAAGGTTCTCAAGGAATCCAAAGTACCACAAGGTATGTTTTCTTACTATCTTTTATGATTAAAAGTTCCCATGTATGCTAGATAGGTTAAGAACCTTGGAAAATGAATTTTGCATGTATCATAGATAAAACATAGATCCAAGGTTTCTAGGGTTGCATGTACACCATAGGAGTGTTAGAGTGCTCAAAACCAAACCGTGGTACCAGAGTCTGGGCTTGTTTTCTTGTTATATTTGCAAAATTGGCTAAAAAATCGAAGTTTGTTGTTGTCTGCTCAGCAGACTCGCCAAGTCCATGAAGGGACTCGACGAGTCCAAGGCTAAACTCATCCAACTTGCCTAGTTGTTTCATGCACTCGATGATTTGGACCCCCAGACAACATATCTTCGACTGTTTTGGCTGGGATTGGACTAGGAACATTACCCTAAGCTGTTTTTCAACTTATAAACCTATTTTTGATGTGGTAATGTTCATGTTAATCCAATTTCAAAGACAATTGTCAATAGATTCATGTTTTGTATTAGTTTAATGGTTAGGTTAATTACATGAAAAAGTTTGATTAAATTATCTTGTTCTTATGAGTTGCATAGATTAATACAAAAAGTTATGTGAAATTGTAGTTTTCAATCCAAATTAATCTAATAGTTGGTTCTAAAATGTGTTTTTGTAACTTGTCCACAAGTTGTATGAAAAGTCACATTTAAGATTTATAAAACTCATAAATATTTCCATAGTATATGAATAAAGAAAAGACATATTCTTTTAATAGTTTAAAGTCTTCCATAACTTGTCCTCAAGTTATGGAACTTGAAGAGTTTTTTGAATTAAAACTACTTTAAACACATAAGTTACGGAATTGAATAGTTTTGAATAGTTTCAAAACTTTCCCTAAAGATTTGGAATTTGAAAACTTTTCCCTTATGAATACTTTAATTCCATGTTAAGCCCTTAGAATTTTAAAAGTTAAAATCCAACCCTCATACTTTATAATATTATAAGTTAATAATATATATATATATATATATATATATATATATATATATATATATATATATATATATATATATATATATAAGAGTAAAGTTGTTTTACCATTAGTAAGCCTCATTCACGAAGTCGGTCTATAAGGGGGGGGGGGTGTAAGGTTACTGCCGATAAAATGGCAGTTTAATGGATGTCCATTCTCACCCACCGCTTCCTTAACTAGTGGAGGGTCGTTAGCCGAACGGGTAGGAGAAGGACAATAATTCTTCCTTCATTAAAAGTATTAATGATAAATACTAAGTAACTAAACTCTTGTTAATACCCAATCTTAGTTACTTAGGAAAAATGTGAATTTGGTGCTAACCCATGAAATTACACTTTGCACTTTACTTAAGTCGGTTAGTGGATTGTGTGTGGTTAACCAACACACTAACATGATTTAACAAGGTAGGCAAGGGGTAACTTAATGTTTATCATAGTATCGGTGGAGCGTGTGTGGTTAACCGGCACATCGATTGAGAGGTAAATATTAAGGGTACCAAGTATATTTGCATGGTTATTCACACCTTGTTTTATGATCCTCGACATCCTAGTCATAAAACTTGAAAGGGCATAATCGAGATTGAAACATGTCATTGAAAAGTTCAATGAATCTCAAAAGATCTAGGAGTTTCAAATCGAATTAAAAAACCTAATAAATTATTTCATTTTTCATGATGGAAATTGGTGAATCGTCATTCACCTCCTTTCAAATATTTTATAGTCTGGATTACGACATCCCTCTTCCAAGTTATAAAATATTGTGTTGGGTCCTAGCCTTAATATTTCATATTGGATGTTATATTAAGGATTTAAATCAACTAACTTGAATTTCTCCCTTTGTAGATGTCTGGTTCAGACAACAATGATCTTCCCAAATCTTATGGAACACACTTTCCTATGAAGATGAATTCCTGAGTTTGGCTCATGAAATCATACTTCTCTTCCTCCTCCTCCGCCAATTATTCTCCCTAACCAACAAGCTCAAAGACTTGAAAAGTTCAAGATCACTCAAGCACTGCTCATAATGAAACATAAAGATGGAAGGCCTGTGTGCACTCATGTCTTAGGAATGAAGTCACACATTGACAGGTTGAGAATGTTGGGTGTCATTGTCCCAAGGAAGTTGGCTATTGACTAGGTCCTTCAGTCACTTCCTGAGTCATATAGTAAGTTTATTAAAGACTATTATGTGATAGATCACGACATGGCCTTATTAGATCTTTCTTATTTTCTTATTTCTGCTGAATCAGAAATGATTTGGCACAATAGTCAATAAAATATGGGTGGAAGGTCTACTTCTCAAACTTTCATGGACATGGACAATTGTAACATTGGAAGTCAAGAAAAGCTTTCTCTTCCTAATGGAAAGGGATCGGCCTTGGTCAACACAGTTGACCGGAAGGTAAAGAGAAAGTCTAAGTCTGGAATAGCCTTTTGTACCATTCCTGAAGAGTCTATATGTTTTCATTGTGAAGAAAAAGGGCATTGGAAGTGAAGCTGCCCTAGCTACCTGAAGGATCTGAAAGGAAGAAGAATCAAAAAGTTTGACTCTGATTCAGGTAAGTCCACTATCTAACTCTATTAAGTTCCTAATTATTGATTATCAATACATGATGTGACTAAATTACATTTTGATGTTTGGCAGGATCAATCAAAGGGAAGGAAACTTAAAGAAAGAGTATGTTGAATCTGATCGCGAAGATGGATTTCTATCGCATGGTTGAAGATCAGATTTTTGATCTACTACTTAGGGGTTATGATAGATTGCTAGATAACATGTAATAGCATAGTTTTCATTTCAAGTTGCATTGTAAGGAAAAAGTTTTTTTCGCATTTATAAATAAATAAAATTTGTGTTTTATTTTATTGTCTCCTTGCAATGGCATTGTATGAAAAATTGATGTTTGTATGGTTTTATCATCGATGGAAATGTGAATTTGATTCTTTCATTTGTGGTAGTGTCTAAATTTAAAAAATAAAGAAGATTCTCATCAATTGTGTTTCAATTGGACCGAAACTTAGAATCATGCAAGTTCTATAGTATGATCAATGAGAATTTTCATCTTTGGAAAATTAAGACTAATTCCTTGTTCACATGTATATGCGAGTCAAGTGAAGGACTAAGGGATATAGTATACAGTCTTGTCCACTGGTTAAGGTCCACCACAAAATATCGACAAGACTATTACTCATGATTTACTAAGGTTGAGTAAATATGGTTATACTTACCAGTTTAAGTATAATTCTGAAACATTGGAAAAGTTTCAATGTATTGCAGGACGAATGAGAAGAATCAAATTAGGTAGAATGATAAAAGTTTCCCAAATTTGAAAAGATGGGAGAGTACTTTAGTATCATGTTTTGTGATCATCTTAATGATTAAGAAACAATATCACAATTGGTCCTCTAAGGACATCTAATGCATTCTTATGGCTAAGAAGAGGAATCATTAATTGTTGAAATGGTTGAATCAAGAAGATGAGTCATACTTCATTCCAAACACAAGTCTTAGAGTCATACTCCAAGACTGTAAGTTGAGTGACATATCTTAAATAAAGGTTTATAACACTTGTCAAATGTAAGAGTAAAAGTGTCTTACTCTTGTACCTTTGAAATTGGTAAGTTGTGATGTTTTGGATAAAACAAAGACCAACTAAGACCAATTGAGTGAAGTGTTTGTCTTGATAAAGAATCCACACTATCTCTTGAATATTTGGAAAAGTGAGTCTTATATGTCATGTGGACAGTGGGAGTCTTAAAGATCATGAAAAACTTCTAGATCTAATCAAGAAGAAAAGATCTATAGTTTATCACTACCACACAACTTGAGGTTTATAATCTATCGTGTTGACATATTCCTATTTCTGTGCCTATTCCAGTTAAAGCTGGTTTTACATATAAGTTTTGAGAGTTCTCAATTGGTTTCATAACAACTTGGAAGCAATGGCAGGCGCTAGTGCTACCAGGTGGCAAGAAGTTAAGACTGCACAAGTTCGATCCATAATAGTTTGGAGTTGTCACTAACCTTGTCTTGTGATTATGGTTTTGAAAAATTCACATGGATAGGAACACATGCATCATAAAATCTAAAGGTTTTCACTAAGTAGATTTTAAGTTGATAGAAATTGTGATATTTGCATTCTCAAAGTGGTTAGTGGAGCATGTGTGGTTAACCGACACACTAACATGGACTTGTGAGAAATGGCAAAGGTCTAAACAATTGAGATTATGATTACAACATCCCTTTTCATAGTTCTGAATTTATTTAGACACACATGTGTGTTATCTAAGGAAAGGTGTGTGGTTTTGATAAAGTTTTATCAAAGCATCTCGTATCAGAAATATGAACTTTGGTAAAAAGGTCAATAAAGTATTGATTTCTAGAAGTCCAGTTGATTTCTAAGTACATGTCAAAGCTAGTGGAAGCATAAGTGTTATGCTAATAATCATAATGCAAGTGGGAGCATGGTAATTATAACAAGTGTTGCAAGTTAGTAATGTTAATTATAGAAAAAAAAAGTTTCAATTGAAAAAAAAAAAGTTGTTTTGCTATAACTAAAGGAGAGGAAAGTATACTTCATTTCAATTCTAAAAGCTTAGATTGAGGTTTTAATCATCTTTAGTCAAGGATATATATATATATATATATATATATATATATATATATATATGTATATATATATGTATATATATATATATATGTGTATATATATATATATATATATATATATATGAATTTTATGTTGGAATGGCTCAACATAAGGAAATTTTATATATGGGTCCATTATTTGCGTTCTAAAATTCGATTATGATTACGAAATCCCTTTTCATAATTTGAATTATGAGAACATGGAAAATAGAAATAGAAATATTATAGCAAAGACTAGTCTAGTATCATGTCTTTATGAATCTTGTCCCATATGCTTCGGATAGAGGATCGATTACATGTGCTATAATATACATCTGTTCCAAAATTTTCCAAATGCCTAGAGCATTACGAGGGAGAAAGTATTAGAACTAGATATGACTAATTTGATTAAGCAATTGTCGAGGACAACCTAAGGTTTACGAAAAATTGGTTGCTCAAAGACAGTTGAAAGTATAGTGTTAATTTTGGAATGACCATATTGAAATGTTCAGGAGTAATAGTCAAAAGGGGAATATGGAAATGTTCCCATAGGTGGAAGTTATTCATTAAATCTGTGTAAGATTAGGAAACCCTTGAGAAAAAAACCAAACTAGGTCAAAGCCCAGATTCTTCACTAGTTTTCTTTAACTTTATTGCCACTACCCTGACCTTTCGTTCATCACGTAGGTTCTAAATATCAAATACCCTTTCATCAGTGTATAACCAGTCAATAAAATTATTCGGATGAGACTTACCTTTAAAGTTTGGGATGTAGATTTTCACACCAAGGTTCCGAAAAGAATGGTAATGACCCGTTCTAAAATAATGATCTCGTTGACGGCAGTTAACTCCCCAGGGGTTTTCATCTTCTTCCCTATTAGAAATAGGTGATGAACAGATTGCTTAGATTCTATGAAAGTCGTGATTCACTATCAAATTGAAGTATTTCAATGGTACAAATCAAACACTCAATTGGATGAAATTTAGAGATACGAAATCAGACAATGTGTATGAAATGTTCTTCAAGAAGTGTATAAGAAAATGACCAAAAAACGGTATGATTCCTATCTGAAAACTATCACTAGATAGTTACAAACTTTCATCAAAACTACCAAACCTATCATAAAACGGATCCCAACCAGGGGTTTTGTCCCTTAGACTCCTGCAGGGGCTTTCGCCCCTTGGACCCCGCTCCCAAGGGCGTTGCCCCCGAAACCCTGTTCATTTAGGGGCTTCGCCCCTAAATAACAATGTACTTTAAATCTTGAAAACTTGAACAAGTGTGCACTCCTACACCATCCTAACTTATTCAATATTCAACAAGATCACTTTTGGTCAACAAATTCAATCCTATTACACTTAAATAATATGGGTGATATTAAATCACCAACAAACCTCCCCCATTTACGTGTAATCTTGATTAAACTTAAAGGAAAACATAAATAACAACAAATTGATGCATAAATGAAATTTTGTGACGATTGAATTTCACATTAGTATATTACTCAATCCAAATATTTGAATATCAGGGTGTCACTAACTTAACACTATATTTTACTAGCTTGTGTCCCATCCTTCAATAATCATATTTTACTAGCTTGTGTCCCATTCTCATCATTTCTAACTTAACACTATATTTTACTAGCTTGTGTCCCATCCTTCAATAATCATATCAAAGTCAAGTCCCAACTTCTTGAAGCAGCTAAATTTCATGCTTATATAGTCATATAGGTAGTTCTTTTGTTCTTGCACATGCAAATGCAATTTTTCAAAGAACTATTAAGAAATAAAATTTCAACCTCCTTACCTCACAATACTGAACACATACCTTAGAATGATGATTATACTGTGTTCCAATCTTCAAATATCAAGCTTTCCACATTGAATTTAGCATCTAATATTACATTAGATGGGAATTAGGTATCTCAATACAAAAGATTTTAAGTGGATTTTAAACCTATCAGTACATCCACCTTATGTAAAAGATCTCTTGATAACCCTTTGGTTAGATGATCGGCCAAATTCAATTAACTTCTTACAAACTCCACAGATATCACACCAGTCATGATGAGCTCAGGAATCATACTATGTATAACACCTAAATATCTAGACTTCCCATTGTACACTTGACTATAAGCCTTAGCCAAGGTTAAAGCACTATCACATCTGATAGAAATGGTAGATATCAATTTGGGCCATAATGGAATTTTATAAATCAACTTCCATAGCCACTCAGCTTCTTTACCAGCAGCAGACAATGGAAAAAACTTAGATTCCATGGTTGAGTTACTAATACAAGTATGTTTCTAGGATGCCCAAGAAAAGGAATCCCCTCGAAGAAGAAACACCCAACCACTAGTAGAGGAGTGATCCTCTAAGTTGTTAATCCAGTTGGCATCTGAATAACCTTTCAAGACAAAAGGATATCCACTATAAGTTAAACCATAATTCATGGTCCCTTTCAAATACTCGAATACTCTACTCATAATTTGCCAATGATGTGTATTAGAATTACTAGTATATCTACTAATCCTTCCCACAGTATATGCTATATCAGTCCTAGTACTAATCATGGCATACATTAGACAACCAATAGCCCTTGAGTATTCAAGTAGAGACACTAGAGATCCTTTATTAGGTAGAAACTTAAGACTAGAATCTATAGGAGTGCTAATAGGAGAACAATTCTCAAAGTTAAACTTTTTCAATATCTTCTCAAAGTAATGAGATTGAGAAATTGAAATCCCATTGTTTCGTTGTTTAATTCTTATACCAAGAATTACCTCAGCCTCCCCAAAGTCTTTCATTTCTAAACTAGATGATAAGAATTTCTTGGTTTTATCAACTTGTTCTAAATCAATACCAAAAATCAACATATCATCCACATATAAACAAATCATGACTCGTTTACCTGAAGTGTCAAATTTTCTATATACACACTTGTCAGCTTGGTTTAATGCAAAACCAATAGACAAGACATCATCATCAAACTTTTGATGCCATTGTTTTTGTGCATGTTTCAAACCATATAATGAGTTATTCAACTTGCACACTTTGTGTTCATTTCCAGTCATCACAAACTCTTCAGGTTGTTTCATGTATATTTCCTCATCCAAGTCACCATTCAAGAATGCAGTTTTCACATCTTATAATGCCCGGTCCCTGGTATGTATTTTAAATAAGAATTTTTCATTTTTGCAAAGGGACTCGACGAGTTGGAAGCCCCATACTCGTCGAGTAAGAATGGAATTTAGACGCGGGACTTGAAGCCTACTCAACGAGTTAAGAGCCTCAACACGATAAGTAGGGCTGCCAAAATGAAAACCTAATTTTCAAGGTTTAGCACCCTATTAAACTACCTAACCTCCAAAGGTTGGCCTCATTTGTATCCTCCGTCGTCCCAAACCCTAGACAAGAAACCCTAATCCAATTTTGGAGAGTTTTGAGCCATTTTTGTGCATTCTTTTTTATTTTGAAGCTTGAGAAGGAAGGAGAAGCTTGGGGATTCAAGAGGAAGCTAGTAGATCCGGAGTTTAAACTGCATTTATGAATCATTTGAGGTATAAAGTTGATACCTTGGGTTTCTATTACTTAGATCTTCATTTAGTGTTGTATGTTGGCACTCTTGGGGCATATTGAAGTCATTTCAGGATTTGAGTGTATCTTGAAGTTGTGGCTTCAGATCTAGGCACTCATAAGCTTATGAGGCTTCGAGTTGCTGAATTTATCAAGCCTTGGACCTTCCCTATGCCCTAGATCTCTTGTATAGCTTAGTTTTGGTGTTTCTAGCTTCATGACACCATGCATGAATGTCAAGTTAGCAACTTTACGTGGTAACGTAGTCCTAGGGGACCAGATCTATGGTTTGGAAACATTGAACTCGATTCGAAGTGATTGAATGGATTTAGACTAAGGGGGACTCGATGAGTTGTTCATCCAACTCAGTGGGTTGGGTCATGGTCCCCCAACCTTTTTTGTTACTGAGTAAAATCGTCGAGTCTAGGAGTTCAAGGAGGAACTTGGCGAGTTGTGAATGAAATATCCTAACTCTATTATGAGGACGAACACGATGAGCTCATGAAAGAAATCGACGAGTTGGATCGAGATTTCCAGGGTTTTAAAGATCATGGAACTCGACGAGTTGATGGACCAACTCAGTGAGGTGAGTCAACTAGGATGTGGACTTTGACCATGATGTTGACTTTGACTTTGACCTTAAAGGGGTTATGAGTGTGAAAAGGGTAATTAAAGGAAATGATTATGTGTAGGAGTCTAAGAGGGGTTGATTTCAGACCAGGAGCCTTTGCATCAATTTCCCAGTTATCGAGGTGAGTTACCTTCCAGTAAAAGTGGGTCGAAGGCACCAATATCGGCGTACTGGTAGTTGATTATAGTTGAGATGATTGTCTTTGTGATAATTTTTTGCTATGCCACTATCTGTTATGCTTTATGTGCTAGTCTGCTATGATATTATGTGATAGTGGTAGGAGGGGTAGGTTAGACCCTGTAGCTGGTTAAGATAAACCTAAGGGTAGGTCAGACACTGATATATATGTTTGATAGTATGTTATGCTATGTTATTATGTGGTAGTGGTAAGGGTTAAATAGTCCCCGTAATCGGTTGAAATAAACCGGAGGGTAGGTCGGGCACCCAAATATGTCTGGCAGGATAGGTCGAGCACCCAGATATACTTGGCAGGGGTAGGTCGGGCACCCCGGTATGACGAACAAGGGCAAGTTGAGCACCCATATATGCTCCACATGGTAGGCCGGGCACCCAGATATGTCTGGCAGTATGTTTATTGTATGGTAAGTGGTATAATGGGGGAACTCACTAAGCTTTGTGCTTACGATTTTCAGTTTTGGTTTCAGGTACTTCTTCTTCAAAGGGAAGGAGCTGGCATGATTGTAGCACATCACACCACTATTTTCTGCACCATGATGTTCTTGAGATTTGTACTCTGACATTTCATATGGCTTTTTGTGAGACATATGGCTTATGGGTTTTTATGATATGAGATAACTTAATGATGTTTTCAATAATCCATCTTATGAATTATTAAACTAAAAATGATATTTTTGGTCTTGGATTCTGGGATGTTACAAGTTGGTATCAGATCCTTGGTTTGAGGGATTCAGACACACCTCGGGGGTGTCTGGACTCGATTCGAGGGTTTGAAAGATTTTTACAAGAAAATAATTTTTCAAAAAATTAAAATAAAGGGTTTTAAGAAAGAATAAGGTGTGTGATGCGTGCATTCGGCCAAGCTCAAGTAAGTTTTCCCCAATATAGCCATACATGTTTGTTATGATATATGATATCATTATGAGAATTGCATGCTAAATTAGGGCTAAGGATCTGGGAAGGATGCTTTGTATGCCTATTAAATGATAATGAGAACTGCATGTTAGATTAGGGCTAAGGATCTAGGAAGATGCCTTATATGTTTGTTGTATGTGCTTGTTAAGCAGTATGATAGTACTGACTAGTCATAAATATGATATCCTGAGTAGGATATGCTTGGTTCGGGTTACTTAATGCCCAAATGTTGCGTGCTTTGTGATTTTAGGAGTCCTAGTTATCTTTAATTAACTAGTAAACGAATACGTTAAGTTACATATTGCGAGGACTAAATTATTTCAGAAGGTTAGGTCTAGCCCTATTTCGCAACTCTTGTTTGAGTCCAACTATTGTAGGGTAGGAACCCTCATTTGAAGAATTATCTAGTCTTAGTAATAGGTAATGGTATTCGCGAGCTAGTTATGGAGAGATACCAGGGACTTGTTATGCAGCTGATGGCAAAGAGTGGGTTGGAGGTTACCCTAGGGTAAACCTAGGATGAGATTAGTGCAGCGAGCAGTAGTAGTGAAAGGAACTTGGTGAAGTCAAGGAAATCCTTGACTTCACTACGGATATAAGTGGAAGGTATTATGGACCCATACTACTAAAAGCAAAGGATCCATACTTGAGTCAAGGAGGGCTGAGATAGAACCAGGGAACTTGTAGAGTGTGTGAGACCTCTCGAGATTATGTATGACCCTGACGATTATGTGTTTTGTTTCAAAATGGTGGTGACACGTCATGGAGCAGGAGGTTTAGGGTTTGGATCAGGTTCAGGTTTGGATTTGGGTTCCGAGCCGATTAATGATGGATTACGCGAGTTCATTGCGTCTAAGAATATGACAAGCATCCTTGAGTTGACCCTAGTCATTTTCAAGTCAATCAAGGAATGGATCATTGAGCTGATGGAGGATCGCCTTAGGGCATTCTGGAGTTACATGGAATCTAGCCAGACAGGGACGTGCACACTCTCCTTCAGGGACTTCAGGGGATGTGGTGTTCTAAACTTTCACGAGGTGAAGGACCCCATTGTGGCTAGGAGATGGATTGCAGACATCAAGTCTGCAAAGTTGATGAGCTTCTACCCTGATGGGTCGAAGGTCCGGTATAATGCGGGATGTTTGAGAGATAGAGCTAGAGACTTATGGGAGGCAATCAGTGATTCATTGGGAGCCCCAACTATTAGGCTATGACCTGGTCGGACTTTGTGACCAGGTTTAGGATTGAGTTTGCACCGGCTGTGGAGCTTCATCAGCTGGCCAGTGAGTTTCTGGCCACCAAGTTTAGGGAGAAGGCCTTACTAGTGCCTCGATACACGGGTGACAAGGAGATGAAGAAGACCCGATACCATGACATATTGAGGTCTGACATCCGGAAACATGTCAGCTACTCGGCATGCTCGACTTTGGATGACATGATAGCTAGGGCGACAGAGATGGAGATTGACATAGAGCACCTTAGGAAGAGGAAGGTAAAGACTGGGAAAACGATTGGGGTTTCCAGGAAGAAACCCAAGGGATTCGACTCAATGTTAAAGGGCCAGCGAGGCTAGAGCCGTTGTGGGAAATACGGCAAGCCACATGAGGAAGTGTGTAGTGCTGGAGGATCAGGCTGCTACAAGTGCAGCAAGACTGGGCACTTTAGCAAGGATTGTACAGCCCATACTCCCACTATTCAGACATCATACCTAGTTTTCTTTCATTATAATCAGAGGGGCCATAAAAAGGCCAACTACGCTAGACTGACATCAGGAGCGCCAATGGCAGTGCCAACTCTAGCGACCATGCGGATCATGGATAGCCGACAGGGAAAGATAGAGGCTCTAGTGGTGAGGAGCCGAGCTTTCCAGCTGACCGTCGAGGAGGCGCATGCCGCACCGGATGTGGTGATGGGTATGGTTTCTTCTCCCTAACTCTTATTCATGTCGGTTATGATATTTATGTTTTATGTTTTACGTGTTTTGTTTACGATCGTTCCATGTAAACGACATCCCAGTACAAGTGTTATTTGACTTGGGGGCTACTCGATCATTTGTCTCTCTTGTACTTAGCAAGAGGTTTCCTGATTCTTCGGGCATGTTGGATTGTCCTTTAGAGGTCGATATTGCGGATAACTGATATATCTGGGCATCGGCGGTTTTGATAGATTGCGTCTTGAGGTTATATGACGAGCGTTACCTTGTGGATTTAGTTCCCATACCTTTGCGTGGGAACAAGGTCATCATAGGCATGGATTGGTTGAGCCTTAATGGGGCAGTGATCGACTATGCACAACAATTCATAAGTTTCATGACCCCAAGTGGGGGAGAGTTGGTGATTCAGGGAGAGAGGCCACAACGTGGACCAGCTTTGTGCTCAATAGTGAGGGCTAGGCGCTACTTTCAACAGGGTTACGCATGGTATGTCGCCTATGTTATGGATACCCAAGAGGTGGGTGAGGCGACCGTGAGTGATGTGCCAGTTGTGCGAGAGTACCCGGACGTATTTCCAGAAGAGTTATATGGGATACATTCGGAAAGGTAGGTGGAGTTCGGGATTGACCTAGTTCTGGGAGCGGCTTCGATAGCCAAGGAACTATATCGATTGGCTCCTCCTGAGATACAGGAGCTGTTAGATAAGGGATTTATCAGACCGAGCAGTTCGCCTTGGGGAGCCCCGATCCTGTTTGTGAAGAAGAAGGACGGATTACATTGGATGTGTATAGACTACCGAGAGCTGAACAAGGTAACGGTGAAGAACTGCTACCCACTCCCGAGGATTGATGATCTCTTCAACCATCTTCATGCTGCATCTTGGTTTTCCAAGATAGATTTACGTTCAGGCTACCACCAGATGCGAGTCAAATATGAGGATATACAGAAGATTGGTTTTCGGACTTGCTATGGCTACTATGAGTTCATGGTGATGCCCTTCGGGCTCACCAATGCCCCTTCCGCATTCATGGACCTCATGAACCGTGTATGCAGACCGATGCTAGATTTGTCTGTGATTGTCTTTATTGATGACATTTTTGTTTACTCCAAGATACAGGAGCAACACGAGGAGAACTTACAAGAGGTGTTGGATACCCTGAGGAGGGAGAGCTTGTACACCAAGTTCTCCAAGTGTGAGTTCTGGTTGCGCTAGGTGCAGTTTCTGGGGCACCTTGTCAACCAGAACAGTATTTTGGTCGACTCGGCCAAGGTGGAGGCCATGATGAGATGGGAGCTTCCGAAGTCTCCATCTGAGATTCGGATTTTCCTCGGGTTAGCAGGCTATTACCGGAGATTCATACACGACTTCTCCAAGATATCAGTATCCTTGACCCGACTGACGAAGAAGACCACTGTATTTTGCTAGGGGCCTGAGCAGCAAGCAGCATTCGAGACATTGATGCAGAGGTTGTGCGAGGCGCTGATCCTATCCCTGCCAGGGGGTGTGGAGGATTTTATAGTGTACTGCGATGAGTCCATCTCAGGTTTGGGCGCATTGTTGAAGCAAAGAGGGCACATCATCGCCTACGCCTCGAAGCAGCTGAAGCCTCACGAGGCGAACTACCCGACGCACGACCTGGAGTTGGGGGTGGTTGTTTTCGCCCTCAAGATTTGGCAACACTACCTCTGTGGGGTACGTTGTACCATATACAAGGACCACAAGAGCTTGAGGTACCTTATGGATCAGCTGAACCTGATCACCCGGGGAAGGCCAATGTAATGGCTGGTGCACTTAGCCGCAAGGCATTCGCAACCCCGATCAAAGACATATGTCTTAGGATGACAGTAGTGATTCCTCTTTTGGAGAAGATCTGGGAGGCCCAGTAGGAGGCTATGAAGGAGGGACACCAGAAGAGTGATTACATCGTAGGCTAGATTTCCTCTTTCGACAATGATAGTTGCGGGTTGTTGACACTTCACTGCAGAATGTAGGTTCCGTATGCAGGCGGTGTGCACCAGATCCTGGTGGAGGAGGCACAAAAGTCCAGATTTTCCATCCATCCCGAGGCGATAAAGATGTATAGAGATCTTTTTCATGATTACTGGTGGCCCTACAAGAAGCAAGATGTAACCTGGTATGTCGAGATGTTCTTGACCTGCAGGAAGGTCAAGGCCAAGCACCAGAGACCTCACGGAAAGACACAGCCGTTAGATATCCCTGTGTGGAAATAAGAGGATATCACTATGGATTTCATCACAAAGCTTCCCAGGACTGCGCGGGGAGTGGATTTGATTTAGGTCATCATGGATCGGTTGAACAAGAGTACCCTTTTCATCCTGATCCAAGAGAGTATTTTGGCCGAGAAGTTGGCTGACATCTACATCAGAGAAGTAGTAGCTCGACACAAAGTGTCAGTCTTCGTGATATCTGACTGAGATGTACGGTTTACTTCCAGATTATGGGAGAAATTTCATGACAAGTTGGGTACTCGTCTGAATTTTTGCACGACTTTTCACCCCCGACGGATGGTCAGAGTGAGCGGACCACCCAGACCTTGGAGGACATGTTGTGGGTGTTCATATTAGACTTCAGTGGTAGTTGGTATACCTACCTTCCCTTGGAAGAGTCTTACAATAATAATAGCTACCATGCGAGTATCGACCATCCTCCCCTCGATATGTTATATGGGAGGAAGAGCAGAACCCTGATATACTAGGGTGAGATTGGACAAAGGGTCATGGGGAGTACCAAAGTGGTACTCAAGACGACAGAGAAGATCCAATAGGTCCAAAGTAGACTCCAGACGGCCCAGAGTTAGCAAAAGAGCTACGCCGACAAACGACGATCAGACCTGGAGTTTCAGGTATGAGATATGGTTGGAAGGGTGTCATTCGGTTCAGGAAGCGGGGAAACTTAGGCCCCAGATACATTGGACCTTTTAGGGTTATAGCCCAGGTGGGCAAGGTGACGTATAGGATAGATATGCCAACCCAGCTTAGTCAGATCCATAGCACCTTTCATGTCTCTCAGCTACAAAAGTGCTTGGTAGATGACTCTATAGTGGTGCCTCTAGAGGATATTCAGGTAGATGACGGCTAGAACTACATTAAGTGACAAGTATCCATCTTCGACATGAAGATGAAGGATATGAGGAACAAGAGGATTGAGTTAGTGAAGGTGTAATGGCAGCACTGCAATGGCTCTGAATGGACTTGGGAGCCAGAGGACAAGATGAGGGAGCACTACCCAGAACTATTTCCAGACGCATCAGACTTCGAGGACGAAGTCTAAAATAAGTGGGGGAGATTTGTAATGCTCAGTTCGTGGCATGTATTTTAAATAAGAATTTTTCATTTTTGCAAAGGGGCTAGATGAGTTGGAGGCCTCAAACTCATCGCGTAGGAATGGAATTTGGACGCGGGACTTGAAGCCTACTCGACGAGTTGAGAGCTTCAACTCGATGAGTAGGGCTGCCATAGTGAAACCCTAATTTTCAGGGTTTAGCACCCAATTTAAACACCTTAATCTTCGGAGTTTGAACTGCATTTCTGACTCATTTGAGGTATAAAGTTGATACGTTGGGTTTCTATTACTTAGATCTTCATTAAGGGTTGTATGTTGTCACTTGTGGGCCATATTGAAGTCATTTTTGGGATTTGAGTGTATCATGAAGTTATGTCTTCAGATTTAGGCACTCATGAGATTATGAGGCTTAAAGTTTCCAGCTTTATCAAGCCTTGGCCCTTCCCTAATGCCCTAGATCTCTTATATAGCTTAGTTTTTGTGTTTCTAGCTTCATGACACCATGCATGAACGTAAAGTTGGCAACTTTACATGGTAACATAGTCCTAGGGGACCAGATCTATGGTTTGGAAGCATTGAACTCGATTGGAAGTGACTGAATGGATTTAGACTAAGGGGGACTTGACGAGTTGTTCATCCAACTCGGCGATTTGGGTCGTGGTCCCCCAACCTTTCTGTTATTGAGCAAACTCGTCGAGTCTAGGAGATGACTCAGCGAGTTGACCATGGTTTTTGGGTTTGAAGATTGAAGAACTCGACAAGTTCAAGGAGAAACTTCGCGAGTTGTGAGTGAAATGTCCCAACTTTGTTATGAGGAGGAACTTGTTGAGTTCATGAAAGAACTCCACGAGTTGGATCGAGATTTCTAGGGTTTTATGGATCATTGAACTCGACGAGTTGATGGACCAACTCAGCGAGTTGAGTCAACCAGGATGTTGACTTTGACTTTGACCTTGACCAAAGTTAACCCTTAAAGGGGTTATAAGTGTGAAAAGGGTAATTAAAGGTGTAATGCCCCGATTCTCAGGTATTGCTTAAATAAGATTTATTGGGTTAAGCTCTACTCAACGAGTTGGTTGACTTACTCGTCGAGTAGCAGCTGGTTGAGATCGGGGTTTGCACCTCTATTTAAAGTAGCCTTAGCCTCCTTTGGCCTCTTTACAGTCTTTGAGAGCCCCTTAAAACCCTAATTCGTGTGTGTGTGCCTTCGTGTGGTGTTTGAAGCTTGGAAAAGAGAATCTTGGAGGAAGAAAGCTAAGAATGCAAAGGAAATTGAAGCAAGGAACGAGTGGGAAGCAGGATTTACCTCAGCTAGCATCCTTTGGAGGTATCAAAGTGTCATCCTTACTTCCTTTTTCCCTTTTGATGAGTTGTTAGGGATTTTATGGATTTTCAAGTTGGTATAGTGAGCTATGGGCTAGATCTGAAGTTGTAACTTCAGATCTGGACCCTCCTTAGATTCTAGAAACGTAAAGTCACAGTCTTGGTTGTGATTAAGGTCCTTCTTGAGCATGAAGTTCCATTAAGAACTTAAATAGGCATTTAGAACCTTTATAGCCATGCATGCACGTAAAGTTTGCAACTTTACGAGATAAGCATGCCCTAGAAGCTTGGATCTATGAGTTAGAGCCGTTGCATGGCTCAAAAATATGTTTGTATGGAAAAAAAAGACTGAATGGACTCGTCGAGTTACATGAAGATGGCCATGAACTCGACGATTTGGATGTACAACTCGGCGAGTCCAATGAAGATTGTCATAAACTCGACGAGTTGAAGAACAACTCGGCGAGTCCGGTGAGTTTACTCTTGGATATGTATGAGTGTGCTTTCGTTGAGTTGCAAGGAGGGAACTCGATGGGTGGCCTTACAGTTTGATCGAGAATCAAAGGAACTCGACGAGTCACTCCGATGTCTCGGTGAGCTGGAATGTACTTCAAGGAACTCGGTGAGTAGCCAAGGGTACTCGGCGAGTTAAGGTCAACATGGATTGTTGACCTTGACTGAGGACTTTGACTTTGACCAGGGATTGACTAGTGGGTTATGGAGTACCTTATAAGGTTAAGTACTTAAGAGTATGTTGCACTATGATGATAGGTGGTGGAGCCTATGTCAAGTGATCCGAGAGTTGGAGTTTACCTTTCATGTCGACACCTGCAAGGTGAGTCATCCTCACCATATCGATAGGGTCTGCGGCACCAAGGTCAGACCTTTAGTTGTTATTTTTATGGTATGCTACATGTGGTTATGATCTGTTGGATCAGAATCGGAGTAGGCAGTATGTTATGCTCCTATGATCCATAAGGGTTGGTATGTTAGTTACCTGCTAGGTCGGTACTCTAGTTATAGGAGTATTCCTTGATTGATGATCAGTGTGACAGATATGTTTGATGTTTGTATATGCCTGTATATGATACAATGTGCACATGGTTATTTGCTTGTGGTTGGGTTGAGGTGGTCCTGCTTTGTGCTGAACGCCAATATAATCTATGAGCGGTCCGGGGAGACTGTAGGCCCACGTGGCGGACCAATCATGCCGAAGGCTCGGGATAGATTCAGATAGACTGTAGGCCCGGTAGGGCGGTCCAGTCAGGCCGATGGCTCGGTATGCATGTTGATTGATTGATTGATTATTACTGATATGGTATTGTCAATGTGGTATTGGTATTTTGGGGGTAGCTCACTAAGGTGCTGTTTGTTTTTTGGAAAAAACCTCTTCAAACCTCTTACTGCTGCGCGGCGCAGCAGACGCGCAACACTTTTAATCTCGCAGCTGTTTGTTTTTTAGAAGCCTTCTGAGTCAAAAACCTCTGCGCGTGCTCTGTTTGGCGCAGCACTTGTACTGCCTCTTCCAACCTCTTCCAACCTCTTCTTCTTCTTATTTTATTGCTGAAATTTTGATTATATATTATTAAAATTTTATTTCATATTTTTTTTCCCTTTTTTTTCATTTATTCTTATTGAATTTATTTTTCATTTTTTTTATATTCAATAATAATAATTTCTTGATGAAATATCATTATTTTTTACTGAAAATATCTTTATTTTTTGTTGAAATATCATTCTTTTTTACTGAAATATCATTAATTTTTACTGAAATGTTATACATTATTAAATTTTACGTATTAAAAAGCTATTTTCGGTTTATAAAATTAGTTTATTTTAATTTTTTAATATCTGCAGCAGTATGCAGCTGTTAAAAAAACAAACACGCTTTTAATTATAGTCTGCAGCTGTTTGGTCCACCTCTTCTACTGCAAAGGGTTGCAGAGGTGGTCCGCAGACTTCATGAATTTTTGCTTCAGAAAATCAAACAGCACCTAAGCCTTCGGCCTTACAGTTTTCAGTTTACTGTTTCAGGTACTTCAGGAGATCATGGAAAGGCTATGGCATGACCGTGCTGCTCCTCATCTTTATGTTATGATTTTTGGGACACTCTGATGGAAAATGATTTGAAAACATTTTGTAAACAATGCTAT
Source organism: Lactuca saligna (assembly GCF_052625555.1). NCBI lineage: Eukaryota > Viridiplantae > Streptophyta > Magnoliopsida > Asterales > Asteraceae > Lactuca > Lactuca saligna. The sequence continues at coordinate 135,627,814 of NC_136421.1, read as the reverse complement.
TTGGTTTTTATTTATGATTGAAAAAGTTTAAATTTTGTGTAAAATTTATGGATTTTACAAGTTGGTATTAGAGCCTTGGTATTAGTGAATTGGAGGAACACTCGTGTGAATCCAGTCTAAAATCAAGGATATTCTCGGAAAATAAGTTTTAAAATGGTTTTCAAAATAAAGGCTGGAGGATGCAGAGGGTACGATCAGCCAGAGCCTGTAAGTAAACCCCAAAATACCATGCAGTTATTTGATATTCTGATATGTTAGAACAACATGCTAGTGCTAGGCTATGCATCTTCAGGAATCACAGGATAGATTTGCCTGATTGCATGATGCCTATTAGTCTAGGGTTTCTTGTATGTGGAATTGACATCATAACTGTAGATGTTTAGTGTATGCATCACGACTGTGCATAATAAAGACCTTATAGCCTGAGAATGTTGATTCGGCCTTTGGGTAGGATTGGATATTCGAAAGTCTATTGGGTCCAGCGTTATGTGTAACTAGCACGCACTAGCGCTGCATGGGATGATGGAAGTTTCATGGATGTGTGAGTCATGATAAGTGGTGAGACTAGTTGCGAGATATTTGGTATTCCCCTAGAAATAAGGGTTAAGCACATTTCCTATGTTGATGAGATTGTTAGGGCGTTGTGGTGATACTTGAGACAAATATGGGTAGGTGTGGAAGGTATTATGGGCCCGTACTACTGAAAACACAGGACACATACGCGTACCAAGGAAATCCCAACCCCTAGGGTTTTTGGGTTTTGGTCTCCCGACATTATGTTATTTATCTAATGACTTATATATATATATATATATATATATATATATATATATATATATATATATATATATATATATATATATATTTCAGTATGGTGGTGACGAGACGTGTTGCTTCGGGATCGGGGTCGGGAGACAGAGGGTTGGAGGTGCCGGTAGCACCTGAGCTCATGGTTCAGATAGGGACCGAGGAGTTGGATGCCAGGATCCGGGAGATCATGCATGACGAGATTGTTGCTGCATTCCGAGCACAACTACCAGAGATGTTTGGGTCGATTAAGACCACAATGGTTGAGTACTTTGATGAGCGATATGCAGCTCTAGTAGAGACAGTTGCTGTTGTAACTGTGGCAGGGATTGGAGGAGGAGTCGGCAGGGCTTTCCAGTACCGGGACATCGATAATACGAAGCCCCCGACGTTTGATGGTACACAGGATGCGATTAGGAGTGTATTGAAGTCATTTTTGGGATTTGAGTGTATCATGAAGTTATGTCTTCAGATTTAGGCACTCATGAGCTTATGAGGCTTAAAGTTTCCAGCTTTATCAAGCCTTGGCCCTTCCCCCATGCCCTAGATCTCTTATATAGCTTAGTTTTTGTGTTTCTAGCTTCATGACACCATGCATGAACGTAAAGTTGGCAACTTTACATGGTAACATAGTCCTACGGGACCAGATCTATGGTTTGGAAGCATTGAACTCGATTGGAAGTGACTGAATGGATTTAGACTAAGGGGGACTTGACGAGTTGTTCATCCAACTCGGCGATTTGGGTCGTGATCCCCCAACCTTTCTGTTATTGAGCAAACTCGTCGAGTCTAGGAGATGACTCAGCGAGTTGACCATGGTTTTTAGGTTTGAAGATTGAAGAACTCGACAAGTTCAAGGAGAAACTTCGCGAGTTGTGAGTGAAATGTCCCAACTTTGTTATGAGGAGGAACTCGTTGAGTTCATGAAAGAACTCCACGAGTTGGATCGAGATTTCTAGGGTTTTATGGATCATTGAACTCGACGAGTTGATGGACCAACTCAGCGAGTTGAGTCAACCAGGATGTTGACTTTGACTTTGACCTTGACCAAAGTTAACCCTTAAAGGGGTTATAAGTGTGAAAAGGGTAATTAAAGGTGTAATGCCCCGATTCTCAAGTATTGCTTAAATAAGATTTATTGGGTTAAGCTCTACTCAACGAGTTGGTTGACTTACTCGTCGAGTAGAAGCTGGTTGAGATCGGGGTTTGCACCTCTATTTAAAGGAGCCTTAGCCTCCTTTGGCCTCTTTACAGTCTTTGAGAGCCCCTTAAAACCCTAATTCATGTGTGTGTGCCTTGGTGTGGTGTTTGAAGCTTGGAAAAGAGAATCTTGGAGGAAGAAAGCTAAGAGTGCAAAGGAAATTGAAGCAAGGAAGGAGTGGGAAGCAGGATTTACCTCAGCTAGCATCCTTTGGAGGTATCAAAGTGTCATCCTTACTTCCTTTTCCCTTTTTGTTGAGTTGCTAGGGATTTTATGGATTTTCAAGTTGGTATAATGAGTTATTGGCTAGATCTGAAGTTGTAACTTCAGATCTGGACCCTCCTTGGATTCTAGAAACATAAAGTCACAGTCTTGGTTGTGATTAAGGTCCTTCTTGAGCATGAAGTTCCATTAAGAACTTAAATAGGCATTTAGAACCTTTATAGCCATGCATGCACGTAAAGTCTGCAACTTTACGAGATAAGCATGCCCTAGAAGCTTGGATCTATGAGTTAGAGCCGTTGCATGGCTCAAAAATATGTCTGTATGGAAAAAAAAAAGACTGAATGGACTCGGCGAGTTGCAAAGTGACTCGGCGAGTCACATGAAGATGGACATGAACTCGATGAGTTGGATGTACAACTCGGCGAGTCCGATGAAGATTGTCATAAACTCGACGAGTTGAAGAACAACTCAGCAAGTCGGATGAGTTTACTCTTGGATATGTATGAGTGTGCTTCCGTTGAGTTGCAAGGAGGGAACTCGATGGGTGGTCTTACAGTTTGATCGAGAATTAAAGGAACTCGACGAGTCACTCCGATGACTCGGGGAGATGGAATGTACTTCAGGGAACTCGGTGAGTAGCCAAGGGTACTCGGCGAGTTAAGGTCAACATGGATTGTTGACCTTGACTGAGGACTTTGACTTTGACCAGGGATTGACTAGTGGGTTGTGGAGTACCTTATAAGGTTAAGGACTTATGAGTATGTTTTACTATGATGATAGGTGGTGGAGCCTATGTCAAGTGATCCGAGAGTTGGAGTTTACCTTTCGTGTCGACATCTGCGAGGTGAGTCATCCTCACTATATCGATAGGGTCTACGGCACCAAGGTCGGCCCTTTAGTTGTTATTGTTATGGTATGCTACATGTGGTTATGATCTGTTAGATCGGAATCGGAGTAGACAGTATGTTATGCTCCTATGATCCGTAAGGGTTGGTATGTTAGTGACCTGCTAGGTCGGTACTCTAATTAAAGGAGTATTCTTTGATTGATGATCAGTGTGACAGATATGGTTGATGTTTGTATATGCAAGTATATGATACAATGTGCACATGGTTATTTGCTTGTGGTTGGGTTGAGGTGGTCCTGCTTTGTGCTGAAGGCCAATATAATCTATGAGCGGTCCGGGGAGACTATAGGCCCACGTGGCAGACCAGTCATGTCGAAGGCTCGAGATAGATTCAGATAGACTGTAGGCCCGGTAGGGCCGTCCAATCAAGCCGATGGCTCGGTATGCATGTTGATTGATTGATTGATTATTACTGATATGGTATTGTCAATGTGGTATTGGTATTTTTGGGGTAGCTCACTAAGCCCCCGGGCTTACATTTTTCAGTTTACTGTTTCAGGTACTTCAGGAGATCATGGAAAGGCGAAGGCGTGACCGTACCGCTCCTTATCCTTATGTTATCATTTTTGGGACACTCCGATGGAAAATGCTTTGAAAACATTTTGTAAACAATGTTATTTGGTTTTTATTTATGATTGAAAAAGTTTAAATTTGGTGTAAAATTTATGGATGTTACAAAAGGAAATGATTATGTGTAGGATTTTAAGAGGGGTTGATTTCAAAGCAGGAGCCTTTACAGCTATTTCCCAGTTATCGAGGTGAGTTACCTTCCGGTAGAAGTGGGTCAAATGTACCAATGTCAGCCCACTAGTAGCTGATTATAGCTGAGATGATTGTCTTTGTGATAATTGTCTGGTATACCACTATCTGTTATGCTTTATGTGCTAGTATGCTATGATATTATGTGATAGTGGTAGGAATGGTAGGTTAGACCCCGTAGTCGGTTGAGATGAACCGGAGGGTAGGTTGGACACCCAGATATGTCTGACAATATGCTATGCTATGTTATGTGGTAGTGGTATGGGTGAAATATTCCCCGTAACCGGTTAAAATAAACTGGAGGATAGGTTGGGCTCCTAGATATGCCTGGCAGGGTAAGTCGAGCTCCCAGATGTGCTTGGCAAGGGTAGGTCGGGCACCCCAGTATGCCTGACAAGGGTAGGTTGAGCACCCAGATATGCTCATCATGGTAGTCCAATCACCTAGCTATGCATGTAAGTATGGTTATTGTATGGTATGTGGTATGATGGGGGAACTCACTAAGCTTTGTGCTTACGGTTTTCAGTTATGGTTTCAGGTACTTCTTCTTCAAAGGGAAAGGAGCCGACATAACTGCCACACATCACACCACTATTTTCCGCACCATGATGTTCTTGGGATTTGTACTCTAACATTATTATGGCTTGTTTTAAGACATATGACTTATGGGTTTTTATGATATAAGATAACTTAATGATATTTTCAATAATCTGTCTTATGAATTATTAACCTAAAAATGAAATTTTTGGTCTTGGATTTTTGTATGTTACACATCCATTTGGTGAATCATAAGATTACATATAGCTTCAAGAGCTAATCATAATCTAATAGTAGAAATTCTAGCAACAGGAGCATATGTATCAAAGAAATCAATGCCTTTCTTTTATCTAAAGCTTTAGATAACCAATCTAGCTTTATACTTATTAATTGTGCCATCCACCTTCATTTTTTTGAGGGTCCATTTACATCTTAATGCCTTGCAATCAAGAGGTAAATCAGACAATACCCAAGTATTGTTATGCATGATAGAATCAATCTCATCCTAAATTGCCTCTTTCCAGAAATGAACATCTCTAGAAGCCATAGCTTCACTGAAGTTGTTGGATCCTCCTCAATATTAAAATAGAATTGATGTTGAGACATAGTCTCATCCCTTGTTCCTTCAACTAAATATAGTTGAAAATCATATCCAAAAGATTTAGCTTTTCTAGCTCTAGTACTCTTTCTAAGTTCAGGCATAGAACTTGTACCACCGGAATCATCTTCAACTTGAGTTGTATTGCAACACTCGGTTTTGAAAGTGCTTTGTTACTCGGAGCTATGGCCCAATCATCATTTTTCATGGGGATTAAGGCTTCAGGAAATGAAGGATTTAGACCGTTTCAGATGTAGGTGCCATGGTTTAAGTGAACCATGTGTTCGATTATGTCTTCAGAAGCCAATGGTAAGACTGTAAACCGATATCTTGGTCTTTTATGGATTTTGGGTTCTTTTTCAGGAAGTTTTTAGGAAAGGGTGAGTTGTTAGAAGAGTAGGGCTTCTCGTCACCTTTCCGTGGATGTAAAGTTCGTCGAAAACGGACTTAGAACGAAGGAGTTATGGCCGAAAGAAATTCTAGGGTTTTGAGAGTTATCGGGTATGCGGGGTGTACTAGTTGTGTACGTGGGTCATCCAGGGTGAGAAGATCGCGGGTTTTCCATAGTATGTAGGCGTACAAAGGGGTACGTTGGGCGTACTGCCTTCAGCACCAAACCCTAATTTATGGACTTATACATTTTATAAGCAACATTATACCCTTCCTTGGGTCATTCTAGGTCAGTCTTCACCCCTTTTAGCATCATAGAAACCGTAGAGTGCCTTGAGTGAGCTTTTGGAGCTTGGAGAAAAGTGTTTACGGTGATTTGTGTAAGAGAAGAAGAAAGTTGATGACTCATTTCCTGGAGGGAGCTTGTAAATCCAAAAAAGTTCTCATCTTTTGCAATCCATTGGAGGTAAAAAGCTTTGATCTTGTTTTCTCATTTCATAGATCCTCTTTTGGAGTTTGTTCTTAGACATTTTAGCATCTTTTGGGTGGTTCTTATGAGCTCTAGTTGTTTTAGAAGTTGGTATTGTGGATCTGGACGTTTTAGGATTCCCAAAGGCATAAAAATGTAATCTTTATGATTTATTTGGATTCATGCATTTGTTAAGACCTTTCATTAATCTCTTTTGAGCTCTTGGGTCCCATTAAGTCATATATGTAAGTAAAGTAGCCAACTATACGTATTAAATTACCCATGGGAATCAAATATGAGAGTTTGGGGCAAGGACTTAAGTGATTAAGTGCTTTTGGAGATGGTTGGGATTCAGAGGAGTACGTTGGGGGTACCCAACTGGTACGTTGGGCGTACTAGCTGAGTACGCGGGGCATACTCAACCAGATTGGACCTTCTTGGATTGTTGACTTTTTGGGCTTTGGACCTTGGACCAGGAGTTGACTAAGGTTGACCATTCAGTATTTCAGGCCTTTTTGGATGTTGATCCTTCTTGGGTTAGGTCCATGATGGATTTGGGCCTTGTGGGCTATTTTGGGTTCGGGCTTTCTTATGGGCTTGTAAGTGCATGGATTTTTATCGGACCAGCTAAGGATGTATGTTTGGATTGGGAATAAGTTATTGGGTTTTAGGGTAAGGCCCATTTAGGGGTTTGGGCCTAATTTGGAAAATTGGGCAATTAGTGGGCTTTCATGGATTTTGTGGTTTTATATCTTGTTGGGCTTGGCCTTAGTTATGAATCTTATTGGGCTAGGGGTAAAATTGTTACTTTACCCTAGGTATGGATTATGAATCATGGTTTGGGACCCAATTGCTAATTGGGTGATATTTTGGTGTTGTTAGCTCGGGGAGTTGCAAGGGCAGCAGCTAAGGATTTCCGGCAGGGAGCTTCAACAATGCGAGGTGAGTTACCTTCCCGATATAAATGGGTCGAAGGCACCAATGTCGGCCCACTAGTAGTTGTTTATAGTAGAGATGATTGTTTTTGTGATAGTTATCTGGTATGCCACTATCTATTGAGATTTATGTGCTTGTATGTTATGTTATTACGTGGTAGTGGTAGGGGTGAAGTAGACCCCGTATCCGTTCGAAAGAGACCGAAGGGGTAGGCCAACACCCAGATATGCTAAGCAGTATGTGATTATGAAGAGGCCGAATGGGTAGGCTAGCACCTAGATATGTTAGGCGGTTACCGGTTGAAAGAGACCGAAGGGGTAGGCCAGCACCTAGATATGTTAGGTGGTTATCGGTTGAAAGAGACCGAAGGGGTAGGCCAGCACCCAGAAGCAATATGTTTATTGTATGGTATGTGGTATGATGGGGGAACTCACTAAGCTTTGTGCTTAGGGTTTTCAGTTTTGGTTTTAGGTACTTCTACTTCGAAAGGAAAGGAGTCGGCATGATCGTAGCGCATCACACTATGATTTTCCGCACATGAGATCTTTGGGATTTGTACTCTGATGTTGTTTTCTTATAACATGTTTTGGATATCGGATTTGATTATGATATGAGACGATACTATTGATGTGTTCAAACTACTAGTTTTTATAATTATGTAATTGAAAATGAAATTTTTAATCTTAAATTTTGGGATGTTACATGTGTTCTTGTTGAAAGATTGTTGAATCATGTCCCTTGGTCTAGGTATAGATGTAAATCTTTCTTCATCAAAGATAACATCTTTTGACTCTATAACAATGTATCTTTTTGGATTATGCTTTGATTTGAAGTATTTGTTTCCTATTTTTCAGCTAGTGTTTGACTAAGTAGAAAGGCAGCCGACCTCTCGGGGGTAGAAAATTTAGAACCTTATTTTCGTTTTTGGAGATCCTCTTGAGTCTCGAATTTCATGCTTTCTTTTGACTAATTGCAAGCATTAAGCTACGTTTGACTATCTCCTTAAAAGTGTTCTTATCAATAATCCATGAGAGTATTTAAGCAACAATCACTACCATATTGTGTTTTACAGTAAAACATATATTGAGGTGTACTTTGGATGATGTAGTGTTTGAACTCGATGTATGGTATAGGAGTTTAAGTAGCTTCCATCTAATAGACACATGCAAGAATGAACATCCAACTAATTAAGTTCAAAGAGTGTTAGCTGAATGGGTTGCTAGAACTTAAAATATGAAATATCAATGTCTCTCAATTCCCTTAAAGTGAGGAAATTAAGACTCCACTTAAATAGGTTGGCACTAGGATTCTTGAGGGGATTGGGTTAATCATGAGTATGTGGGTTGTGTCGTTTCAGCCAAGACTCGGTTAATCATGAGATTCACAAACACTTTCAGTCCAAATAGTGTTTCCTCACAAGTACAACACTTGTAAGGTGTCATGTTACGTTGTTCTTAATTATGATCAGTCCAATCTAATCGTTTACTAATGGCCCTAATTTTGCAAACCAATAGATTTAGATTGATAATAGCAAAGAGCTTTTCTAACTAAGCCCATCGATTTTCTATATGAGTAGGCTCTCACTTCCATAGTGGGTCAATTGTCAAAACCTCTTGTACTAACAAGTAACAAGCTCACATTTAATATTGTGTGGGTGTTGGTGGTTGCTATATATTTAAATTTGTCATACATAACTTTTCAACTCAAAGGCATATTCATGGATGTAATGAGAAAACAATAATTTACAAATGAAGATGATTGAAGTAAAGTAGGATATTTAAGTGTTCTTTACAAAGGTATTAATTTGAAGCAAATCAACATTGAAGAAGAAGAAGAGTAGCATGCAGTAGTTACATACATAAACACGATTGACACTGACACTGACAGAATTCAAATCCTTGATGGAATCATGGGAATGTTGTTCTGTAGATATGCACAAGCAGCAGCCACTCCACTCCCCAGCTTCACCGGGTATCCCACATCCTTGAGCACCATCTCCACCCCCGCAAGACACCCCAGCAGTTGCAACTACACACACATGTATTTGTTAATGGTTAATTCTATAAGATATACATATACATATGTAGAATTAATATGCTTACGTCATTAACATGGCCAAGATGTCCTATTCTGAAGACTTTTCCGGCGACTTTGTTAAGGCCGAGACCCAAGCTTAAGTTGTATCGTTTCCATCCCCTTCTAACAATTTCAGAGCTATCAATATACGGAGGAACAACCACAGCTGTGACTGTGTCACTGAACCATTCCTCCTTTTGGGTGCAGTTTTTCAACCCCCATGCTTCAACAGCCAGCCTTGATTATACATAAATATTTATTTTTATTAGTAGTATAAAGCAACTAGAAATATAAGTTCGTTGATATTAAAGTAAATAATTTATATACCTAGTGGCAGTGCCAAGACGATTGTGCCTTGCAATAACATTATCCAATCCCTCTTCAAAGATGAGATCAAGTGCAGCTTTTAAGCCATAGAGAAGCTGAATGGAAGGAGTGTAGGGCCAATAAGTCCCCATTTTGTAGAATTTCAAGTAATCTTTCCAGTCAAAGAAAACTCGAAGTGATTTTGCAGTTTGAGAGGCTTCGATGGCTTTAGGGCTTGCACACACGATTCCCATACCGGTGGGAAGGGAAAGTGCTTTCTGTGAGCCGGTTAAAGCCACATCTACACCCCATTCATCCATGCGGAAATCCAAAGCGCAGATTGATGACACGCCATCAACTAGAAACAGAGCCGGGTGCTGGTAGTGATCTAACATATGAATTACCAAAATTACTTACCATATTAATTAAGAAGGCGAGTTTAGATGGATGTAATAATATATACGAATATGATGTGGTTAATTAATTAGTATTAAAAAAAAAAAAAAAGCAAAATGGTTTTACCGAGTATTTTCCTTACGGAAGCCAAGTTGTTTGTAACTCCTGTGGCAGTCTCGTTGTGAACAATGCAGACAGCCTTGATAGTATGCGCGGTATCTGCAGCCAGTTTTGATGCTAAAACTTCCAAATTGGCACCCGCGCCCCATTCACTTTCCACCACATCAACATTGAACCCAAGTCGTTGCTGTTGATCCACCCAAAGCAAACTGAATTGTCCGATCACAAATGACACAATTCGGTCTCCAGGAGACAAGGTGTTTGTAAGTGCACTTTCCCATGCACCAGTACCTAACCCAAAATGTTGCAGTAAGTAACTATATCACTATATTATTGCTATGATAAACGATCGAAAAAAAGAAAATAGGAGTATAATATACCTGTAGTTGGGATGAGAAAAGGGGTCCCCGAAGTGGTCTTGAAAATCTTCTTCACATCTTCAAGTAAAATTTTAGTCAAAGCGGGAACTGCTGGAGACCGATAGTCTTCATTGTTTCGGTTCATTGCACGAAGTACTTGATCCGGGATGTTGACGGGTCCCGGAACAAACAAATGATTCCTTCCAGGTGCATAAGTATAGTCCATCTTTGCCCTACCTTTGGCCAATTCAAAAAATAATTTTTTTTTTAAAAAAAAAAAATCAAGAAATAACAACATATTTTCGTTTATCACATCATTGTGCTTTCAAGTTTTTTTTTTTTTTTTTTTCATATTAGTGCATTATGGTTTTTATAAGATGCCCGATGATAGGATTGTATTTTCGATTTCTTTCTTATTTCGACATCGTATTTTGAAAATTCTACCCGATTATAGAATAATTTTGATATATGGATGATATCGCTATAGTTGGGTAGATATTTCAAAATGTTAAAAGTAGGGTGTTATATAAACAAATCAACGAAAATTAGTTGTTATTGATTGCATTTAACCCGAAAATAAACTACATAAGATAAGCACAAAAGGTCAAAAACAAAAGAAAACACGAAAATCGACCAAACTATTTTTAACATAAAAAGGTTGAAATTAGTGTTATAATAAGTTTAAGTTAAGTTAAGCGATCAAATGACCTTCTACCACTTAATTGCCTTGGTGGGGATTACACAGATGCTTAGGTGGTCCCACAAGTAGTTCATTTCACCATGTTAAACAAATATTAATTTCAGATTACATGGACATAAGTGGTTCATTTAACCATATAAAGTATAATTATTTCGTTTTCTTATGAGTTTGTATTCTTTACGTAATCAACGATAACTGAAAACTAGAGATTAAATCTTCATCAGAATTGATGATTCAAAGTCTACGTTATTCTTTAGATTCATTTTCTAACCACGAACAACCATAGTGTTCAAGGAAGAACGAGATCTCTGTTTAGCACTCGATTATTCCTCTTTTTTACAGCAATCTAAAGCAAAATCAACCTCAAATTGCGCAAAAATTATACAAAAAGAAAACGACAGTTCGTGAAAGTATCAAAGTAAAAGGATATATTGCTAACAAATCAAACATAATCCGGAAAACTGATGAGCTTGAATAACGAAATCTCCATTCACAGCGTAAAATTTTTCAAAATACATACGAAATGAAAGTAATTACCTGATTGCGTAGGATCTCTGTGAAGGAGAAGGAAGGAAAAGACACGGATGAAAAAGCCAAAAAGGAAGGGAATCGGAATTTATAAGAGGGCGGGAGATGATGTGGGTCCCATCAGCAGATAAGAACTCAAGAGAGCCTCAATTTTGAATCCTACGGCTAATACTATATGTATGTATCTCCCGTTGCCACCTAATCATCCTCATCTTCATTTATAAATTACAATCCAATAGCCGATAGTAAACTTATTATTATATAGTTACTAAAAATGTATTTTGCTCACATTATGATTTTTATTTTATCATCTTTTTCTTTAGTAAAAAAGAAAACATATTTTTGTCATGTTTACTATATAGGAACGAAATAAATTAGTATTTGAGGATTTGTGATCATGATCGATTGTGAATCCATAGGATAAATTAAATGAAATTATATATTATTTAGTTGAATTTTTTTTTCAGACATATAATTGAAAATGTAATTTGTTATAATTTTATTTTAAAATGGTATTATTGTTATTATATTTTTAATTTATGTTTTACCAATGGTAAATAAGGTTTGTTTGGTTATTTTTTTAATTACATCAAATATGTGTCGATTAAAAATGTGTTTATATATAACTTATTATTAATGGTATATCTTAATTTTATCAAAGTTTATTTTACTGAAGTGGCTCACTTTATCAATTTTATTTCAAAGTTTATTTTGCAGAAGTGTCTATTTATCAATTTTATTCCAAAGTTTATTATTAATGGTATATCTTAATTTTATCAAAAGTTTATTTTACAGAAGTGTCACTATTTATCAATCTAATTTCATGTGTTTAATTATGCATAGCAAAGATGTTTTTGAATTAAGCCTACAAAACATTATTATGCGATATAATAACCTATTTCACACTGAAATCAACGACTATATGATTCTAACACATTTCTTTTGTCCGTTAATAATTTTCATCTCATGTACCTCCCTTATGTTTGGTAAAATTAATTAGTAGTTGGAAATATAAAGACGTAGCATTTATTTGTATGAAAGTATTTGGCAAAATTAGTTGTAAACTTCTAAAATGTGTAAAATGACATAAAACATAAAATCTATAAGATATAAGCTCTCTTAAAAGCTAGTAACATTTGGATTATAGGTTTTTGTTTAAAATAAAAGTTTTAATCTTGTACTACTTGACGAAGTATTTTCTTTATTTCTAATTTTTTTTTAAAACGAAAAGTTAAAAGATACTAAAAGCTCTCAAAGCCAAATATGCTCGAATATCTAATATGTTTCAACCATTTGGTATCAATTTATTTAGTTTTTATTAAGTAAATGAGAAAGAAGTTGTAATATTAAGATCCACTTGATTCTTACCCATTTAAGAAAGGAAATAAGAGGTTGTAATGAAAGATAAAGTGATAGAGAAGAAGGATGATTATAAGCCACACCCTCACTTGTGGGAGCCAAAGCAATACCTCCTTTTCTTCTTTTGGAACTACTCTTCTATCATCATCCAGATTATCCATCATCTTTTGCTTCACTATATTTTAAACACACACACGCACATGAACTAATAACACTCATATTTGTAAAAACAAATCAGTACAATGAACAAAAGATGGGGCTTATGGACGAGTGGGGCATCATTAAAAGAATCACTCTTTGGAAGAGTTTCATATTTGCATCATGAAATTTTCATTTCAGTACATTACATTTCAACGTGTTATTGTTTTCCTTTTGAAAAAAAAGGCTCTATTATTATCTTTTGTTCATTAATGGTTATTACAAAAAAAATAGCTGTTCATTAATAGTTTGACCATTGCGTGATTGTATTGTAGGTCCTCATGTTGGCATAATCAAAACACATTCCATATGTAGTGGTTACGTGTACTCTCTTCGTTGATAAAACTAAAATAATTCTTCAAATCGGATGAAAATCACTTACATTCATAGATCCAATTCAAGATTTTTCATGAATATCAACTATATTTTTGCAAGAATTATTCTTCTAGCCACCTTGATCCTTAAGATCATCATGTAAAGCAATTTTCATCTTAACAACTCTTTTTTAATTGATTTGGTTATTAAAATATCATACTTTCATTTCTTCTATTATAACAACATATTTTAAAAGTTTTAGCCAATAAGAGCAATATCATCCCTAACAAAAAAACAACTTACACTTCTACAATAAGAATAATGTAATATTCAAAAGTACAATACCGTAATTTGGAAAAAACTTAAAGTATGGTGTGATAGAAAAGACGAGTATAATGCTATAATACATAAATAAATCAAGAGTAATTGCTACTTGATGCATTTAAGCCAAATACAAATTGTAACCATGCTAGTAGAAAGGGTAAGATTGTCGGGTATGGGCGCGACAAAGCAAAACCCACTCAACAACATGCGGAGGAGAATAGAAGTCGGCTTCGAGAGCACGAGGAAATGAAAAAAAAATAACGGAAATCACAAATAAAAGATATGAATTGCAACGGGAGCATTTAGAGTTCCTTCGTCAATAAGCCGAACAAGATCGCATATCGACGGATTTGACAATTCTTACGACAAAAGAAGAAAATATGCCACCAAGACGAGCTGAAGTGATACGGAAGATGAAAGCAAAGATCGAGAGCAAATACTTGGACGATAAATAGTTTATCAATGTTTTTTGTTAAATTATCGTGTGTTTTTAGGACAATCATGTGTGTGTGTGTTTGCTTTGTAATGTTTTTTTAAGTTTGTATGGTATTTTTAATTTACTAGTTTAATGAAAATATGTTTTATTAATTTGTATGTTTTTTAGATATATGACATAAATAAATAAAAAATAAAACAAATTAAAAATATATGAAGTGATAAAACAAATTAGAATAATGGAGATTAAAAACATCCAAAAAAAATAGAAAATAGTAGGTGTTATCCCATGTTATTTGGTGTTGCCCATTTCCACATTGGATGTTATAACACCAAATTGTGATTAGGATGATGAGGCGGACACTTTTGGTGTGGTAACATGTAATAATATGTTGCCCACACCTAATAGTTTAAATGCATCGGTCCAGTGTCAGCCCAAGCCTAGGGCGAGTTGGGCCACGACCCACGACATCAAATTCTAGTGGGGCATCAATTTTTTAAAGCCTGCTATAGGTATTATTGTATATTGGGCCACATCTATTTGGTTAGTCCAGTAAAACTCATGTGAAGATGTCAAGGGCAACACCCAATGGAGACCTAATTAGCACTAACTATCAATTTCGCATGGACGCATGGTGACTTTTTGTCTTCGATCTAAAACACACGCCTAATAATTGAAGATGAAGAACATGAGGCGTTCCTTCTGGAGAATGGAGATGGATCGTTGACTACTCGATTAGAATTTAAAATCATCTCCTCTATGGCTCTATCGATCGCTCATCGCTCTCTGCCTTTCTCGTCCGCTTCAGCCTTCTCTCGCCCTTTCTCTCGATAGCTTCTCCTATGTTCTTTCTTTCTGAATCGACCTCTACTACTCTAAATCTGTAATACTTTATATATTGTTGTAAATCTATTGTGTTAAAGTGAAAATTTAAAGGTGCTATATTGTGATTGATTGAATTCGTCCTCCTGAAGTCCTAATCCTGTAATCCAGTCAGTTTTTTCTACTATTTCAAATTTCTTGCATAACCTACTTGAAGTTTCGAAAATCTAATAGTGATTACTGGTTAAAATTTATGAAATTTCAGTTTTCTTATATACCTTACTGCCTGGAGAATTGAAATTTCGATCAATGTTGTAGTCTTGTTGATCCTGAACTACACTAAGCTTCATTAATTTTCTAGGTAATTTTTCCCCCTATTTCTTGTAACTGCTATGATTTATGATCAAAGTAACTTTGATTTTTTTATATAATTTGAAATCTGATATGTGAATTCTTATTTTGATTTTTCTAGATTCTGAATGACTGCATGTATATAGTCTGCTAAAATGATTAGTTTTTTTTTTTTTTAATTATGATTTTTGAAAGTCTGATATGTAAATGATGATTTCGAAATTCTTATATTAAAAAATTGATGTATTTTTTTCTGAATAATGATATGGTTTTCTAAATTCTAAATAATCTGTTGTATATAATCATAAATTAAATTTTGATATGTAAATTATGATGATGAAAAAGTTATGTTTTTTTGATTTTTGAATAACATGTTGTTAGATTAATTTTTGAAAATCTAAAGGATACTATTTTTTGTTTAGGTTGTGGATACGAAGTGTTAACTTCAAGTTGTGGATACGGATTGATAGCTTCAAGTTGTGGATATAGATTGCTAAGTAACTTCGGATTGTATCATTCTTTGTTGTTACTACATCTTTTGATTTATTTTTTTTTTTGTGAAGTTTAAATATGTTTCCTAGAAAGCAACCATCTGGTGCTCAAAATAGAAAACAAAAACGAAGAGAACAATATCTTACTAACAAATTACAAGGATCTTTAAATAAGTATTTTGTTACAAGTGAAAATAATGATGAAAATTCTAATGATGTTGAAACTAATGTTTTTGTTGATAATTCTAAAGGTCCAATTGAAACTTCTAATGAACCTATTGAAAATTCTAATGATCATGAAAGTAATGATTTTGTTGATAAATATAGTGATATTAATAGTTTTGATCCAAGAGTATGGGATAAGTTAGATTTAAAAATGAAATATTTGCTTGTAGAAAAATGGTTTATTAGGGAAATTGAAATAACAAATTTTTTCCAAAAGATGCACTAGGTAGACATTTTTCTTGTGAATTTTATGTTCATAAAATAAGGAAGGGTGAATCTTATAATAGAAAGTGGTTTGTGTATTCGAAGGAACTTGATAAAGTGTCTTGTTTTTGTTTTAAGTTATTTAAAACAGCTCAATCTAGAAGTAATTTGGCAACCGAAAGAATTAATGATTGGAAACATCTTAGTGAAAAATTGAATAAACATGAACATAGTTCTGAACACATGATTAATTTAAAAACTTGAACACAAACACGACTTAGGCTAAGAAAAAAAAGAAACAATTGATAAAAAGTTACAATAAAGAATAAAAAAATATACTCAACATTGGAAAGAAGTTTTGGTAAGAATTATTGTTGTTGTGAAATGCTTAGATGAAAATAACTTGGCTTTTCATGGAACTAATTAAAAAATATATGAGAAATCTAATGGTAACTTTTTAGGTGTACTTCAAATGATTGTTGAGTTTGATCTTGTAATGAAACCCCATTTTCAACTTATTCATTACCTTAGTCATAAAATTCAAAATGAATTAATTGAAATGTTGGCATCCGAAGTAAAAAGTGAAATTATTAGAAAAATAAAAAAAATTCAAAATACTTTTCGATAATTCTAGATTGCACTCCGAATGCAAGTCGTAAAGAGCAAATGACTTTGATTATTAGATGAGTTGATGTTGCAAGTGTTCCAATAAAAGTTGAAGAGTTTTTTTTAGTTTTTAATTGTAGAAGATACATCTTGTTTAGAACTTTTTAATGTTTTACAAAATGCTTTAAAATCTCTTGACTTGGATATTAATTGTATCCGATGACAAAGATATAATAATTGAGCAAATATGAAATGCAAACATCAAGGTCTATAAAAAAGATTGCTTGATATAAACTCAAGAGCTTTTTTTATGCCTTGTGGATGTCATAGTTTAAACTTAGTTTTGTGTGATATGACAAATTCTTGTCATAAAGCTACAACTTTTTTTGGTACGTGTCAAACAATATATAATGTTTTTTCTAGCTCTACACGTAGATGGAGTGTTTTACACTTTTACTTGATCATGTTGATGAATTAACCCTAAAATCATTATCTACTATTCGTTAGGAAAGTAACTCAACTTTTTCAAATAAAAGAAGCATTAACAAAAATAGCTCAAGTGAGTGATGATATGGTATGAAATTTTACTTAGAATTAATTTGGTAAGTAAAAATTACAATCCAAAGATATGATTCTTGATGTTGCAATAAAAAACTTATAGGGATTAGTTAATTATTTTGAAAAATATAGGGAAAATGGGTTTGACTCTGCTATTAATGAGGCTAAAGAAATAGCAGAAAATATTGGAGTTGAACCAAAATTTCCTATCAAACATGTTTATAGTAGAAAAAAACAATTTGATGAAGTTCCAAATACTAAAAGAGAACAACAATCATCTCAAGAAAATTTTAGAACTGATTATTTTATTGTTATAGTAGATTTGAGCAAATGCAACATTTTGAATCTATTGTTGGATTTTTGTTTGATGGTTTAAAGTTAAAATATTTATTTGATGATGAATTAAAAAAATGTTGTAAGAAACTTGAAACTAGGTTGACAAATAGTGAGGACCTTGATATTGATGGAAAAGATTTATTTATTGAGTTACAAGTTTTGCTGGAAATGTTGTCAGATGAAACATACAAATGTGAACTTCCTTGGACAGCTATTCAAATTATGGAGTTTGCAAAGAAAATGGACATATTTCCCAATGTGTTGGTGGCATATAGGATTTTGTTGACAGTACCAGTCACACTTGCTTCCGCTGAAAGAAGCTTTTTAAAATTGAAGTTATTGAAATAATATCTTAGAAGTACCATGACTCAAGAAAGATTAAATGGATTAGCATTTTTTAGTATTGAAAGTCAATTCCTACGAAGTCTTGATTATGATAAAATAATAGATGTTTTTGCTTATGTAAGGAGACATCGTTTTAGATGAATTTTATGTATGCTTTTGTTTGTATAACCTTGTTTTGGTTTAACTATAAATTTTATTTCATTTTTGCTATTTTTTTAATTAAATAAAGGCATAATTTAGAATCTCACCCCGGGCATTGAAAATCAATGGACTGGCCCTGCATCGGTCCCACAGCCAACATGTGAATCCTGTTACTGTTTGGACAAAGATGCATTATATAAAATTATAAGTAGTAAAGATCAAAAAGAGATGGACTGATAATTGGGTTAACCAAAACCGGATAGTATACAATTTTGGATACATAAAATTGTTTGATTATATGTCAAAATCAAGCTACCAAATTCTAGCGTGAACTACACACTATATAAGAGAAGAGAGATTCGAACCAAGTGCCTACATTTATACATATAAAATAAAAGACCAAAAACTATATGGTTGTATCATTCCATTTACTTTTCCCCCTTTGTTTCTCATCAACAATATATAGTAGTTCACATAACCAAGGCAAAGAACATCACCTTCTTTTTCCTTTTGTTATTTCTCTCAGCATAACTCTTGTTATTCCTTGCAGCTCGAGGGGCTAAGGATTCCTACATTTAAATAAATAAATAAATAATCACATAAACATTCTCAATACAATGTTTGTATAAAGGAGAAATGAAGGTAGGAGTAGCATGCTATATTACAAAGATTAATAAGATAAGTGAAATCTTCAAAATGATTAAAAAGAAGCATATTGATATAAGAAATCTTCATAATGATTAACGAGTAAAAAGAAGCATATAGATAAGAGAAAGCTTCAACATAAGTAAAAAAGAAACATATAGTTGCAGAAAACTTTCAAAACGAGTAAAAGAAGCATGTAGATAAGAGAAAATTTTTGAAATAAGTAAAAAAAGAAGCATATAGATACTTGGATGTTCAATAAAGATAACGGAGTCCAAACCTGGAGATCATTTTGAGGATCAAAAATGATTACTGTGTCTGCTGTTGCAGAGTCTCCACAATAACCATGGTCAACACTTTCAGACAGGAATGGATGATTACAGCATTTCTTCAACTCCACCACAATGTTCAAAAGGGAAACCTAAACATTTGGAAGAGATGCAACTCAATATTTATTGATCATATAACTATCTGGACAACTGTATGTCTAAAGAAATAACAAAACAAGTGAAAGGAAAGGTTGTACATCTCTAGCCTCCAAACTAGTGTCTCTGTTGATCAACTTCAATCTGAGATTCTCAAGACTCATTTATCCCAGAACGTATTCTTGTTGACATGTCTAGCTCACACTTACCTCAAATTTGGTTGCCTGAATATTGGAGAATGATTTGGTGTCACTATCATCAAGAACCTACCTTCATTCTCTGAGACGATCAAATGTTATGCAAGGAAAGGTTGTTACAGAGAGTCAATCGATCTTTATTACGAGATGGTTCAAAGTCGATACAAAGCGAACGACTTCACGCTTACATTTATGCTGCCGGCTTGCACTGAGTCAAAGTCAGTTAAAGATTATGGGAGGGTTCATAGTGATGTTTTGTTGTTCGACTGCAAGTGTAACGAGTTTGTTATCACCGTTCTCATTGATGTCTACGGGAAGTGCGACGATTTAAATTTTGTACCCTAACTATTCGATAATATACCGGTGAAGAAAATCGCAAGCTGTAACGCCTCGATGGCAGGGTTTGTATTGGATGAGAAGTTCGATGATATTTATCACTCTTTAATGAAATGAAAACAGTTGGGGATCCAACCAAATACCATGACCATGGTTCAGGTACTTCATGTGTCTCTTTGGGTGCTTTACAACATGGATGGTAATAAGGACCCAAATGGGGATCAACGTACACTTAGGCTCAGCTCTGATTAACATTTACACTAAATGTGGTAGCATAGAAGAAGCCCACCATGTGTTTGAAGAAATGCCACAAAAAAGGATCTCATCTCTTGGACAGCAATCATATGTGGGTACGGAATGCATGGTCCAAGATCTTTCAGAATATCTTTTCCTTCGTATCATGAGTCATGGTCCAAGATCTTATGTCATAACATTCATTGGATTTTTTTTTCATGTTTACGGGGTGTTTGGATAAGAATCTTTAAAAATCAGCTTATTGCGGTAGGAATAAGCAAATTAAGCTGATTTTAATAAGCAATGAGGGGAATGCTTATTGCTTATTGGTTATTTTACTCATATAAGCTGTTTTATTTTGCCAAACACTTAAATTCTTATTGCTTATTGCTTATTCCCACCGCAATAAGCTAATCCAAACATATTTTAAAAAAATGATTATTCTCACCACAATAAGCAAATAAGCAATAAGCTAATAAGCTAAAAACTATTTATCCAAACACCCCCTTAGTTTTCCTTTTCTTGTGAGATAAACTGTTTTGTTCCATTTTATCATGTTTGGAAAAGAGTATTCCTTTGGTGTTCTTGTTTTTTTCCTTTCGTGTGAACCTGTAATCATTTCCCGATCAAGGACATTATAGGAATTTTTCCTGTTTTTGTGCTAGTCTTGAAAAGGAAGGTAAAATGGGGATATCACTGTGCACGAATTTACTAAATGACTGGTTGCTTAAGAGCATCCAGTAACAAAACATTAAAATAATAGGGAAAATGTCAATATTGCCTCATGAACTTATACATTTTGGTCTTATGTTATTTTTTGGTTTTATAAGGGCATGAATTCACATTTTACCAGCTAATTGGGGATTTTGACCCAATTCAACCAATTTTCTTGCCTAGTCATCACCCAACTCAGTTAGCGAGTCAACACACCCAACTCGGATTACACATCACCGAATCACGAACGAGTTGGCTTGCTTGGGCCCTAAGGGTTCAGTGGTCCCTAGTATATAATTGAAGGTCTGATGGACAAAACCCTAAATTTTTGTTACCATTTCCGACCAAACACTAGCCGACAACCATTCGACAATACTCCCTTTTCCCTTCATTATCTTCCATGGATCCTAGCCCACCACCATCACCAGATACTATAAACTCCAAAAACTCGATAAGCTCAATAGACGGGCTTAACTTGAACGATTTGCACACGATCTTCTGTGACTGTGGTGAAAAGATAGTTGAGAAACAAGGTCAGGTTGAGTGTATGAAGGAGGAGATGGGTCGCGATTACCTTCATTCCAAGGTGGATGTCCTCAACATGCAAAAAAGGTTCGACCAAGTTGAGAAGCAGATTAAACCGATTGCACCTTTGATTATGGGTGTTGTCGTCGTCATGCTCCTGAGCATGATTTTCATCATTCACTTGATAATCAGCAAGTGAATCTCATGGAAATGGGTTGTAGTGGTATGCTAATCTAGTGCTTGTAATCTACTATTAGGTTTAATGGTGTTTTTTTTGTTATATATGTTATTAGGATTATGTATGTTTCGTTTGTGTTATATATGTTCTAGTGGTGGATGTAATGGTACTTTTTGGATGTTTTTTGAAGTCCTGGTTACCTGTAAACAGGCATTTTGGTATGATATTGGTGAAATGTAAATTGAAATACATGTATGGTAAAATCAGCCATGAATGGGCTATAATTTCTTGCATTCAATGGTGTTGATTTAGGGTAACTTTTGTTTGCGTTCATTGCGTTCGTTGGGTAACTTTTTGTTACCCAACGACAACCTATCGTATGTTTCCAGGAGGAAGGGAAACCAAATCCCATGTATGAGTCTGATGAAGAGCAGTGAATTCCTCAGCCATAGCATTCTGCCACAAAGGATCTGAAATAGCTTCTCTATATGATTCAGGTTCTGAAAGATGATGGATACTCGCTATAAATGAAGAAAATGGTTCTGAATATGTAGAGTAACTAAAATCTCAAGCTTGGTGGACTTAATAGGACGAGTAGATCTCCTGAGGGGTGGGGGTGGAGGTGGATCCTCAATTTCAACAATCGGAAGAGCAGGCTCGGGAACAGGGGAGTCGAGGAACTCTCTGAAGAAGTAGGTGTGTCATGAGCTGAAGGATCGGGTGGCGTAGATGGATCTCGAGCCTCTATCTCTTCATTAAAAGGATTAATATGCAGAAGATCAGACTGTGTTACATTGTGGGTTGTAGCAGGAATCGAGTAGAAAGGAATATGTTCAAAAAAAGTGACATGCCGAGAAACATATAACTTCTGACTCACAGGATCATAGCAATGGTATCCTTTATGTCCAATACCATACCCTAAGAATACACAAATAACATATTTTGGCCCCAACTTATTCATCTCAACATGAGGACGAAGAACAAAACAAGTACATCCAAAAAATCGTAAGGAAGAGTAGTCTGGTAGATGACCATATAGATTCTCAAAAGGAGACATTCTTGAATTCAATGTAGTATGAATACGACTAATCACATACACACCAGTTAGGACTGCTTCTCCCCAAAAATGCATTTGGGATCTGCGCAGACAGGAGCAATGAGCGGGCAGTCTCAACAATATGACATTGTTTTCGTGCTGCCACACCGTTTTGCTGAGGAGTGTCAGTACACGAGGATTGGTGTATGGTACCATCAGAAGCAAGTAACTAAGTAAAATCATTAGAGGTATATTCACCCCCTAAGTCACACCTGAAGCACTTAATCACAGCCTAATGTTGAGTTTTAACAAAAGCTCTAAAATTATTGTAAATATCAAAGAAATCATATCCGTGTTTTATAAGATAATCCCATGTATATCGAGTATAATCATCTATAAAAGATACATAATAGGTTGACCCACCCTTTGTGGATATTGGTGTAAGACCCCATACATCAGAATGAATAATGTCAAAATAAGCAGTAGAACAATACATACTTTTATTGAAAGGTAAAGCAGAGAATTTTGCCGGTTTACAACCACTACAATCAGAAATATCACAAGTGTCTAAATGACCCAAAACACCACTAGATGCTAAAAAAACTCAAACATGATACAGACGCATGTCCCAAACGAGAATGCCAAAGATAAAATTCATATAACAAAGGACTCAAATGGAAAGAAGATAAATCAATGTTGGAAGCAGCAACAGCAGATACGTTGAGAACCTCCAAGACATACAGTTCCCCCACCCCATAGCTGATCCCAATCACCTTTTAGGTAGGTGTGTTGATCCTGTATAACACGCACAGAATCAGAAAAGAACACTCAGTTACCAGACTTACATAACTAACTCACTGAGGCAAGATTAAAATAAGTTTGGGAATGTAATAAGCATCAGGGAGAGTGATATGAGAAATACAGACAAACCCAACACCCTTAACTAGCACAGATGCATCATTAGCAGACTTAACAAAAATAGATGACACTTGTGACAAAGAAGTAAATGGTGACAAATGATGAGTCATATGATGGGTTGTACCAGAATCTAAAATCCACAAAGATGAGGGAATACCAGATGTACAAGATGAAGTAGGACCAGAATGAGACATAGATGCAGACATGGCGGTGGGATTAGAGGCCAAATATTGCCTGAAACTCTCAAACACCTTGGGATCCAATGCAGATGGTGGCATGTTTTCAACAGAATTTGTATCAACTGGTTGTATAGCAACAACAACAAACCATGGAGGACGAGGGGTCCATGGAGGAGTACCAGAGGAACATGGCTGAAACTTTTGTTGACCATACCTATTTTGTTGTCCCGACTGAGGTTGACCATATTTACCCTTGTTGACTAACAATGGACACTGAGCTTTCCAATGATTTTTCTATTTGCAGAATCCACACTCATCATAAGAAACCCTTGAAGGTTGTCGAGACTGATTAGAGGAAACAGCAAGCATAGTAGGACCAGGAGTAGGAATAAAGGTTACTTTAAACCCTTTATCCATATGACACTTGATACGAGTCTCTTCTGCAATTAACTCATGGACAACATAATCAACTGATGGAAGAGGAGAGTGATGAAGAATTCTTCCATGTAGACCTTCAAAATCAGAACACAAGGCCATCAAGAATTGGACTAAGCGTCGTTCTTCCCTCCCAACAATGTAAGGCTCAAAGTCTTTTTAACTCTTTAGATTTAGTAATATCTAATAAATCACACAGATTAGACATAGCAGCATAGAAATCTTGAATGCTCTGGTCATTTTGTTGAAGAGCACAAATATTATATTCCAATTGGTATTGTTTAGAAAAGTTAGACCGAGTATACAACCTTTCCAAGTGATTCCAAACTTCCTTTGTTGTGCCATATTTAGCTAATTGCATACCAATAGACTAAGTGACAGAGTTATTAATCCAAGTAATTACTTTGGAGTTATTAGTCTCCCAAGCATCAAGTAACATATCAAAATTCTCAATTTGAGATATTGAGGGTTTGGCTTTAGTCCCAGTGACATAGCCCCATATATTCTTCCCATGAAGGAAGTTCTTCATAACATAACTCCAATACGTATAATTCTTTCCATCCAAATGAGTATTGATTGACTAAAGGGAATCATCATTTCCAGTCATGTTGACAATGAATAAATAACCACAATGACAGTATAGCAATCTGGGAATGAGAGGAGTAACAAATTAGCGGAAGCAATCAATCGGACAACAAGAAATTGAACAGCAACAACGAATCAACAATAACAACAAACGAAATTCACCAACAAAAACACATCAACAACGAATACCAGTAACAACGAATCAACAACAACCAACAATGAATACCATCTGCTACAATAACCCTAGATGACTATTACAAAGGCTTCTAACAATGTATCAAACCTCCTCTCTGATACCACGATAGTATTGTCATATGATTATAATAAAGAGAAATTACAAGGGTTCTCAATGAAAGGCATTAAGACTACAAAGAATAAAGCGAATATAAACACTAGCTAGACAAAACCCTAATGGGATAAAGTCTAAAGAGCCCATAAACAAGTGGGCTAATAATATATAGGCTAACATAAATAACAACCTTTGTTGTTCTTTGGTCCTCTTGGGAGGCTTGGAAGTTGATGAAAAATATAGAACCTTTGAGACACCAACAATGACTCAACTTGATGTAGATGCTAGTCCATTAACTCTTAAACCCTTAAGCTTTAAGTTCATAACCAATATGAACTTAAATAGGGCATGTAAAAGCAAGTGTTCTTCATGAAAACATGAACAAAAGGGAAAGAGTAACCTCCTCTTAGGAGGTTACGGTTTTGGCACTCAAAAGGAACCTATGAAAGCCTCTAAAGGTGCTCTTAAAGTAGAATTAGTGTCCAAGATTCCTTATCCCATTATGCACTTATGACACTAGACCGTCTTGTTCCCCGTATATGAATTCCATACCCCTTTCTTTACATTAAATAAATAAGAAGACCATACCTTTTTCTTTCCATCAATTTCCGAAAATTGTTTATAAAAATGAAACGAATTTTATAAAACCAAGTTTATAAAATATAAACTTTGTCTTTAGGTCAAAGACAAAAAGACTCAACTAGTCCAAATGGTTGTGCGTGACTTATTAATTCAAACCATATGATTATTTAATGTTACTTGCTAATGAAAACTATTATTTCCATGAAATAAATAATTTCAAATTTAATAATGTCACACCCCAAAACCGAGGACGGCGGAATACGTTCTGGGGTGGAGGACATCATGTACAGTATCATAACAATGCATAATAGTAAAGACAAGCAACAACATCCATTTCATTAGTATAGTAATTGTAATACAAGTGTGTTCTGTACAATAGACACCAAAAGTATAATCAAAATAAAAGATGAGTCTTGTACATATATACTCCATCTTCTCAAAAGTTGCATATGTACCTGCCTACTGCTGACCTAAGAATACAAGTTATTTTGAAACGAGTATCAGCATAAATTTGGTGAGTTCATAAGTATTTAGTGCCATTTCTTGTAAAAAAAAGTGTTTAAAACCAAGTAATGCAACAATTGTTATCAAGTTTTTGAAAATAGTGTGACCCCTAGAAAATCCTATATTTTCCAGAAATAGTAGTCCTTTACCAAGACTCGGGTATTTGTAAGTTTGATTCTTTGAAAATGTAATAGTTTTCCCAGTGAAAATGTTAGTGTGAAAATATAGTTTTAGATTTCCTTCATATAAAGAAATTGGAAGATTAGAGTTTTACCCTAGCAATGTCACTGCCGGCTAAATGTAGTAGAGATGTAAACTCCAGGTAGTATTAAATGTGTATACACCTCAGGAAATCTGTTTTACCTTTAATTCTTAATATGTTAATTAAGGTCTGAATGTGAACTCGTATGTAACCATACTGAGTGACAGTAGTATAACAGTTGACCCTCCAAGTCACATGTAGCATAGTGATGTTTTGTCATCCCTGGGCCTAGTCGGCTCGAACTGTAGCTAGCAGTCGGGATGTGGAAATGTCTGTCTCGTATAGCGAAGTGTCGTATCGAGAAGTAGCGCATCACATTCTATTTTAGTATATTCTCCCGTATAGTATATAGTATTTTCTTCATGTAGTATATAGTGTTCTCTTCGTATAGTGTATAGTGTTCTCTTCGTATAGTGTATAGTACGTATAGAGTGGTATATGACCACTTATTATGAAGTGTTACAACCATATAAGGTTGTATATGAGTGGTATATGACCACACAAGGGAGTGTATGGTCAAAATGCACAACAAATGTGAGTGTGCGGTTGTACAAATGAGTGTGCGGCCGTACAGTGGGGTTGTGCGGCCATACACTCCTAATTTGTGTCCAAAATGTTGTGGCCACCATATGAAGGTGTGCGGCCGCACTCCTTCAAAGGATGAAGAACACATGAAGAAAACTAAGAACACTATGATTTTTAAGCTTAGATTCAGATGTTTTACCAGCAACAACTTGATTGATGGGGTGATTCGGTTTCTTGAGGCCCTTAGAGTGTTCTTTGGATGATATTTTTAGAGAGAGAAAGTAGAGAGAGAAGTACATTGCAGCCAAAGGAGGAAATAATGAATGAAGGGGGTCCTCCCATATATATAGAGGTGAGTGTGTGGCTGGAAACGGGTGTGCGGCCGCACACACCTGTGTGTGGCCGTACACTTAAGTATGTGGCCACACACTCCATGTTTTGGAGTGTTTGGCCCGATTTTGTTTGATATGCTTTGTGTTATCCCGATTCTCGGTTTCTACCTCGTTTGCATTACGTTTAGAACGCTCCAATAGCTCCCAAATGGTGTTGAAAGCTAACGAAATGACTCCAACTTGGATTAAATTGCTTTCTTGTACAAGAAAGAAATTTCGGGTTGTCACATCATCCCCCCGTTAGAGGGAATTTCGTCCCGAAATTAGAGTCCAAATAACTAAGTTATTACACAATAACTAAGCAAAAAGATGAGGGTATTTTAGTTTCATTTTATCCTCGCGCTCCCAAGTGAACTCCAATCCTCGTTTGGCATTTAAGCGAACTTTCATAATTGGGATGCGGCTTAGTTTCGTTCGTTTGACCTCTCGGTCCAAAATCTCCACCGGTTCTTCCACGAAGTTGAGGCTCTCGTTGATCTCGATCTCGTTGAGTGGGATTACAAGAGTCTCGTCGGATAGACACTTTTTCAGGTTCGATACATGGAAGGTAGGATGAATATTACTAATTTTGCGGGGTAGATTAAGTTTGTAAGCCACGGGGCCGATTCTTGTGAGAATCTCAAAAGGCCCTATGTATCTTGGATTTAGCTTTCCATGCTTTCCAAAACATATCAAGCCCTTCCAGGGTGAGACTTTCAAAAGGACTCGGTCTCCCACCTGGAAATTCCAAGGGTTTTCTTCGTTTGTCTGCGTAGCTTTTCTGCCGGTCTCTAGCGGCTTTCAATCTTTCACGAATCTGAACGATCTTCTATTTCGACCGTAGAGGGCTTCGAATGGAGTAGCCTTGATGCTCGTGTGATAATTGTTGTTGTAAGAAAACTCGACAAGGGGTAAGTGAGTGTTCCATGCCTTACCAAAGTCAATCACACAGGCTCGTAGCATATCTTCCAAGGTTTGGGTAGTTTTCTCACTTTGTCTGTCGATCTGCGGATGGTAGGCTGTACTTATGTCCAGCCTCATACCCAAGGAGTTTTGTAGCGACTGCCAAAATCTCGAAGTGAATCTGATATCCCTATCGGAGATAATAGATATGGGAATACCATGTAGTCATAAAATCTCTTTAATATATGTTCTTGTGAGCTTCTCCATCTTGTTTGTTCTTTGATGGGTAGGAAGTGCGCGGACTTGGTGAATTTATCGACGATGACCCATATGGTATCATGCCCACCCGTTGTCTTGGGTAGCATGGTTATGAAATCCATAGTGATCCACTCCCACTTCCATTCAGGTATCTCCGGTTGCTGTAGTAGACCTGATGGTTTCTGGTATTCGACCTTGACCTTGGCGCAAGTAAGGCATTTACTCACGAAGGTAGCGATCTTTGCTTTCATATTAGGTCACGAGTATAACTTTTTAAGGTCCAGATACATCTTATCTGAACCTGGGTGAACGGAGTATCAAGTGTTGTGCACCTCCCTCATGACTAAGTCTCTATAGCCACCGTGACGCAGCATCCAGATTCGTTCCATGAGATATAAGGCTCCGTCACCCTTGACTTCCAAGTTCTTATCCATTCCTCATAGGGATTCTCCCGCCACATTTTCAGGTTTCAAGGCTTCGAGCTGAGCCTCTTTAATCTGTGTGGATTGATGCGAATGGATAGTCATTGTTAATGACTTGACTCTTCGACCAAAATATTCTTTTCGACTCAGGGCGTCTGCTACTACATTGGCTTTACCCGGATGATAACGAATTTCGCATTCGTAATCATTGAGTAGTTCGACCCACCTTCTTTGCCTCATATTGAGCTCCTTCTGCTTGAATATGTGTTGCAGGCTTTTGTGGTCGGTGTATATCGTGCTCTTTGTACTGTACCAGATCTTTAGTAAGAACACAACCACCCCTAGTTCGAGGTCGTGTGTGGTGTAGTTGACCTCGTGTGTCTTTAGCTGCCTTGAAATGTAGGCGATGACCTTACCTCGTTGCATCAGAACACAACCGAGCCCTTGATTGGATGCATCGCAGTATACTATGAAATCTTTTGTTCCTTCGGGGAGGGATAGTATCGATGCAGTGCATAAGGGTCGTTTCAGGGTTTGGAATGCCTTCTCTTGCTTCTCTCCCCAGTCGAAGGCCACACCTTTCTGAGTTAATGTTGTAAGGGGTTTCACGATCCGAGAGAAGTTCTGAATGAATCTACGGTAGTAGCCATCGAGACCTAGAGATTGGTGAATTTCTATAGGCATCTTCGGTGCTGACCAGTTCTCGATAGCCTTAATCTTGGATGGGTCCACGTGGATTCCTTCTTCGCTAACCACGTGTCCTAAGAATTCGACTCTTCGGATCCAAAATTCGCACTTAGAGAACTTCGCGTATAGCTTCTCCGATCGTAGGGTTTCCAGGACTTGTCGTAGATGACCGCTATGCTCATCCTTACTTCGAGAGTAGACGAGTATGTCATCAATGAAGACGATGATGAACCGATCTAAGTAAGGATGGCACACCCTATTCATTAAATCCATGAATACTACGGGGACGTTGGTCATTCCGAATGGCATCACTACGAACTCGTGGTGACCGTAAAGAGTTCGGAAGTCTGTTTTAGGGACATCCTCCTCTAGCACTCGCAACTGGTGATACCCGGACCTCAGATCAATCTTAGAGAAATAACTCCCCCCTTGCAGTTGGTCAAATAAATCGTCGATGCGAGGAAGAGGGTAACGATTCTTGACCGTTAGCTTGTTGAGTTATGTGTAATCGATACACATACGGAACGATCCATCTTTCTTCTTTACGAACAAGACCAGTGCTCCCCAGGGTGAAAAGCTTGGTCTTATAAAGCCCTTGCTGAGCAGCTCGTTAAGTTGGCTGGATAGTGCTTGCATCTCAGCAAGCGCTAGACGATATGGCGTTTTGGATACGGGGGTAGCTCCTGGAATCAAGTCGAACCTGAACTCATCCTGACATTGGGGAGGTAGACCTGGTAGCTCTTCTGGAAAGATGTCGGGGAAGTCGCATACTACGGGGAAGTCTTTTAGATCTTTCGTTTTCTGGCTCGTATCAAAGACGTGTGCAAGGAACGCACGATATTCTTTACGTAGGTATTTCTGGGCTTGTCTCCGTAGATCATCAAGGTTTCGTTATTCAGTAGATTTAGACGAATGGCTTTGTCGAAGCACCGAATATCGACGTGATGGAAACTCAACCAGTCCATGCCTATGATGATATCAAAACTTTTGATCGATACTGGTATGAGGTTCATTGGGAATGAGTGATTATCTAGCGTGAGAGTGCAACCCATGTAGATCTCGTTAGAACTCTCTGTCTTTCCGTTAGCCATTTCTACGACGAAGGTTTCTTTTAACGGTTACGGGGATTGTTTAAGTAAGTGTTTCAAGTTTTGATTTACGAAGCTTCTTTCTGCCCCACTATCGAATAGGATACAAGAATAAGAGTTATCAAGAAGGAACGTACCCGTGACTACTGTGGGGTCTGCTACTGCTTCATTGTGGCCAATAGTAAGTAGTCTTCCTATTCCTCCAGTATTCCCAGTTTTTGGACAGTTTCTTTTGAAATGCCCTACTTCACCACAGCCATAGCAGGCCTGGCTTACTCTCGTGTTGGGGACCTGAGAAATGGGTTTGGGTTGAGACTTGCAAAACCGGACGGTATGGCCCTTCCGATCGCAATTAGTGCAGTGCAATTCACGGTAGGGGCCGTTATGATGAAAAGGGCGCTTGGTGCACTTGGGCAGGTTCCTTGAATATGTTTTGGTTGGCACAGGGGCAGCAGGAGTAGTGGCAGCATGGACAGCTACCACTTGTTGGTTCTTTGAAGAGGATTGGGTTGATTTTCCCTTCTTCCGGTCCCATCATTTCCTCTTGTTGTGGGATGTCTTGATAGGTGCACTAGTAATCGTCGTTGTTGTTGATGGAGTGGAAGGAGTTTCATGATCAATCAACCTTTTGGCCAATTCCTTGGCGCTATCAAAGTTCATAGGGCATGATGTTAAAACGTTCCCTCGATACGGAGGTACTAAACCCCAGATGTATCACTCAATCTTCTTGCTCTCGGTGGGGATCATGTTAGGACACATAGTTACCAGGTCGCAGAACCTGGTTGTATAAGCCACCACGTCGGTCCCTTTCATCCTGAGGTTCCAGAGTTCCTCCTCGAGTTTATGGATTTCTCCCCTAGGGCAGTACTCCCTTGTCAGAAGGTCCTTTAGCGTGTCCCAGCCCATGGCGTTGGCTGTTACCAAGGAGAGTCATTTGACATGGCCATTCCACCATGTCAAGGCCCTTTCGGTGAAGGTGCAAGCAGCGAATTTAATCCTTCTTTCCTCGAGGCACGAGCACATCTCGAAGATGGCTTCGGTTCTTTTGATCCATTGGGATAGTGCAATGATCCCTCCGGTTCCATTGAAGAACGTGGGTTTGCAGCTCATGAAATACTTATAGGTACACCCTTGTATACGAGAGTGGATTTCACCATGTCTAGAGTTGGTGCCCATTCTGGCTCCACTTGCATCGCCAGAATTTATTTGGGCCATAGCTGCAGTCACAGTTGCGGTTACAGCTGTCTGAAACATCACCGGATCGAACTGTGGAGGAGGAGGAGGAGGTGGAGTTTGGTTCGCAGGCGTGCCTCTGATCGGACGCTTGCGAGGCGGCATCTTTTACTGAACATTTATATGGATGACGACAATAGTGAGAAAAAATTATGAGTATGATGAGGGCGTTTCATGAATTAAATCACCATAGACAAGTTGTCAGACAGAGTCATATACCGAGTAGGGAGACATAAGGGTATATACCTTTCCCAATAGGTTAGATAACTATCAATACTAATGGTATTACTGATGTAAATAAGCTCTGGAAAAACGGCCTAACAGTAGGCCTTACATCAAACCATATGAGGGGAAAATGATTGACAATTTAGAAGACTACATAGCACACTGAAAGATGGGAATATTATATAGACAAGTATTTCATTCAAGCGCAGATGCTAAAGACTATTCCTAAGTCAAAAGAAAAGATGTGCTAGTCATCTTTTAACGGCGGCGGCGGATGTTTCTCGGGCGAACCCTAAGGTCGGCCAGTTGACATTCCATGTCGAGGAGGTGTCGCTCGTAGACCCTCTGACGAACCCGGAGCTCTATGACTTCAGCCCGAGTCTCAGCTAATGCCCAAAGCAAGGCCTCGTGGTCTGCTGCGGACCTCTCCCTAGCATGTTCTAGGTGGCTGGTGTGAAGGGAGTGCAGTCCTCCATTTGTATCAACCTCTGCGATACGCTGGAGGGCTGTCCTGCCTTGAATTTCATTACGGGAAACTCTTCGGACCAGGATGGGCAACACTCTGTCTGCCGAACCTCCTTCGCTTGTTTCATAAAAGCTTCGGTCTCCATTGAATGGCATGGATTGATTTTTCTCTTCAATCCACGTCTCTCTTCATTCCACCCATGCAAGCGTCGGGCCTTGGAAGGCCTACCGGGGGTTAGGGTTTGGGACTGGGGCCATAAGGGGTAGGTCATTTACTTTGGGTTCGGAGTCAGACCCATCCGAGAAGACTTCTGTTTGGTGGTAATCCAAAGGGATTTGATGTTCCTCATCGGACTCTTCTTCAAGCCATCCCGCATTGTCATGATTTGGGAAGTACGGGTCACCATGATGAAATACGGCCATGATATCTATGCGAGAAAAGGGGAAGAATAGTTAATAGGCGTACTAATCTAAGATACTTATAAGAGGATCGTTATTAGTCAGACCAATACTTGCATAATGCATACTAATTACATGCGACCGAAACAAGATAGACCTTCGAATAAGCGACCCTAACTCTAAATCCACAACCAAACAAGGAATAGGAAGTAAAGCAAAAATCATAGATTCTAAGTCTATAACGCCTTAGTCACATGTAACCGTAGAGTATCCACTTAGCAACTATTGCCCTACTAGTAACGACCTTTTTAGTTCTCACATAATACACCTATAGTATTCTTGTTTAAATGTTCTTGTAGTAGTGTCGGTAAGTTTTTTTTTAGACTTGTTGCAACACCGCAACCATCCTTAGGCACATGCTAGTCACTCCTAGGAAGATGTAGTTGATCAGGCTACATCCACCCAGATATGACCAGATGTCTCATATTCTAATTGTGGTCTTCAACAATCTTAATACTTTTGTTATGTTCTAGTATGATACTGACCCTGTGTATCAAGTGGATGTTTATATATATACTTAGTTAAATATTTTATTACTTAAAAGTATATATTCTTGGTCAGAGTGTTTTAATCCCGAATTGTTTATAGTTCGTATATCTTTAATGGGTTGATATACTTGATTCACTATAAACAATGCTCTGATACCAATCTGTCACACCCCAAAACCGAGGACGGCGGAATACGTTCTGGGGTGGAGGACGTCATGTACAGTATCATAACAATGCATAATAGTAAAGACAAGCAACAACATCCATTTCATTAGTATAGTAATTGTAATACAAGTGTGTTCTGTACAAGAGACACCAAAAGTATAATAAAAATAAAAGATGAGTCTTGTATATATATACTCCATCTTCTCAAAAGTTGCATATGTACCTGCCTACTACTGACCTGAGAATACAAGTTATTTTGAAACGAGTATCAGCGTAAAGCTGGTGAGTTCATAAGTATTTAGTGTCATTTCTTGTATAAAAAGTGTTTAAAACCAAGTAATACAACAATTGTTATCAAGTTTTTGAAAATAGTGTGACCCCTAGAAAATCCTATATTTTCTAGCAATAGTAGTCCTTTACCAAGACTCGGGTATTTGTAAGTTTGATTCTTTGAAAAGAGTTTTCCCAATGAAAATGTTAGTGTGAAAATATAGTTTTAGATTTCGTTCATATAAAGAAATTGGAAGATTAGAGTTTTACCCCAGCAGTGTCACTGCCGGCTAAATGTAGTAGAGATGTAAACTCCAGGTAGTATTAAATGTGTATACACCTCGGGAAGTCTGTTTTACCTTTAATTCTTAATATGTTAATTAAGGTCTGAATGTGAACTCGTATGTAACCATACTGAGTGACAGTAGTATAACAGTTGACCCTCCAGGTCACATGTAGCGTAGTGATGTTTTGTCATCCCTGGGCCTAGTCGGCTCGGACTGTAGCTAGCAGTCGGGATGTGGAAATGTCAGCCTCATATAGATCTATACACGTAGTGTTCGCTCTCCCTCCAGGAAGCTCTGGTTACACGACGATCTCATAGCGAAGTGTCGTATCGAGAAGTAGCGCATCACATTCTATTTTAGTATATTCTCCCGTATAGTATATAGTATTTTCTTCATGTAGTATATAGTGTTCTCTTCATATAGTGTATAGTGTTCTCTTCGTATAGTGTATAGTACGTATAGACTCGTAACTGTACTGACCATAGTGAGTATCATAGTAGCAATAGTAATGAGTGTAAACCTTTAACTATACCTATTATAGTTAAATAGAGATGTTAGTTGAATGCCTTTGATACACAAAGGTGTTGAAATGAAGCGAAGACTTTTATATCTAACACAATTATATATGATATATAACTAAGAATTCAACGACATTCGGACAAATAACAGAATACCCTAAGTCCACAATCAAACAAGAACAAGAAATAAAGTGAGTTATCAGTTCTAAGTCCTTCAATCCTTACTTATATAAATATATTAGTGTAGATATGATTTAAAAACAAAAACAATTTTAAAATCATTAGAAAATAGTTTTTAGAACATTTAAGCATGAAATAAGTTTAATAAACATTTAAAACAACTTTACTGGTATGGTAATTTTGAAAATATAGAAAATCCTTTTTGATAACAAGTTGTAAATCACATATGATTAGTACTATAGCTTGTTTGGTTCAACTTATATCCCCCCCATAAAACGTATAAAAACATTTAAAAGGTTGATTAAGGGGTATGAACTCACCTATAGTGAGTGATGCGATGGTAGGATCAGTTTAGGAGGTTGAGTGTTAATTGCAGACTTGAGCACCAACGGATCCTATTAACCATATAATGACACATATATGTGTGTAATTAGCATTTGGAATAACTATTTATTGTAGTGGGACCTTTTTAGGGACTAGTAAACACTTATTATGAAGTGTCACAACCATATAAGGTTGTATATGAGTGGTATATGACCACACAAGGGAGTGTATTGTCAAAATGCAAAACAAATGTGTGTGTGCGGTTGCACACATGATTGTGCGGCCGTACAGTGGGGGTGTGTGGCCATACACTCCTAATTTGTATCCAAAATGTTGTGGCCACCATATGAAGGTGTGCGGCCACCATATGAAGGTGTGCGGCCGCACTCCTTCAAAGGATGAAGAACACATGAAGAACACTAAGAACACTATGAGTTTTAAGCTTTAGATTCAGATGTTTTACCAGTAACAAGTTGATTGATGGGGTGATTCACGTTCTTGAGGCCCTTAGAGTGTTCTTTGGATGAGATTTTTAGAGAGAGAAAGTGGAGAGAGAAGTAGATTGCAGCCAAAGGAGGAAAGAATGAATGAATGGGGTCCTCGCCTATATATAGAGGTGAGTGTGTGGCTGGAAACGGGTGTGCGGCCGCACACACCTGTGTGTGGTCGTACACTCAAGTGTGTGGCCGCACATTCCATGTTTTAGAGTGTTTGGCCCGATTTTGTTTGATATGCTTTGTGTTATCCCGATTCTCGGTTTCTACCTCGTTTGCATTACGTTTAAAACGCTCCAATAGCTTCCAAACAGTGTTGAAAGCTAACAAAATGACTCCAACTGGAATTAAATTGCTTTCTTGTACAAGAAAGAAATTTTGGGTTGTCACAAATTATAAGATTTTCATTGAATATTTATTAAAATCAATTTCCAATAAAGAATCAATTATATCAAGCTGTAGTTAGTGTGAACCATTAGTATCATATGTTAGTTAGCAATATCACTTTAATATGATTATTGAGCATACTATATCTGTCACACCCCCGAACCAGACGGCGGAAACGTCCGAGGGCTCTTGTGACTTAAATTGAATACCATCACAATGATTACACATGAATCATAACATTATTCATCACCATGAATTGAAATAATACAATTGATATTGTTTACATCCATTGCATTGTTTTAGTCATTACAATTTCATAACATAAACCGTTCGATAGATAATCTAAGCAAAACACCATGACATAACTTGATATTTATTCTTCGGCTTACCTGTTACCTAAGAATACAAGTTATTTTCAAAAACGTCAACATATGAAATGTTGGTGAGTTCATAAGTAATGTTGTAGTAAAATGATTTGGTGTAGTTTGTAAACCAAGAAACTCCGATATTTTCTGAAAAGAGTATTTGTTTAAAAAAAAGTGTGAAGATCCGTAAATATGTTTGTTGATTTTTAAAGCATGCATAGTTGTTGAACTTTGTATACGTCACACAAGTGAAAATGTTGAACTTCCCAGGAAAACCCGATGTTTTCCCAATACGTAAAATACGTGACTCGTTTATTGTTATACCGATACGTCAAATGTTTTTGATTACCCGGGTGGCGTTGGATTAATTAGGGTTTGTGAGTTGTTATAATCACGCATTAGGAAAATGACTAGTTTATAACTACAGATTACGAACAATCCTTAAAGGTGTCGGCCGTTACTACTCACTTAATCCCCCACCCTGATTACTATTGTTTATCGTCCTAAATCTCTTTCCTTTGTTTTCTCATAGCCCAACAATCGAGGAGAAAGGAGGGTACGAAGCCCCCTTTATTACCAGGAGTTATTCAAGGCTATCGGGAATGCGAAATACACTTGGCCCAACTCGCATTTGACTTCTCGACCTCACTAGCAGTACTAATGGGCCATTAGGGCCCAATAACACATTATAGCTATTGAAAGTCCTTTTACGTGGAATTGGGTCATGGAAGGCCTAATATCACGTAAGCATAATCCCTTTGGGCCCAAAGATCATGTTGATGGGCTAGCAAGGCCCAACAAGCAAGATTTGAAACTTTCAAGCCCAAATTTTGTATGTTGACTCGTCATAGTTATCGCGTGATTAACGAATTACTTTGGTTTAACGATTTTGTGTTGTTATCAATTCGAGACCGAATCAATTCGTTTGGTAACGATGTGTATTATTGAGAGTGTATTTGTTTTCCATTTTTATCGGTAATTCACGGATCTTGTATTTTAATTTGATTGTTTGTAAGTAGAGTTTGACCCTTTTCATTACTCTTCCTTTTATAAAAATAACACTTTTGGTCCTTTTATATAAAAGAATTTCATTTTTAGTTCTTAAAGCACTTTTCTTGACACTTTTGTATGATTTGTTTGACGAAAACCCGATTTTACCCCAAAGTTTATTTAATTGACAGCTTCAGCCCCTCTATAATAGTGGTTCTCGGTTAAGGACCCATTTTTCACAACTTTTACAATTTTGGCACAAAATCTAAAAAGTTTGCATTTTTAGTCCTTTTTGATAATAAAAAGAATTTTTGAACCTTATAAACATTTTATTATGCTAATTGCTCCCTGTTTTACAGAAAATTTCATTTACAGCCCCTCAACTTGTAAAATTTCGCATTTTGGGGCTTATTGGGCTGAAAAGCCCAAAATTAGCCCATTATGTTAAAATTTTACATTTTAAGTCCTTAGAAATTTCTAAAAATCAGGAAAATATTTATGGAAACTGTTTTGGACCCTCTTACCCTTCAAGAACCGTGACTTGTTGATTTTTACCCTAAGTTTGTATTTTTGACAATTTAAGCCCAAACATGGGTTTTATGTTCAAGTATGTTTATTCTAACCTTATAAACTATTTTTCTTGACTTGATTAGTGTAAAATAGCTTAAGTTATGTTTATTTCCTTCCTCATGTCTTAGATCTCGGTTATTACACACTTTTTGATAACATATTCATCACAAAACACATGATATCACACACATACATGCAACAAATCACACATAGCATACATTTACACATAGATCTACACATTTTCTTGTATTCTCCCCCATAAAACTCATAAAAACCGAAAAAGACGGGGGTATGAAACTCACATTGAGTTGTGGATTGGTTTTGAAGAAGATTTGGAGAAGTTTGGTGCTATTTTCGGCCCTATCAAGTTCCTTGGATGGATCTCGAACTTAGATGCTTCTAAGGTGCAAGATCATGAGTTTGAATGAATTAAGAGATGATTCTTGAATGAAAGGAAATAGCTAGATTGTGACATCCCCAAAATCTCGGCCAGAAAAGACCGATTTCATTTATGCTTTTTAAACATTTTCAGAGTAAATCCTTTTAATTTTAAAAGAGATGCGGAATTCGTTCCCAAAAACAAAACATGATAAAATAGATATTTATCAAAACGTTTCATAAAGAAATATGATTTCATAATCAAAAGTCGGGATGTCATGTTCCGATACAGATCATAAAGCATAAATGATAACATTACAAGTCGTTCAACAAATATATACATATACAGACTTGTAAACAAAAACAACTTGATGATTCGCTCATCTTAAGCTCTTGCGCCACTTCCTATAATACAAATAAACTGAGTGGGTCAGGCTTGGGAGCCTGGTGAGCATATAGGGTTTTCAAACCCACAATAATTATATTTAATTACAACAATCAACAATAAACCCGATTACCCATTCCCGTTATCCTCACTTTACGTTCCTAAAAATAATGTCTATTATAAGGAACCTATTTCAGGATTTTTCATCGGGACGGACATTACTGCAGAGGGGCTTCCTCAACATTAAGTGTCCTAAAGGCAACCATGTGGGGGATAGAGTACACCGGTGAACACGTCGTTCACAACACCTACAGGTAATGAGCCTGCTAGTGTTCCACAGGACATTCTAGAATAGTCCGTGGTCATCATCCATACTCTGCTGAATGACTAGAATAACACCAATAACACCGAGGCCTCTCATCTGTTTATTACACACCAATTATCTACCCATGTTCTACCCAACATATTAGTAGATAAAAATATACATTTTTATACATAGTTTAAAAACCTGTATAACATGCTTTAATCAATACATATTCCACATAATAGATGAGGCATACACACATAACACGTATTTCATAGAGAATACATCAGATCTATAAGATAGAAGAGAGTGAATATACACTCACACGTATAACAACCAAATATATACACCTAACACGTATTTTATATGAAATACTTCATAATATTGCGTTGGAATGAAAATAACTACACACTCACTTGATCAGAAGATGATCGGGCAGCACTACGGCTTGCAGAAGAGGTGTTTCTCCGTAGATCTGGAAGATCTTCACAAAACCGGGCTCCTCGCGGGCAGTGTTTCGGCTCGGGAATAACACTCTTCGGGATCCTCGGGGCTTCGAATCTTGCTTTGGGGCTTAGGAATGATACCGGGGCTTCGGGATATGATTGGCATGCAAATCGAGGCAAAACTTAGAGAGAAAGTAAGAAAAATCGCAAGGAAAATGGCTGATCTCGAGTTCTATTTATAGGCTGAGGGTTTGGGATTACGCGGGGCGTAATCTAAAATTACGCAGGGCGTACTCGAGTTACGCGGGGTGTACTTTGACGTCACTACATGCGTCAACTGGTGGCACTCGAGTATTGGTCAGACAAGTTGCATCCGACTGAGTACGCTGGGCGTAATTGACTCGTCGAACTTCTAAATTGCGTAACTTTCGCATACGAGCTCCGTTTTCGACGTTCTTTATATCCACGCGAAGGTCAGACCATACTCTACAACTTTCATTTAGACTCCGTTGGCTAATTTTGACTTTTATTTTTATTATTTATTTTTAGAAGGCCGGGACAGAAAAGCTTCGTTATAAATTCATAACTTCTTCGTCTGACGTCCGTTCTCGCCTAACTTTTCATCGTTTCGCTACTAACAACAAGATCTTCAATTATCATTTAGATTGTTTCGGCTAAAAACCGCTCGATCTCAAATCGAGTATTCGGGCTGCATACTGCTAAGTCGAAACTTAGAAAAATCATAACTTCCTCATACGAAGTCAGATTTGGGCGATCCTTTTATGCACGCTCTCGGTTTAACGAAATCTACGAATTTTGTTTACATTGCTAAGGCTAAATATCGCTCTATCTTAAATTCATATTTTATGTCACTCGGCGTCGTGTCGGTTCTGTCGCGAAACTTTGACAGGTCATAACTTCTTCGTTATAACTCGGATTTTGGCATTCCTTATATCTCCGGAATCCTTGTTTCGACCAATACAACTTTATGCAAAGATATCGGGCTTATCTCACACTTTAATTTTAACGCTTATTTTATTCTTAATTCATTAAATTATAAAAATCAAGAAAATAAACACATACATCACATAATTCACAAATAATACATTTTTATTATTTCAAATTTAGTTACAAAGGTTAACCTAGACTATTACATTGCTAAAAATGGCAAGCCCAGAAACACGGGCGTTACATAGATTATGGATCTAACATCAACTTACCTTAGATCATGTGTTTGTGGGTTAAATCTCCTTGAAAGCTTCCTTAATCTCGAAAATATGGAGAGGAGTGAAGAGAGTTTTCTTGAGAGAATTGTGAGTGAAATGTGTGTGTGTGTGTGCTTGGATTCGGCCGAGAGCAAGAGAGACGGGAGAGAAGAGAGGCTTTTGGGTTGATTTGCATGAAAACATGAGATGGTGCATGGGAAACCTATGGATAAATGTGAGGTGGCATAGGAAAAGTCAACTCTCCTTCTTTGGTTGGGCTTGGGCCGAGAATGGAGAGAAAAAAAGGAAAGGATTGGGCCCTTAAATGCCGAAGTCCAAATCATAGATAATTTAGATAACTATTGGCCCAAAATAAATCAATAAATGATTTTTATGACCCATTAAGGCTAATTAGGTAAGTTATGGCCCAATGAGGTCCATTAAGGTATTTTACTTCATTCTAGGCCCAATATGGCCCAAAATGTTAAAATAAATGAAAGTGTGTCTAATTTGAGCTCATTCAAGAGTTCTAAGCCCAAGATTATCCAATTGGAAGCTTATTGGCCCATTGGGCCCAATAAGGAAATCCTAGTCCAAAAATGGACTTAAACAAGGATTT
Organism: Lactuca saligna; assembly: GCF_052625555.1. Classification (NCBI taxonomy): domain Eukaryota; kingdom Viridiplantae; phylum Streptophyta; class Magnoliopsida; order Asterales; family Asteraceae; genus Lactuca; species Lactuca saligna. The sequence goes on along the minus strand of NC_136421.1, from coordinate 135,586,734 downwards.
CTAGGGTTCCCAATTATTTGTTGACTATTTGCAGTGCATGTATGATGTGTTTGATTGAGATTTTGTTGTTAATGAATAAGCATCTTACATGCTTTCCCATTGTTGGTTTACATTTGTTATCGTTGTTCAATGTTTACAAGGCTTCAAATTCCTAGTTGTGACAATATCCTTGAATCTCCCACTTGCACAAGATTCATATTGGACTGAATGTCTAGCAACATTTCACTACCCCCATCAACATACGACTTTGTGACATTCTATCAATGCCCAATTCCCAAAAAGCTCTAAACTACAATTGGTTTATAAGGTAAGGGGTTGTTTGTTTGCCTCTTAATTGACAAATTAATAGGCATCCTCTTAAAAATTCAGATTTAGTCCGTTTGTTAGCATCTTATTTTCTGCCTCTTAATATTTCAAAAGCCTTTTAATATTTCAGACATTAGATTGCATCTAAAAAAGAAAAAGAGGTGTGTCTTCCTATATTTCCCTACGCGACTTCCCTTTTCTCTTTTCTATTTCATACGACCGACCCCTCTTCCCTCCCAACACACTCCGATTACCTTCAATCTTTTGCCTCCATACGCTCCACCTCCATCAACCGTTGTCATCGCTGCCCTTCGGATCTCCGGCACCACCCTCCCATACCTTCGGTGCCAACCTCCCAAGCATACAATGTCACTGTTTCACATCAGATGTCGGCTTCACGTATGTATAGTTTTTTATTTTTTTTCCTTTTTTCTCTCCCCAAATACGATGAAATCAATGATTTCTGGGTGAAATCAATGTTTTCTTACTGAAATCAATAATGAATCTGTAATTATTGCTGGCATTTGGTATTTTTTTGCTGAAATCTCCATTGTGAAACTGCTCCACTGTTCTGTTTTACTCAAATTGTTTTCAGGAAGCATGTTTTTATTTAAAGTGACACTAAATTGACATAAAGATTGATGAGTTCAATTTGGAATTGAGGAATTTTCTTTACATATCCTTTGCGCAGAGATGACAAATGCAATATCAGGGTTGTTTTGGTCATTTTTGCCTGAAATACCTTTTCTTGATGTATTAATGTTGAAATCTAATGTGGTAATGTATGGACACGAAAATATGATATGATGCTTATTTTTTTTTTTCTAAAATCACAGCTCATGTCATATGTGTTGATGTGCTTATAGGGTTTATTTGGATTTCAATATAATTTTTAGGATTTGAAAATATTTATGTTTTATTTTGATTTGTGTTCATTTTGATGTATGTTCAATTTGTATTTTATATGATGTTTAGGTTTTTTAGTAATTATTCAAGAAATTATTTTGGTTTTTATATAAACAAGCATTTGAATTCACTAAAAAATAATACAAAAGGGTAATTTGGTTGGTTAATATTGTAGTTTATATAAGTGATAACAATTGGAGATTTTGATAAACTATCGATTCTAGCAACATACTTTGAAAAGTTGGTGATGGATTTGATATGCAGTTTCTATATATATGTTTAAAGTTTTTATTTGTCTCTTTTCTGAATTTGGATTTGTAGGTTGCAACATACTTTGAAAATTCGGTTGCAAGTTTGTTGTCATTTATATCTCAACATTCAATGTCAAATATTTAGTTTTTTAATTTTGAAATCCTTGGGATGTAAAAAATGATGTTATTTTTGTAAATATATCTCAAAAAGATGATTATAAACTATTGAAGATAAATTTTAATTTATGTTAATTTGGATTTTATATATATATATATATATATATATATATATATATATATATATATATATATATATATATATATATATATATATATAATTATTCAGCAAAAAATAATAAAAAGGGGTATAATGGTCATTTTGATAATACAGTACAACAATTTAGAGGTTCCAACCAAACAACATTTTAAAAATTCAGACCCTTTTAGAAATTCCGAGCTCTTAAAAATTCAGATCCTGCCAAACAGCCCCTAAAGTTACCAGTTATCCATTTGCTACAGACATCATGTTGAACATGAGATATGTATCGCGATCAATCTCATTAGTTGTTCAACTTTTGGTTAGGCGCCTTAGATGTCTAACTCTCAGCACATAAGAGGAACAAATCTTATATTGACTACATAAGCCTCTTGCATAGTTCACATTATACTTGGAAATGGATTTTATAACTACCCTGTTAACGAACAACATTTAACCATATCAAAACATAGTACTCCCTACACTTAAGTCCCACTATATATCTCAGGTGTTAAGGATACAAATATAGTACCTTTTAATCAAGTCTCATTCAGGATAACGATCCATAAGATGATCTTGATGCGGGCCAGTTCAATACTAGTTTTCTGAATAGTACCTATGAAACTTGGTTACAACCACTTGCCTACTGTCATCTAGTGGGAGTCAAGCAATCTAATTCATATTAGTCTTACTTTATAAGTGCTCCCATAATTATAACCAACTACAAACTTTTAGAATAATAACATTATTTATGGATTAATCATGTTAATATAGAACACAACAAGTATTAATGTGATAACTATATCCCAATTATCATAAAATTATCTAATAGTTGTTGTTATAATGTTCCAATATCCAAATACTAAATCCAAATCAAAAACCCATTTCTAGAATAATAAAGTCTTATAGCTAAAGTGTGACCATTCACACTTAGCTCAAAAGAATGACTTTATTAATGGATCTGACAAAATTTAATTTGTGTGAATTCTGTTAATACTATCATCTCCATACTTAACCTTACTCTAAGTATAGTTAAACATCTTGGACAATATGATTGGTGTTCTTTCATGACATAGAGTCTCTTAGCTTGATTAAGTACACTCTCGAAGTCAAAAAGATTTCTATGTGATCCTTGAATGGCAGAGATCAACATAGTTTTTCAATGATCTCATTCATCCAATCATATTTGAATTCAACTTCTAAAGCAGTGTATTCTTATTTTCTAGTATATTATATCATTATGTTTTGCTTGGACCTCATTCCAACAAAACATATTCTTCATTCCATACTGAAGTCAAAATGTAACGCCCTGAACCTAGCAGGTATATTTCGAAACCCGCCTTCTTTTAATTATTGTCTTTTATATCCCTCAGAGAAGTTATGTTGAGTCCCGGGGAGTTTAGGGGCCTAAAGTTGAAACTTTAGGCCAAAGGGGGGTACGCTAAGCGTACATAAGAGTACGCAGGGCGTAAGCCTATGTATGTTGAGCGTACTCGCGTCAGCTAAAAACCCTAATGTTCGGGGTAGGGACTATATAAACACCCTTATGGCTCATTCTTTACCCTCACCTCAGCCTCCATACCTCAGAGAACGCCCCAAAACCCTTGTTTGTGTGTGAAGAGTGAGTTAGTGTGCATCTTGAGCTTTGGAGAGTGGAGTTATTGCACCAAGAAGCTAGAGGAGGAATGCAAGGCCTTGGATCTGAAGTTAGGTTACACCGTTAGAGCTCCATAAGGTAAAAAGATTGAACCTTTATGCTTATTTACCTTAGATCTATACTTTTTAGCTTTATGAAGGTCTTTTGGTCCCTAGATTTCCCAAGTTGATGCATGTGAAGTTATAGATGAAATAAGTTCTCCTTTCAGATGTTTTGAGAGGCCTTAAGTGATAAAAATCGGTTCTTTTTAGCTAAGCTTGATCCATGCATGTGATAAGAAGTACTTAATGGATTAAGACTATAAGTTAAGGACTTTTTGGATGTACAAAGTGATAAAGTTTGAAACTTTATGATTCTATGGCATATTTGGTCGATGGATCTAGAATATGGGTTCAAGAGCTCAACCCATGAAGCACTTATTAAGATCTTGGTAAGTCCTCGTGTACGCCCCACGTAATATCTGTATGCCCAGCGTACGTGATCAGCGGTCCCGATGATGGTCAACGAAGAACTACGCTACGCCCAGCGTAACTGGGAGGTACACCCCGCATACGCTCCCTGTTGGACTTTTGGCTTGTGGGATTTATGTTTTGGGCCGGTTATGGGTCAATTAGGTTAATCCCTTAATGGGCTATGGATATAATGTTGTTTGGGCCAGGTTAAACTTGTAGGTTTCGTGTAGGCCCAATAGAGTGATGGGCCCAATTTAATGAATTGTGCCAATAATAGATTTGGACAAATTGGGTCAAGTTGATTAATTTGTATTCTTTATCTCTCAGTCGAGGGTGTCGGGCGTAGCAATTGAAGACACTCAGTCCAGTTCTGCACTATTTTTAAGTGAGTTCTCCTCACTATACCAACAGGGTCTACGACACTAGGTCGGTACCTTGGGATTTTATCCCAGAGTTAGTATGTGTTCCATATTCATGATTAGTTGGATTGGTACCTTGGTGGATAGAATGGTACTACGTTTAGCAGTTAGTGTGATCTGTGCTTATTGTATGATTACGTGTTATTTATATGTCGACATATATGGATGGGTTGGGTTGAGGCGGTGTCCTGCTTTGTGCGGTTTATGCCAATATACTCGGAGCGGTCCGGATAGGCTGTAGGCCCGTAGGGGGCGGTCCAGTCATTCCGAAGTCCCGAGAGCTGTCCAGATAGGTTGTAGGCCCGTAGGAGGCGGTCCAATCATGCTGAAGGTTCATTATGCATGCCGTTAGTTATTATTTTTTTTGTTGGATGCTAGAGGTTGGTATTTTGGTGGTAACTCACTAAGCCTCCGAGCTTACATTCTATCGTTTATTGTTTCAGGTACATCAGTTGACCATGGCAAGGCGAAGGCGTGATGTACACATCCCCGTTTTTATGATTATGGATTTCTGGGAACTCTAATATGACAACATTTTGAAAGCAATTAGAACTTGTTGATGTTTGAATAACTTTTAATTGTGTAAAAAATGGTTTTTTGGAAAGTTTGAATTTCTTTTAAAATTTTTGGGTTGTTACAAGTTGGTATCAGAGCCTTAGTTTGAGTGAATTGGAGGAACATACGTGTGAATCCAGTCTCAAATCAAGGAATTAATTTTTTAAAAATGATTTTCGAAATAAAATTTTAATTTAAACGAAGGGGATGTCGTGTGTACCGTCAGTCGGAGCTAGTAAGTAGACCCCAAAATACCATACTGTTATTTGATGTTATGATGTGTTAGAACCGCATGCTAGAGATAGGCTAGGGATCTTCAGGAGTTCCATGATAGAATTGTCTGATTATATGATGCCTGCTAGCCTAGGGTTTTCCTTATATGAAATTGACATCATTACTGTAGTTGCTCAGTGTATGCATCACTGTCGTACATAATTAAGATCTTATAGCCTGAGAATGTTTGATTTGGTCTTATGTTCTGTTGTTGTTTGATTAGGAGCTTAGGGTAGGATTGGATATTCGAAAGTCTATGGGGTCCAACGTTATGTATGGCTAGCATACACTAGTGCTGCAGGGTTGGTGGAAGTTTCATGGGTGGGTTGTATGAGGTCGGGAGGCTAGTTATGAGGTACTTAGCCTTTTTTTTAAGAGTGAGGATCGAGTGTTTCCCAGATTATGTATACAGTTGGGGTGTTGTGGTGATACTTGAGATACATATGGGTAGGTGTGGAAGGTAGTATGGGCCCCTACTACTAAAAGCACAGGATCCATACGTGTAGCAAGGAAGTCACAACCCCAAGGGTTGGTTAGGAGTTGGTTTCTTGTTAGCATAATTTAAACGAAGGGGATGTGATGTGTACCGTCAGCCGGAGCTAGTAAGTAGACCCCAAAATACCATACTGTTATTTGATGTTATGATGTGTTAGAACCGCATGCTAGAGATAGGCTAGGGATCTTCAGGAATTGCATGATAGAATTGCCTGATTATATGATGCCTGCTAGCCTAGGGTTTTCCTTATATGAAATTGACATCATTACTGTAGTTGCTCAGTGTATGCATCACTGTCGTACATAATTAAGATCTTATAGCCTGAGAATGTTTGATTTGGTCTTATGTTCTGTTGTTGTTTGATTGGGAGCTTAGGGTAGGATTGGATATTCGAAAGTCTATGGGGTCCAACGTTATGTATGGCTAGCATACACTAGTGTTGCAGGGTTGGTGGAAGTTTCATGGGTGGGTTGTATGAGGCCGGGAGGCTAGTTATGAGGTACTTAGCCTTTTCTTTTAAGAGTGAGGATCGAGCGTTTCCCAGATTATGTATACAGTTGGGGTGTTGTGGTGATACTTGAGATAAATATGGGTAGGTGTGGAAGGTAGTATGGGCCCCTACTACTAAAAGCACAGGATCCATACGTGTAGCAAGGAAGTCACAACCCCTAGGGTTGGTTGGCAGTTGGTTCCTTGTTAGCATATGGGTTATTCTAGATCTTTTTGATGTATTTATTGGTATGTTTTCAGTATGGTGATGATGAGGCACTTTGAAGCCACATCCGGATCGGTATCAGGGACAGGAGTTGACGGGCGGGGGGAACCAGTACCACCCGAGGTTGTTGTTCAGATGGGGACGGATGAGTTGGATGCCAGGATTCGGGAGATCCTGCATGATGAGGTTGCCACTCTGTTTTGGGCACAGTTACCAGAGATGTTTGGGTCTATTAAGACCGCCATGGTGGAGTACTTTGACGAGCGTCATGCGACTTTGGCTGAGACGGCCATTGTTGTAGCTACATCGATTATAACAGTAACAGGAGGAGGAGCTATTCGAGCCTTTCAGTATCGGGACTTCAACAATACGAAGCCCCCAACTTTTGATGGGATTCAAGATCCGATTATTGCTATGAGATGGTTGTCCGACGTGGAGGGATGTTTCTTCACATGTTCGTGCGTTGATAATCAGAGGGTGAGGTGTGCTCTAAACCTTTTGCGGTCCAGGGAAAAGGATTGGTGGAGATTGGTTACTGGATCATACACTGAGGAACAGCAAGCTGCGATTTCTTAGGATCAGTTTAGATACATGTTCAGTACCCGTTATGTTCCGTGAGTGGAGAAGGAGAGACTGGTGTAGGAGTTCTTAGACCTACGATAGGACAAGGATCGGTGGCAGAGATTACGAGACTGTTTATTGAGAGGGCGATGTTTTGCCCGGAGTTCGCGTCAGAGTAGGCGCAGATGACTCGCTATTTGGGTATGCTCAAGACGAATATCAGACAGTTTGTCGTAGTGCACAGGTGTAGTACGCTATTGGAGCTCCAGGAGGCCGCGAGGAGGTGCGAGTTGGAGATTGAGTTGCAGTTACGTGAGGCGAGGGAGGCCCCAGGTCAAGCGCAGCCAGCGCCGAAGCAGTTCAAGGCCGCAGATTCTAGGTCGGGAGGGCAGCAGGCCCGCACTTGTGGGAAGTGCGGGAAGGTTCATTTAGGAGTATGTCGACTGGGTACTGGATGCCACAAATGTGGCAAGGAGGGACATTACGCACGGGAGTGCCGCCAGCCCACTCCTACACCTGATATGAGGATTTTCTATCATTGTCATCAGATGGGTCATGTGAAGACCAACTGTCTGCAGTTAGCCGCCATACAGGTGCAGGCTCCAGCACCAACTACATTGAGGATCACGGATGAGAAGCAGGGTGGTGCAGAGCCTCCGAATGCTCGAGGATGCGCTTTTTAGCTCACTGCCGAGGAGGCCAGAGCAGCACCAGATGTGGTGGTCGGTATGTTTCTATACTCCTTCTTGCTATATATATATATATATATATATATATATATATATATATATATATATATATATATATATATATATATATATATATATATGATTGTTTATTCTAAATTATTATGGGTACCTGTATTAGGTACGTTTTTAGTGAATTCCTTGCCTGCCTTGGTATTGTTCAACTCGGGTGCGAGTCGTTCGTTCGTTTCCCCGACTCTCAGTAGCAGGCTCGATCTATCTTTAGGAGAGCTCGAGTGTTCGTTATCAGTCTCTATTGCCAGTGAGCTTGGGGTTTCTGCTTCTTCAGTTTATCTGGATTGCACATTGGAGATATTTAGGATACCTTTTTCGATTGACCTAATTCCCATCCCCATGAGGAATGTTTGCGTGATTGTGGGGATGGATTGTTTAAGTTGGTTCAGTGCCATGATTGACTACGAAGTCAGCGGGTTACAGTTCGAACCCCAAGTGGGGGAGAACTAGTGGTTTATGGTGAGGGCACCAGATCGGGTTTTGGATTTTGTTCAGCTGCAAGGGCTCGACAGTATATTAAGCATGGGTGTGCGGGTTATCTTGTGTACGTGGAGGATACGCGGGTCGGCAGCCCCTTTCTAGTTTCAGATGTCCCAGTAGTCAGAGAGTTCACCGACGTGTTTCCGGAGGAGTTACCCGGAATACCTCCGAAGAGGCAGGTCGAGTTTAGGATCGACCTGGTGTCGGGTGCGGCCCTTGTGGCTAAGGCCCCGTACCGACTGGCACCACCATAGATGAAGGAGTTGTTGTCACGGCTGCAGGAGCTGTTGGGGAAGCAGTTCATTCGTCCGAGCAGTTCTCCATGGGGAGCCCCGATACTCTTCATAAAGAAGAAGGATGGATCTCATCGGATGTGCATAGACTATAGGGAGTTAAACAAGTTAATGGTGAAGAACCGTTACCCAATCCCAATGATAGACGACCTGTTTGATCAGTTACAGGAGGCATCTTGGTTTTCCAAGATTGATTTGAGGTTCGGGTACCATCAGGCTAGAGTAAGGGAGGAGGATGTGGAGAAGACGGCGTTCAGAACTAGGTATGGGCATTATGAGTTTGTGTGATTCCATTTGGGCTCACCAATGCGCCAGCAATTTTCATGGACCTGATGAATCGGGTTTGTAGACTGATGCTTGATCGCTCGGTCATAGTGTTCATTAACGATATCTTGGTATATTCCAAGACCCGGGAGCAACACGAGGAGCATCTACGAGAGGTATTGGGGGTTCTGAGGAGAGAACGGCTTTATGCTAAGTTCTCGAAATGTGAGTTTTAGTTACGTGAGGTTCAATTCCTAGGGCATCTCGTTAACCAAGATGGGATTTTGGTCGATCCGGCAAAGATCGAGGCTAATATGTGGTGGGAGGTCCTGAGGTCCCCCTCCGACATCAGGAGGTTTTTGGTTTTGGCAGGGTACTACCGGAGATTCATTCAAGATTTCACTAAGATTGCAATACCCCTCACTCGTCTGACGAGGAAGGGGGTGGATTTCTGATGGGGCCCTGAGCAGCAAAGGGCATTTGAGACTCTCAAGCAACAGTTGTGTGAAACCCCGGTCTTGACCCTCCCCGAAGGGGTGGAGGATTTGGTGGTGTACTGTGATGTATCCATCACAGGTTTGGGAGCAGTTCTCGAGCAGAAGGGTAGGGTTATTACCTACGCTTCGCGGCAGTTGAAGTCGCATGAGTCGAGATACCCCACACATGATCTAGAATTAGGAGCGGTGGTGTTCGCTCTCAAGATCTGTAGACATTACCTCTATGGGGTCCGCTGTACCATCTATATAGACCATAAAAGCTTGAGGTATATCATGGATCAGCCAAACCTAAATATGCGGCAGCGCAAGTGGCTGGATGTAGTCAGGGATTACGACTGTGAGATCCTTTTCCATCTGGGTAAAGCGAATGTGGTTGCAGACGCCTTAAGCCGCAAGGCGGTCGGACCATCTGTCCCAATATGATGCATGAGGATATTAGTGGATTCCACACTCGTGAGCTTGCTCTAAGGAGCACAGTCGGAGGGTATGGGTAGAGAGAACTGGAAACTAGAGAGGATAAAGGGTGAAAATGCCCAGTTTGAGCAGGATAGTCGGGGATTTCAGACCCGTTATGGTCGGGTCTGGGTTTCGATGACTGGTGAAGTCAGAAAGAATATATTGGAGGAGGCTCATAAGTCTCGATTCTCCATTCACCCGGGGGCAACCAAGATGTACCGGGATTTATGTTTGAACTATTGGTGGTCGTGCATGAAGCGAGAAATCGTTGAGTACGTAGAGAGATGTCTAACCTGCAAGATGGTCAAGGCTGAGCATCAGAGGCCCCACGGAAAGTTGCAACCTCTTGAGGTTCCTATGTGGAAATGGGAAAAGATCGCGATGGATTTCATCACCAAGCTGCCAAGGACGTCAAGGGGTTTCAACACTATATGGGTCATCGTGGACCGATTGACCAAGAGTGCTCACTTTCTCGCCATTCAGGAGGGATCCTCAGCCGAGAAGTTAGCTGAGATATACGACCATGAGATTGTCGCGCGGCATGGAGTTCCGGTCTCTATTGTCTCGGATCGTGATGTTCGCTTCACATCTCAATTTTAGCAGAAGTTCCATGAGGAACTGGGCACACGACTGCATCTCAGTACATCTTATCATCCGCAGACAGATGGCCAAAGTGAGCAGACCATACAGACACTTGAGGACATGTGTTATCGATTTTGGTGGGAGTTAAGACTCCTACCACCTCTTATAGAATTCTCATACAATAACAACTTTCATTCCAGTATAGGTGCCCCGCCTTATGAGCTCTTGTATGGAAGCAGATGTCGCACCCCGGTCTGCTGGGGTGAAGTGGGTCATAAGGTTATGGGTCGGACCGAGGTAGTTATACAAACTACCGAGAGGATTCAGCAGATCAGACAGAGACTTCAGACTGCTCAGAGTCGGCAAAAGAGTTACGCTGACCGACGTCGATCGGAGCTGGAGTTCCAGTTCGGAGACATGGTGCTCCTGAAAGTCTCACCCTGGAAGGGTGTGATCCATTTCAGGAAGAGGGGAAAATTGGGTCCTTGGTTTATTGGACCCTTTCGGGTGATAGCCAGAGTTGGCAAGGTAGCCTATAGGCTAGACCTTCTGGAAGAGCTCAATCAAATACACAACACTTTTCACGTTTCCCAATTACGGAGGTGCATTTTGGATGAGGATGTAGTGGTATCTCTGGATGATGTTCAGGTTGACGAGCACGTGAACTACGTGGAGCAGCTAGTAGCTATTTTGGAAAGGAAAATGAAAATTTTGCGCAGCAAGGAAATACCGTTGGTCAAGGTGCAGTGGCGGCACCGTAAGGGATCCGAGTGGACTTGGGAACCAGAGTCCGAAATGAAGGAGCACTACCCAGATCTTTTCGCAGCATCCAACTTCGGGGACGAAGTCTAGATCAAGTGGGGGAGAGTTGTAACGCCCCGAACCTAGCATGTATATTTCGAAACCATCCTTCTTTTGATTATTGTCTTTTATAGCCCTCAGAGAAGTTATGTTGAGTCCCGGGGAATTTAGGGGCCTAAAGTTGAAACTTTGGGCCAAAGGGTGGGTACGCTAAGCGTACATAAGAGTACGCTAAGCGTACATAAGAGTACGCTGGGCGTACTAGGCGCGCCCTAGTACGCTGGGTGTAAGCCTATGTACGTTGGGCGTACTCGCGTCAACTAAAAACCCTAATGTTCGGGGTAGAGACTATATAAACACCCTTATGGCTCATTCTTTACCCTCACCTCAACCTCCATACCTCAGAGAACACCCCAAGACCCTTGTTTGTGTCTGAAGAGTGAGTTAGTGTGCATCTTGAGATTTGGAGAGTGGAGTTATTGCACCAAGAAGCTAGAGGAGGAATGCAAGGCCTTGGATTATAAGTTGGGTTACACCATTAGAGCTCCAGAAGGTAAAAAGATTGAACCTTTATGCTTATTTACCTTAGATCTATACTTTTTAGCTTTATGAAGGTCTTTTGGTCCCTAGATTTCCCAAGTTGATGCATCTGAAGTTATAGACGAAATAAGTTCTCCTTTCAGATGTTTTGAGAGGCCTTAAGTGATAAAAATCGGTTCTTTTTAGCTAAGCTTGATCCATGCATGTGATAAGAAGTTCTTAATGGATTAAGACTATAAGTTAAGGACTTTTTGGATGTACAAAGTGATAAAAGTTTGAAACTTTATGATTCTATGGCATATTTGGTCGATGGATCTAGAATATGAGTTCAAGAGCTCAACCCATGAAGCACTTATTAAGATCTTGGTAAGTCCTCGTGTACGCCCCACGTAATATCTGTACGCCCAGCGTACGTGATCAGTGGTCCCGATGATGGTCAACGAAGAACTACGCTACGCCCAGCATAACTGGGAGGTATGCCTCGCATACGCTCCCTGTTGGACTTTTAGCTTGTGAGCTTTATGTTTTGGGCCGGTTATGGGTCAATTAGGTTAATCCCTTAATGGGCTATGGATATAATGTTGTTTGGGCCAGGTTAGACTTGTAGGTTTCGGGTAGGCCCAATAGAGTGATGGGCCCAATTTAATGAATTGTGCCAATAATAGATTTGGACAATTTGGGTCTAGTTGATTAATTCGTATTCTTTATCTCTCAGTCGAGGGTGTCGGGCGTAGCAGTTGAAGACACTCAGTCTAGTTCTGCACTATTTTTAAGTGAGTTCTCGTCACTATACCAATAGGGTCTACGACACTTGGTCGGTACCTTGGGATTTCATCCCAAAGTTAGTATGTGTTCCATATTCATGATCAGTTGGATTGGTACCTTGGTGGATAGAATGGTACTACGTTTAGCAGTTAGTGTGATCTGTGCTTATTGTATGATTACGTGTTATTTATATGTCGACATATATGGATGGGTTGGGTTAAGGCGGTGTCCTGCTTTTTGCGGTTGATGCGAACATACCCGGAGCGGTCCGGATAGGTTGTAGGCCCGTAGGAGGCGGTCCAGTCATGCCGAAGTCCCGAGAGTTGTCCAGATAGGTTGTAGGCCCGTAGGAGGCGGTCCAGTCATGCTGAAGGTTCATTATGCATGCTGTTAGTTATTATTTTTTTTATTGGATGCTAGAGGTTGGTATTTTGGCGGTAACTCACTAAGCCTTCAAGCTTACATTCTATCGTTTCTTGTTTTAGGTACATCAGTTGACCATGGCAAGGCGAAGGCGTGACATACACATCCCCGTTTTTATGATTCTAGATTTCTGGGGACTCTAATATGATAACATTTTGAAAGCAATTAGAACTTGTTGATGTTTGAATAACTTTTAATTGTGTAAAAAATGGTTTTTGGAAAGTTTGAATTTCTTTTAAAATTTTTGGGTTGTTACACAAAATCCAATCATTATTCATAATATATGTTTAGAAATTAATATCATGTGTAGCTCTTTCCATAAAGATCCTTTCTAAACTGATTGTCTGATATACATTATCTTAGTTCTTCTAAAGTACTCTTAAAATGCTCTATTAGTCATCCAATGACTTAACCATGTATTCAATTAGTATCCTATGACATTCTTACATGCTTAACCATGTATGAATATTCGCGATGCAAACTTGGAGTAAATCAAGGGTTTTTTGAGAGGATAGAGGGCATGAATTTTTTTGGGTTGGAATCACTTAAAAGTCGTTCCTAAGGCTCCTCTATTTATAGGAGAGGGTTTTGAACCCTTCTTGGATAATTACTTGGTCAATAAGTAATTAGCCATACGTTTGGTAATCATACTAAAGGTCTAGCTTTCAGATCTTTAAAGTTAAACCCCTTAAGTCTACAAGTTTCTTATTAATTAATTAAATGCTTAATCTATTAACAAACTAGACCCCTAATAAAACTATCATGTCAATATTACTTATATACTCCCTCCGTCCCAAGTTGATAGTCCACTGTTGACTTTTGAAATCTTTTTTCTTCAACTTTGATTGTAAATAATTTTATTTGTGTTATATATTACTTAATAAAACTTATAAAAATGAAAAAATACAATTCATTTATATATTTTGCATCAAGTATTATCTATCAAACACAAAAATATTTAAGGTCAAAATTAAAGAAAAAAGACTTCAAAAATCAAAAGTGGACTATCAGTTTGGGACGGAGGTAGTATGTCCTTACGTGTAACCCGAAATAACTATCTATTAACAATAATTTTACCAACTGTTGTGACTATAGACACTATTTCGAACCAAGGTTGTAGAACTGGTTACTCGGTACTTGTTCGGCCGACTACCGAGTAGCAAGTACCCGAAAATACTTGGGAGTACTCGGGGAGTACTCAGATTCGGTAACTCATGTAGATATATTTTTAGGGAAATTATATATGTCAAAATCATAAGTTGATTGAAATATATAACAAAATTAGATACATTTGAATACACAAAAACTAAAAAACACATAATGGTCTCACTTCGTGAATAATTACTGAATATATATGTAGTAATAATTACATGTGTATGTTAAATAATAAATCATTAAGTATATTGCACATATTAATCACGGAGTTGACCGCATTTTACAACACTATTCAGTTCAGTAAGGGGTTGATCAGGGAGTACTCAGGATTTTGTAACTCGCCTCGGTAAGGGGCCGAGTAGCAAGTACTCGGAGGAGTAATCGACCAACTCGGCGAGTTTTACAACATTGTTTCCAACAGTGAATCCTCTACTGCCTCCTTCATAATGGGAATTGGTAAATGAGGTAGTGGTCGTGTTACCCTTATTGTAATTGAATAATTATAACGAAATCAAGTTTAATGCCCACTTTTATATTAAGTATACTCGTTATATCCTTATTCAAATAAAATTACATAGAAGAAGTACGACATCCCGATACACATATAAACAAAAGGTGATCTTTGGAAAATTTTCAAAAAACACAAACTATCCTACTTTTAAGCTTAGAAAGTACGACTATCTGATATCTAAATATTGAGTGTGATGTGTCCATAAATAGTCGTTGTTACAAAGAACACAATGAGAGCCCCCCCCCCCCCCCTGCTCACACGGAGTTCGTATACGAACTATGAAGGTTCAAGGTTGATTTTTTTTCATATTTCTCACGAAGTAGCCTTCTTTGGAGCTAAAAAATGACTTTCCAACTTCCAAATTTGGAGTGTGGTATGTTCATGGATAGTAAGTGTTACAAAGAACACAACAATAAAATCAACTCAAACATATGAAAGTGAAAGTTATGAGTGTTCAAAGTTGGGTCAATTTTCATATTTCTCATTGAGTTGTCTACCTTGGAGTTAAAAAAAATGACTTTTCGATCACCAAATTTGGAGTTTGATATGTCCATGGATAACTCTTATGATAAAGAACACAATTAAAATAAAATCACCTCAAACAAGGTTCATATGAAAAATTATGAATATTCTAAGTTAGACAAAAAATTAGATTTTCGACTGCCATCTAAACACTCTAGTAATGTCTAAAAGTCATGTGGGCTCCGATTCCGTATGGAGGGTATTTATTAAAAGAATTGGGGGTGGGGGTGCTGGCGGAGGCAAGGGTAAACCCCGTTTTAATTTTGGGGGTAGGCAATCCCGTCTTGAATACCCCACGTTAATAAATTATACATATATTAATTATATAAATATAATAAATAATAGCAATGATCTGAGCTTTCAAAATTTAACAAAAAACCATATTTTTAAGTTGTTAGTATAACGTTTTTAACATGTTATAACATTTTCGTTTTTAATATGTAAAATTATGTTATAAATAACTATTTCTACCACAAAAACTAGTTTTTTCAAGCCTAAAAAACAATTTCTTTTAGCCTAATAAAAAAATAGCCCAAAATCAATTGGGTGCGGAGAAACAGGGATGGGGTAATCAATGAATTCGGAGGCGAGGATGGGGGTGGGGATAAGGAGAATGAAAACTTTTCGGGGATAGGGCAGGAAATGCAACCTCCGTCATGTTTGCCCCCGTTGGAATTCCTGAGACACTCACTTACAAAAATTGTGGTTATTTAGGTTATTTTTAGGGAAAATGACGTATAGGCCCTATAATGTTTCTAGGGTTGACCCATTTAGCCACTTAACTTATTTTGTGGCTTAATAAGGGAACGAAGTATTTGTTACCTAACAATATAGTCCCTTTTACCTATTGTAGCCGGTTAACGTTGCCACATAACACTACCCTAACATGTAAGCGATGACATGGCAAGAATTTAAAGCGTCGAACAACCGCAACGACGTCGTATTGAAGGCGAAGCGTAAGGAGCAAGGATCGACTGTTCAAGCGCCTCCATATAAAATCAAGACTTCATTGACCTAAAACAGCACATCTGCAAACTTCATTACCCCAATCTCGTCTCTAAGTTTACTCCAAACTGTCTTCGATCGGACATGCAGAACACAGCTGGTCTCCAAATTACAGTCGTCACAAGGATGAGAATCATTCGAATGGTGTAACCAACAAAGACATGACCATCAATCTACTGCAAACCCAGCTGGAACTGTCTGTTATACAAGAGGACTTCCAAGACCAATTGCGTGAGCTCCGTCGGATAGTTGATCGAGACTTGGATGCCATGAACCGTGAGGTCGATGACATTCGTGTTGGTCAGTTGGATATCTCAAATGTCGTTGCTGATCTTAAAAATCATTTCGTTTCTCTGCAAGGAGCATATGTGAAGACGGTCTTCAAGTACAACAAACGTAACAAGCTGATGCATTGTGTTGGGATTGTTGGTGTTGTTTTTGCGTCTGTGGTGAATGCAGGCACGTATACTTTGTTCAACAATCGTAATACGTTTGTTCTTGTCATTGTGACACTGATTTTAGTATGAATGCAGGCACGTATACTTTGTTAAATATTTTATTATTTAGAAGTATAACTCTTAGATAGAGTGTTTTAATCCCATGTATTTATAGTTAGTATATCTTTTATGGGTTGATATACTTAATTCACTATAAACAATGCTCTGATACCAATCTGTCACACCCCAAAACCACGAACGGCGGAAACGTTCAGGGGTGGAGGACGTCATGTAAAGTATCACAACAGTGTAATATAATAAACAAGCAACAACATCATCCATTGCATTATAAGTAAAGTTTTAATACATGTGTGTTCTTCATTGTAATAAGACACCAAAAATATACAATCAAAATAAAAGACGAGACTTGTCTGCTCCGTCTTCTCAAAACCTGGCCTCCGTACCTGTCTACTGATGACCTGAGAATACAAGTTATTTTGAAAGATAGTATCAACTTTAAAGCTGGTGAATTCATAAGTATTTAAGTGTCATTGTCTTGCTTACTGAAAACTGTTTTAAAGGTCATGCAAACCTTTAAATGTAAATGTTGATGTAAGTATGAAAAACCCTAGAAAATCCCTTATTTTCTATCAGTGTGAGATGTAGTCTTCTACCAAGACTCGAATGTTTTGTTAGTAAAATGATAGTTTTTCCTTTAATTGTTTAGTACTAAAGTACTTAGTCAAACTCATCGTTTGTGTGAAAGTATCACAAAATAAAGTAAACAAGAAAATGTACTACTGTAAGTGTTGTCACTGGGTACTAGGACCAACACAACGTCGCGTTAAGTGAAAAATGCAACCTAATGAACATCCGAAGATTGTCCAAAAAAGTAATAATGTAAGTGTCATCGCTGGCTACTAGGAGTAACACAACATCGCAATAAGCGAAAAGTATAACCTTATGAACAATCAAAGATTGTCCACTTGTCCTGTGTAGCAGCAGCAGGTGGGTGGAGGGGTTAGCCCCGGTTATCGATCTTCCTAGTATAAGTAGTAACCTTAGACCTCCATAGATGGTCATCGACCACTGGTGCTAATCAGTGGGGTTCGTAATGGTAAGTCCCGCCTAGATATCCCATTAAACCGGGATAGGAAAGATAATTTACACAGAAAGTACTAATAAATTATCCTCGTAGTTCTAAGTACAAGTATCCAAGTAAGTGAATACAGGATAATGCACCTATGTAAAAGTGATTCTTGTATGGTATTCACGTAAGTGTGTTCATGTAACAGGTAAGTATATGTATATGTACTCATGTATCAGGTAATGTACTAGTATGGACTCATGAATGCACTGACTCTTGTGTGACTCCTTATAATAGGAGTAATGTTTGATATCCGCAAATTATCCCTAGGATAATTTACTGAACTATAATTGGTTAATCATGTAGGTTTATACACTCTTACTACTCAAGGGTGTGGGAAACAAAATGAAAGATGTAAACTATAACATCAATACATATATAAGAATATAAGTGTATATGCATAGTTTAGTTCAAGAATGTAAAATGGTTTTGTAAGACATCTTATGGGTTTTGAACAATAATTAACAATGACTTGATGTCATTTTTAATATACATTTCAAAGGTAAAACATTTGATAATAATGTGTTTTTAAGATTTAAAACCATTTCATGCATCACATTTTGTAGTATGTGAAATCTGTTAAATGACAAACACAGTTATAAAATACATAACAATGATTTAATAACATGTTTATTTCTACTTGTATTCCCCCCCCCCCCCCTTAAAGCATTTAAAATCATTTAAAACAATGATTAGGGGTATGAACTCACCTGTAGTTGGTGATTAGGATGAACTAAACGGTATAGAATTGCTAGGTGTCAAGCGAGGACTTGTACACACACTACGATCCTAATGAACATATAATCACACATATATGCACTCAATTAGTCTCAAATCACTAATTGATAATGTTAAGACATCCTAGACATAATAAACACTTTATATAAGTGTTTTAGGCCCTAAGGATTGCATCTAAGCTAATGTGGGACAAGGCACTTTTGTTTAGGTTTCCAAAAGACCCCCATATATGAGTTTACTCCTCATATACTAACACACATGGAGTTTACGGTTGTAAACTCTTGAGTTTACGGCCGTAAACTCCGAACCATGGGTGTTTTGTGTGTTTTGAAGTTCCAAATGATTCCTATAATTATTCCAACTTGGTGGTTCAATTCTTGAAAGGGTTTAAGGTCTAGAAACACTCCATTTAGGATTTTACGGTCCTAAGGCCATTTCCTTTGGAGTTTATAGCCGTAAACTCCCTTGGAATGGTGTTCTTGTTGTTTTCAAGTCTCAAGCATAGGTGGTATAAGTTATAGGCTTTTATTCCAAGCATATGAAGACATTAGGCACACTTTGGTGCCATTCTTTCATGTTTACGGCCCAAGAACAAAGTATTGGCTATAAACTCATTTTGATAAGTGATTTTGATGTGCTTAAGGCCTTAGATTAAATGGGAACAAGTCTTGATAAAAGTCTTAAAGCTTTAGGTGCCTTAAAACACCATTTTGGGTTTGAAAAGGGAGTTTACGGCCTAAGAAACTCTTGGGCTGTGAACTCCCAAACTTGGGTGATTCTTGGTTGTTTTCTTGTCCCTAACACACATACCTATGAGTCTAAGGCAGTTGCATAACACAAGGATCGGTCTCGGCTTTGTTTCGGGAGTTTACCGCCCAAGAACACCTTGGGGAGTAAACTCCTAGATCTAATGATTTAGCCATATAAATCATGTTATAAGCACATAATAAGCTTTCTAACACTACTAGAAAGAGTTACTCGCATTTTGGGATAAAACCCGAAGATCCGTGAGAGAGAAAATGGCTTTTCTCTAGTTGGAAATGTGAATAATGAATGAATTTGGTTCAGAATTCTATTTATAGTCCTGAGATATTTTTGGCAGAAAATATTTTTATTCCTGAAATGATCTCTAATAAAATAGAGTGTTGGAATAACAGTGTTGCACAAAACCCTAGTGCACCCACTCTCCTGATATTTCCTGAAGTGTAAACCCTGAATTACTCAAACTTACGCGAAAAGTCTGAAAATTAACTGTGACTGCTATAACTTCTATTGAAGTGATATAGTTTGTACAGAATGGAAATTTCGGGTTGTCACATCATCCCCCCGTTAGAAGGAATTTCGTCCCAAAAATAGAATTTAGGCAAACAAGAAATTACAAATAACTAAGCGAAAAGGTGAGGGTATTTCAGTTTCATCTGATCCTCACGTTCCCAAGTGAATTTCAGTCCACGCTTTGCGTTCCAGCGGACCTTCACTATCGGGATACGGCTCTACTTTGTTTGCTTGACCTCTCGGTCCATGATCTCTACTGGTTCCTCCACGAAGTTGAGGCTCTCGTTGATCTTGATCTCGTCGAGTGGAATAACAAGAGTCTCTTCGGATAGACACTTTTTCAAGTTCGAGACGTGGAAGGTAGGATGTACGTTACTGAGTTCTTGCGGTAGATTGAGTTTGTAAGCCACAAGGCCGATTCTCGCGAGAATCTCGAAAGGCCCTATGTATCTTGGATTGAGCTTTCCACGCTTCCCAAAGCGTATCAAGCCCTTCCAGGGTGAGACCTTCAGTAGGACTCGGTCGCCCACCTGGAACTCCAATGGTTTCCTACGCTTGTCAGCGTAGCTTTTCTGTCGGTCTCTAGAGGCTTTCAATCGTTCACGAATTCAAACGATCTTCTCTGTCGTTTCCCGAATTATCTCCGGACCCGTGAGAGTGCTTTCGGGAACTCGTCCCTTAGCTAACTGGGTATCACCCACTTCAGCCTAGCACAGAGGGGATCTGCACTTTCGGCCATAGAGGGCCTCGAATGGAGCTGCCTTTATGCTCATGTGATAACTGTTGTTGTAGGAAAATTCGACAAGAGGTAAATGGGTATCCCAAGCTTTTCCAAAGTCAATCACACAGGCACGCAGCATATCTTCTAAGGTTTGGATAGTTCTCTCACTTTTCCAGTCGGTCTGTGGATGGTAGGCTGTACTCATGTCCAGCCTAGTTCCTAGGGAATTTTGTAATGACTGCCAAAGCCTCGAAGTGAATCTACTATCTCTGTCTGAGATGATTGATAAAGGAACACCGTGCAGCCTTACAATCTCCCTAATGTAAGTTCGGGTAAGTTTCTCCATCTTGTCTGTTTCTTTGATCGGTAGGAAGTGTGCAGACTTGGTCAATCTATCGACGATGACCCATATGGAATCAAGTCCACCCGTCGTCTTGGGCAACTTGGTTATGAAATCCATAGTGATCCGCTCCCACTTCCATTCTGGTATCTCCAGTTGCTGTAGGAGGCCGAAGGGTTTCTGGTATTCGATCTTGACCTTTGCGCAAGTAAGGCATTTACTCACGTATGTAGCAATATTTGCTTTCATGTTAGGCCACCAATATAGCTTTTTAAGATCCAGATACATCTTATCTGAACCCGGGTGGACGGAATAACGAGTGTTGTGAGTTTCGGTCATGACCAAGTCTCTGAAGCCACCGTGTTTCGGTGTCCAGAGCCGATCCATGAGGTATAAGGCTCCGCCACCCTTGATTTCCAAGTTCTTATCCATCCCTCTAAGGGATTCACCAGCCACGTTTTCAGGTTTCAAAGCGTCGAGCTGAGCCTCCTTAATTTGCGTGGACAAGTGTGAATGGATAGTTAGAGTCAAAGATTTGACTCTACGACCAGTATATTCTTTCCGACTTAGGGCGTTGGCTACTACATTGGCTTTACCCGGATGATAAAGAATTACGCATTCGTAATCACTGAGTAGCTCGACCCACCGTCGTTGTCTCATGTTGAGCTCTTTCTGGTCGAAAATGTGTTGTAGACTCTTATGGTCCGTAAAGATCTTGCTTTTTGTACCGTATAGGTAATGACGCCAGATCTTCAGAGCAAACACAACTGCTCCTAGTTCAAGATCGTGGGTGGTGTAGTTAACCTCATGTGTCTTCAGCTGTCTCGAGGCATAGGCTATGACCTTACCTCGCTGCATCAGAACACATCCGAGTCCTTGATTGGATGCATCACAATAGACAATGAAGTCTTCTATCCCTTCGGGGAGGGATAGTATCGGTGCGGTGCACAAGGCTCGTTTGAGCGTTTGGAACGCTGTTTCCTGTTTCTCTTCCCAGTCAAAGGCCACTCCTTTCTGAGTCAGGGTTGTCAGAGGTTTCGCTATGCTGGAGAAGTTCTGAATGAACCTGCGATAGTAGCCAGCCAGACCTAGAAATTGACGAATTTCTGTAGGTGTCTTCGATGCTGACCAGTTCTCGATGGCCTTAATTTTGGAAGGGTCCACGTGTATTCCCTCTTCGCTAACAACATGGCCCAAAAATTCAACTCGCCGAATCCAAAATTCGCACTTTGAGAACTTTCGTAGAGCTTCTCCAATCGCAATGTTTCTAAGATTTTACGGAGATGTTGACTATGTTCTTCCTTACTTCAAGAGTAGATGAGTATGTCATCAATGAAGACGATGACAAACTGATCCAAGTAAGGATGACACACCCTATTCATCAGATCCATGAATACTGCGGGCGTGTTAGTTAATCCGAACGGCATCACTACAAACTCGTAGTGCCCATAACGAGTTCGGAAGGCTGTCTTGGGAACATCCTCCTCTAACACTTGTAGTTGGTGATATCCGAATCGTAGATCTATCTTCGAGAAGTAGTTGGCTCCTTGAAGTTGATCAAACAAATCGTCAATGTGGGGCAAGGGATAACGATTTTTAATGGTAAGTTTGTTGAGTTCTCTATAGTCGATGCACATGCGAAACAATCCATCTTTCTTCTTGAAGAACAAGACCGGTGCTCCCCATGGTGAGAAGTTTGGTCGAATGAATCCCTTCTTGAGAAGTTCGTTAAGTTGACTGGAAAGTTCCTGCATCTCAGTCGGTGCCAGACGATAAGGAGATTTGGCTACTGGGGTAGCTCCTGGCACTAAGTCGATTCTGAACTCGACTTGGCGTTGCGGTGGTAAACCGGGAAGTTCTTCTGGGAATATGTCGAGAAAGTCGTGTACTTCTGGGATGTTCTGGATGTCTTTCAGTTCTTGACTGATATCGACGACGTGTGCTAGGAATGCATGATATTCCTTTCGCAAGCACTTCTGGGCTTGAATGCACGAAATGATACAAAGGCTCGTACTAGGTTTGTCACCGTAGATAATTAAGGTTTCGTTGTTAGGAAGGTTAAGATGAACTGCTTTTTCAAAGCATAGGATGTCGGCAAAGAAGACTCAACCAATCCATACCGATGATAACGTCGAAACACTTAATTAGGACTGGCATGAGATCTATCTTGAAAGTATGGCCATCTAAAGTTAGGGTACAACCTATGTATATGCAGTTAGTACTCTCCGTTTTCCCGTTAGCCATTTCTACCGTGAATGGATTACCTAAAGCGCAGGGTTTTTGTTTAAGTAGGTGTGCGAATTTGTGACTTACAAAACTTTTCTCTGCTCCACTATCGAAGAGTATGCAAGCATATGAGTTATCGAGGAGAAACGTACCAGTAATTATCGTGGGATCAACTACCGCTTCCTCGTGACCTAGGGCCATAATTCTTCCTATTCCTCCAGCCATCCCTGCTTTAGGGCACTTCCTCTTGTAGTGGCCCACTTCGCCACAACCGTAGCAGGATTGGCCCATACCGACATTAGGAACCTGGGCAGCCTGAGCTGTTGGAGTTTGGCAGAAACGGGATGTGTGCCCCTTCCTATTATAGTTGGTGCATTGCATCTCCCTGCAAGGCCCGCGGTGGTGGAAGTTGCATTTGTTGCACTTCGAGAGAGACCCAGCATAAGTTTTTGTTGGTAAGGGGTTCGCAGGGACAACAGGAGTCACTGTGGCAGCATTGATCGCCACAAGTTGTTGTTTATTGGAGGATCCTTACGAAGCCCCTCTTTTCCTCTTATTCCACCCCTTCTTGTTGTAGTCAGGGTTGGACTTTTGGGGTACGGGTGTAGGGATTGTTGGGTTCTGAGGTTTCCGGTGATCTATGAGAGATTGTGCCAGTTCCTTGGCACTATCAAAAGTGATAGGCCTGGAGGCTAGCACACTTGACTGGATCTGGGGAGATAGTCCCCAGATATACCTTTCTATCTTCTTGCTCTCGAGAGCAACCATATCAGGGCATAAGTTCGCCAGATCACAGAACCTATTTGTGTAGGTCGTGATGTCGGATCCAACCATTTGAAGACCCCAGAACTCCTGCTCGAGTTTCTGTACTTCGCCACGAGGGCAGTACTCTTTCATCAACATGTCCTTCAACTTTTCCCAACTGATGGAATACGCCACCACCAGAGTCAGATACTTAACATGGCCGTTCCACCATGTTAATGCTCTGTCAAAGAAGGTACAAGCTGCGAACTTGACCTTGTTGCCTTCTTGGCATCCGCAGATCTCAAAGACAGATTCCATCTTCTCGATCCACTGCCTTAACACCATAACACCCTCAGTTCCATTGAAGCTGCGGGGTTTGGCGTTCGTGAAATCCTTGTAAGTGCATTCCCGAGGGTGTCCATGGCTTTCGTCGTGGTTCGAGGGAGGTGCACCTGTTCCCGATCCACTAGGGACAGGGGCGTTGATTGCTGAGACAGAAACTGCAACTGCTGCTGTGAAAGCTGCCTGGAACATGTTGGCATCAAAAGGATTAGGTGGTTGAACAGGTACAGGCGGTGGTGGAGGTGGTGGTATCGGTGTTTCGTTGTTTGGGTTACGCCTTGTACTTCTGCGTGGTGGCATCTTTAACTATACGTTTAAAAGATGACGACATGGATAAGAATACATGATTTATGAATGTGTTT